>NC_082662.1:102062434-102372434 GCF_025265405.1 Mesoplodon densirostris | reverse complement strand
CACGCTGTGCTTTGGACAAAGGGGCCCCTGGATAATTAGATGCATATCACAGGAAGGATTTCAATGATCCCAGATCCTTGCATCTTCCCATATATAGAAAGTACTAAGACCATTAGCTTGAGATGTCTGTTCTTTGTGATTAGCGGTCATCTTTTGCTAAGATGTATGCTTGACTGCAAGAATTTCCCAGCTAAAAACTCATGTATATCCTGGCTCCTCTCCTACCTCTTGGAGCAGTTCTCAGAGATCCTGAGTTGCTGTCTCCTGGGCTATGGGCCTCAGTAAGACCCTGAACAAAACTTAAACTCATAACTCTCATGTATGTTTTCCTTTAAGTCGACACTAAGCAACTGTTACATGCATATAACATGGATTATATCTGTTGGATTATATCTGTAAAAAAATGCTCTATAATAATATTACCAAAGCATTATCATTGAGGATCTTTCATGAGAGAGCTGTTTTTCTTTAATAGAAATTTTCTTGAAATAACATAGGAACTCAGTTGTGCTGTGTAAGGATGACTTCCGCAACTGCACCACAACTGGATTTATGCTTTTTTTAAAAAAAATTATTTATTTATTTTTATTTATTTATTTTTGGCTGCATTGGGTCTGTTGCTGCGCATGGGCTTTCTCTAGTTGCAGTGAGCGGAGGCTACTCTTCGCTGCGGTGCGCGGGCTTCTCATTGTGGTGGCTTCTCTTGTTGCAGAGCATGGGCTTTAGGTGCACAGGCTTCAGTAGTTGTGGCTCACGGGCTTTAGAGTGCAGGCTCAGTAGTTGTGGCGCACGGGCTTAGTTGCTCTGTCGCATGTGGGATCTTCCCGGACCAGAGCTCGAACCCATGTCCCCTGCATTGGCAGGTGGATTCTTAACCACTGCACCACCAGGGAAGCCCTGGATTTATGCTTTGTCTTTGAGAATTTTGGAGAATTGAAGCAACTACAGAGATAGTTGAAACTTTCCATTTGCTAACTGAAAAATTCACTAATAAGGATGTATTAATGCCTAATAAAAATAAAACAGCAAAATAAATATATTTCATTGTTGACGTGGAAGTTGAGTCGGCATTTTAGCTAGTACTTAAAGAAATTAGCAACTAACAGATAAAGTATAGCCCTTTAGCTAGGTTTTTGCAGGGCAGATTCATGCAGATAAAGAAGTGGTTATTACTTGCCCACTTAAATAAAGGTAATAAAAGCAAGACTAATACCTAGCAATTTTATACACTATCTAGTGGGTTGATTCATTTACTGAATTTCTTCCCCTTTTCCTTCCCTTTTCCCCTCCCTTCTTCTCCTCCTCCTCTCTCCTTCTTTATGCAAAAATAAAAATTAGAAACAGTATAGTTCTTGACATCAAAGAGTTCATAGTCTAAAAATGAAGACAGAAGAGAAAATTGATATAATGAAGGTAAACGCAAGCTTTTGGGGAGAGCAGAGGAATGACACCAATTGCTTGGTAAAGCAGCTATCAGAAAAGCCTTCTAAAAGAGGGTGATGTTTGAGCAGTCTTAAAGGATGAGTTGGGACTGGGGAGAGGGAGGCCATTCCATAGATCAAAGAGCACTGAGGTATTAAGAATGGCAGGCAATTTTCAGTAATTACAAATAATTTGATAGGGCTAGAGTGAAGGATGTATGCAAGGGGGCTTGTCTTATAAGCAAGCACCAAAACACATTTCTGGAGTGCCGGGTTAAGAAGTTTGGTCTTTATTTTGATAATGATGAAACTGACTAAGCTGGACTGAGACATGATTACATTTATATTTGGGAAAGATTATGGGCAGCAGTAATAAAGAATGAAATAGATGGAGTAGAGTGAGAATAAAAGCAGACAAACAAGAAAGTCATTAATAGCTTAGGTAAGAAATTATGAAGGTTGGAGCTAAGACACTGGTAGTGGGAATACAGAGAAAGAATGGATAATAGAGACAAGGAAGTCAAAGCAACAGAACTCAATGACTAACACTAAGACTGAAGGAGGAAGAGAGGGGAGGAAGCCAAGATGATCCCAAGGTTAATGGCTCTTCAGGCATGAAGATGATATATTATCAAATATTTACTGGATACCAATGATGAAAACAGCTGTGGGAAGAGGAAAGAGTTATTAATTTGGATTTAGAGGCATTTAGGAGACAGATAATATGGGAAAAGTGCCTAGCACCATTGGACACTTAAGAGATGGCAGTTTTTTTAAAGTCAGAATTGATAGAACTTGGTACTTTACTGCAATGAAGAAGATACGGTGAGGATAAAGTTGAGGATGATAGCCGGTTTAACGCTCATGGAACTGGGAGGATGTAAGGTCATTTGGTGATGGCAGGAAGCTCAGGTATAGAGAATATTTAACTCAGTTTGGGAGGTGTTACATTTGAGCGGCTATGCAACATCCTTATAGAGATATCCAACAATCTCTTGGAAATATGAACCTGGTTCTCAAATGAGAAATGTAGGAAGATAAGGATTTGGGAGACATTGTAGTTAAAGCCATGGCAGTGGACAAGTTTACCTAGATAAATTGTGAATAGAAAAAGATGGAGAATAGAAGCTAAAGGCGCATTTACAATTTAAGGAGCAGAGAGAGTGGAATAGTCAGGGGGAATGATGTCAAAGAAGACAGAAGAGGAGAGCATGGTCAATGCTAACAAATGCTTTATAAAGCTGTAAGGACTCAAGATAAGGGCTAAAAAGAGTCCACTGAGTTTGGCAATCAGGCCGGAGGTTACTGGTAACCTTAAGAAAACCAGTTTAACTAGAAAGGTAAGGGGCAAAGTTCACCATATTGTAGTATTAAAGAGTAAAATAAAAGGTGGAGCCCTTAAGAAGAGAGCCTTTTCTTTTTTTCTTTGTCTTCTTTTTGGAAACTTGGTTGTGAAAAACCTAGTGAGAACTATGGAGGAGAAGTAGGGTCAAGAGAAAATGTGTTTATTTACTTTTGAGATAGGAAAGATCTAACCGTATTTTTCTGTGTTAGAAGCTAAAGCATTCCCCCCAAAAGCTGACTCAAAAGGCAAAACTATTTCTGGCATATCAAGCAGTTGATTGTTTCTAAAGCCCATGAATTTATCTTTCCTCTTTTCCAAATAGGATTTTTCTTATTTAAATATATGAATTACAATTGTTTTCTCATTGTGGAGCTCTATTCAGTTGATGATTTTCTTTTACCATTCTCTGAATTCTAAAAACGATATTGACGTTCAATACATTTTGGTAAAAATGTCTTTAGTAAAAAATTTAATCTTTCTTTCATCTTAAGAGAAAAGGAGTGGGTTGAGAGTAAAATGGATTCCTGATGTTGAATTTTTAAGATAAAACAATTTAACTAAATTTAACTAAAACAATTATTTTAAGTGGAAGATAAATATGTACATCGATTAAACCATCAGATATGGTATAAAAACACAGGTTCTGAATATCACAAGACTGGGGAGAAAAGGGCAAGTTTTAGAAACTGTGAGGTTTTTCTAGAAGATCTTAAATGTTCAGCAGAATGCAAACAATATCTTAAACTATAAAAACTGACATTTAAAATATTGTTATTACTATCCCCTTTTGAACATCTACTCTGTGCAAAGTGTTGTGGAAATTACCAATGTAAGTCAGATACAGTCTAGTCTGGAAATAGCCTATTGTGGGGCTATTTCTCCCCTATTGAGGGAGGAGACAAAATATACAGCAAAAGTGATAAAGGTTGGCTGAGCATAAAACAAATAGGTTGAAGGTTCCAAATTTTGGGGTCCCCATAGTGAAGTACAGGTGACGTTAGAAAGGCACACCCAGTAATGGGGGTGGGAGAGTAACTCTTAGATTAAAATGTTTTGAGGGCCTCCCTGGTGGCGCAGTGGTTGAGAGTCCGCCTGCCGATGCGGGGGATACGGGTTCGTGCCCCGGTCTGGGAGGATCCCATATGCCGCGGAGCGGCTGGGCCCGTGAGCCATGGCCGCTGAGCCTGCGCGTCCGGAGCCTGTGCTCCGCAGCGGGAGAGGCCACAACAGTGAGAGGCCCGCGTACTGCAAAAAAAAAAAAAAAAAAAAAAAAAATGTTTTGAACATCCTTAAATCCTGAGTGCAATTTTGGTTGCTCTATCTTAAGAAAGATATAATTAAGATGACCATATAATGTATTCTACACTTTTGAGAGTAAAAGGGGACACTGTTATTAATTATGCTGGGACAGCAGGAATAAGCTGGATTAGTCCTTGGCCAACCAAGACATATGGTCACCATAATGTAAAGAGCATTAGTGGAACACACTCATCCAGAGAAACATTTCCAGTTTCTCTGAGCCCCTTTACTTTGTTCTCCAAGGAAGAAAGAATGTCTTATCTGACTGGTGGGTTTTACAGAATGAATTCTACGTGCTTGGCTCAGGGTCTCTTGGGTTCTCTTGCTGTTCTGGATGCTAGCCTGCCTGCAGAGAGGGTGTAATCTGGTCTTTTCACCATGTCTGCCTTGTGGGAGGGGTCAAACAGCTGAACACAGAGACCAGAGATTGAGTGCTTAAGTCTGCCTCCTGTAGGGGTAAAATATTAGGAAGTCCAATAGAGGTGCAGAGCTAAAGCTATGTTCACTCAGCAGATGGTATTCTAACCTCACCTCTGTTTCCTGTGTCTTATTTCTCTATTGACTCCTCACTAGTGAATGAAGACAGAATTCTTTTTTTTTTTTTTTTTTTTTTTTTTGGCCATGAGGCATGTGGGATACTAGTTCCCTGACCAGGGATTTAACCCTCACCCTCTGCATTGGAAGCACGGAGTCCTAACCACTAGACCACCAAGAAAGTCCCAAGACAAAATTGTTATTTATTGCTTCCCTCAGAACCTTAAAGAGATTAAATATTATTTTCAAGAAGGATGACCAAAATAATCTGGAGCATAGAGTAGCTTCTTTCCTTCTTTCCCTCCTTCCTTCCTTCCTTCCATCCAAATATTTAAGTCTCTACTGAAGGGATATATAGATAAGACAAAATCCTTGCTCCTATAGAGTGTAGGCACCTAGTAACAATGCAATGTAGTAGTAAGTGCTACAATAGAAATATCCATGTGGTACTGTTGCACACAGAGGAGAGAACACCTAATCCTGACCTGGAAGAGAATGACAGAGGAGGCTACAAAAAATTATACTTTACATCTGAGCTTAAAAGGATAAGTAGGTACGAGCTAGGTGGACACAGGGCAAAAGGCTGGTTCCTGGCAGAAGAAATGGGCCTGTGGCAAAGGCAAAGATAAAAATATGTCATACTTATGGCATGATAATACTTTGAGAGAGAAATATAGAATACAGTTCAATTACAAAAAATCTTCAATACTTCCCCATGGAGCCTCGACTTTATTCTGCTGACAGTAGGGAGCCATTAACTATAATGGCCATTAACCTGAGCAAGGGAGAGGTATGAAGGCAGTTATATTTTAGAAAGATTAATTGACAATGTAGCTAAAGTTTTTTGATCATATAGTCTTATCAGTAAAAAATCTGACAATGTACTTCCAAGAGATTTATATATATATATATTCATAAACATATACATACTACTGTACTAACATGTATTTACATAAGAAAGCATACATAGAATAGAAGTTTAAAAAGGAGATGGGAGACTTCCCTAGAGGTCCAGTGATTAAGACCCCATGCTTCCAATGCAGTGGGCACGGGTTCCATTCCTAGTTGGGGCACTAAGATCCCACATGCTGTGGGGCATAGCCAAAATAAATAAATAAAAAATAAAAAGGAGATGAAGATTAAATAAGCAATTACCCCTAGTTTACCTCAATGTGGTTTAAAAAAGCTCACGTGAGGCGTATGAGAAGTGTCAGCTCTGCCACTGTCTCACTGTTAGCTGGGGCTTGCATATTTGTATTATTATCTTCAATCAGCAGTGTCTTTGTAGACATCCTTTCAAGCCACCTTTTAAGTTTGTGTGGATTAAAAACCATGTAACATAGTCTAGAAATCCACTTAACTGTGCACACGTAACTGCAAAACTTTACAGGGCTCTTGGCAAGAGCAAGGGTGTCACCCATGTTCTTCCCTCAAGACACTCTGGGGAGTGTACATGATAATCTGACATATAGAATGAGGTAGAATGCCATTACCAATCTGTATATAAAATAGTAGAGGGCTTCCCTGGTGGTGCAATGGTTGAGAGTCCACATGCCAATGCAGGGGATGCGGGTTCGTGCCCTGGTCCAGGAAGATCCCACATGCCGCGGAGCGGCTGGGGCCATGAGCCATGGCCGCTGAGCCTGCGCGTCCGGAGCCTGTGCTCCGCAACGGGAGAGGCCACAACAGTGAGAGGCCCGCATACCGCAAAAAAAAAAAAAAAAAAAAAAAACAGTAGAGAAACTTAATTTATTTTTTCCCAATAGAAATATTATGAAAAGTTCTGACATTTTCTTCCTGTACCTGAACAGATAGTTGGAACACCACCATTTTACAGACCACTGGCATAAAAGATATACTGGAAGAGAACTGTAGGAAAAAAAGACCAAGAAAAATCCAAGCATGTAGTAGTCAGAGGAAGGGAGAGGAAGATACAAAAAAAAAGCATGAATAGATAGAGGCATAGGTAGCTATGTGAAAAAGCAAATGGAGCAAAATGTTCATTTTAATACCTGTATTCACTGAAAAATTCTTTCAGTTTTTCTATGTTGGAAAATTTTCATAATAATATATTGGCAAAATATAGAAAAAAGAAAGAGCAGCAGGGATTGGAAACTATATAGGGAATAGAGCAAACAGAGAGGAAGAAGCAAAAGTGACTCAAAGGATTTTGGCCCAGATGATTATGAGGGTGGTACCTATGACAGAAAGAGGAATGGGGTGACTATGGGGGAAAGATGCTAAATTCAGTTTTAAATATGTTTATCTGAAGTGCTAGTAGGGCAATCAAATGTAATGCGAAATACAGAAATAGCATTCAGAACAGAGGACAATACTAGAGGTTTAGATAAGGAGCCCAGCTACAGTAAATTGATAGTTAAGGCTATGAAAGTAAATATTCTACAAGGGAAACAGGAAAAGGCAGAGAATTGAACTGAAACAATTAGTCGGGAGGAAAAGGAATGGAGCCTAGCAAAAGAGACATGCCCGAGAAGACTAATACCACATTCACAATCTTTAAAAAATTATTTCGAGATATAATTTACATTCAACAAAATGCACAGATCTTAAGTGCTCATTCAATGATTAAAATATTGATTTAAGTGCTTGTTCGAGTATAAAAAATGAGTTTTGGCAATTGCATGTGCCTATATAACCATCACCCCAAACAAGGTGGAGAATATATCCATCATTCCAGAGAATTATTTCAATTCACCATTCTCCCCTTCACCCCCATCATTTTCTGACTTCTATCAGCATAGATGAGTTTTCCTGGTTTTAGGCTTTAAATAATGGATAATTAAGTATCCATTTTTTTGTGTCTGGCTTCTTTCATACAACATGTTTCTGAGGCTCATCCATGTTGTTGAGTGTTATCAACAGCTTCTTCTTTTTATTGATGAGTAGTATTTCATTGCATGAATATACCACAACAGGAGAATGTTTATCCATTCTCCTGTTGATGAATATTTGGGATGTTTCCAGGTCGGAGCTATTATGAATAAGGCTGTCATGATCATTCAGGTAGTCTTCTGGGGAACATGTGTTTTCATTTCTCTTGACATAACACCTCATAGGTAACTGCCAACATTTCTCCAGAGTGTTCACATAATTTTATATCTCCACCAACAAGTAAAAGATCCAGTTGCTCTACAATCTCACCGATCTTTGGTTATTGTCAGTGTATTTGACTTTAGCCCTTTTAGGGGGTGTGAATGACATCTCACTGTAGAGACGATTAATGATAAGCACCTTTTTATGCTTTTTAAAAAATTGAGGTATAGTTGACGTACACACCTTTTCATGTTCTTAATTGGCTATTCTTTATCTTCTTTTGTGAAATGTCTGTTCAAGTTCTTTGGCCATTTTATTTTATTTTTATTTATTTATTTTTGGCTGCATGGGGTCTTCATTGCTGTGCGTGGGCTTTCTCTAGTTGCGGTGAGCGGGGTCTACTCTTCGTTGTGGTGCGTGGGCTTCTCACGGCAGTGGCTTCTCTTGTTGCAGAGCACGGGCTCTAGGCGCGCGGGCTAAAGTAGTTGTGGCACGCGGGCTCAGTAGTTGTGGCTCACAGGCTCTAGAGCGCAGGCTCAGTAGTTGTGGTGCCTGGGCTTAGTTGCTCCACGGCATGTGGGATATTCCTGGACCAGGGCTCAAACCCGTGTCCCCTGCATTGGCAGGTGGATTCTTAACCACTGTGCCACCAGGGAAGTCCTCTTTGGCCATTTTAAAAAGCAACTTTATTGAGGTATAATTTACATATCACATAAAATTGTTCTGCTTGAAAAATGTACAATTCATTGATTTTTTAATAATTTACTGAGTTGTGCAACCATCACCACAATCCAGTTTTGGGAAATTTTCATCACCCCAATAAGATCCTTTGTGTTGTTTACAATTAATCTCTATTCCTTTCCTTAGCACTGGGCAACCACTAATTTACTTTGGCTCTATAGATTTGCCTGTTCTGGACATTTCATATGAATGAAATCATGCAATACTTGATCTTCTGTGTCAAGTTTCTTTCACTTGGCATAACATTTTTTGAGGTTCATTTGTATTTTAGTATGTATAGTATTTCATTTCTTTTTATTGCTGAACAATATTCCATTGTATGATTACACCACATTTTATTTATCCATTCATTGTTTGATGGACATCTAAGTTGTTTCCACTTTTTAGCTATTATGAATAGTGCTACTATGAATATTTACATTCAAGTGTTTGTGTGGACATGTTTTCATTCCTCTTGGGTAGATATCTAGGAGTGGAAGTGCTAGGTGATATGGTAAATTTATATTTAACCTTTTAAGAAACTGCCAAACTGCTTTTCAAAGCAGTTGTACTATTTTACATTCTGCCCAGCAATATACAAGGGTTACTGTTTTTCTCCATCTTTGCTAATCTCAAAATCATGAAGATATTCTCCTAAATTTTCTTCCAAAAGCTTTAGGGTTCTAGCTTTGAGCCATCTCAAATTATTTTTTGTACATGGAGTAAGGATATAGTTGAAGTTCATTTCTCTTTATGAATATCCAATTGTTCCAGCACCATTTGTTAGAGACTTTCCTCCCCTCACTGAACTGACTTGGCACCTTGTCTGCAAATTAAGTGATCACATATGTGTGCATCTATTTCTGGACTCTCTTATGCTGTTCCACTGATCCATGTTCTAGCCTATGTATACAAGACACTCTTGATTACTGTAGCTTTATAGTACGTCTTCAAATCTGGTAGCCTAAGTCCTTTATCTTTGTCCTTTTTAAAGTCTGTTTGACTAACTAGAGTCTTTGTACAGTATTTCCATGTATATTTTAGAATCAGCTTGTCAGTTTGTTAAAAACAGACTTTTAGAATTTTGATTGGGATTGTATTGAATCTAGATATCAATTTAGGAAGAATGAACATCATTAACAATATGTGTTATCCTATCTACATAGTATATCAATGAGCACAGTATATCTCTTCAATTATTTTAGGTCTTGATTAATTTATTTCAGTGATGTTTTGTAGTTTTTAGTGTAGAGGACTTGCACATCTTTCAGTAGATTTGCTCCAAGGTATCTTTTTTTAAATACCATTACAAATAAATTTTAAATATTTCATTTTCCAATTGTTTATTCCTAGAAAAATTCTATCATGCTGAACAAAATATGTATCAATTCTGCTTAAATTTTTTTCATAGACTGGAATTCAGTCTATAGGAGGACTATCTGACTTTCATTCTAATCCATTCTTTTTTTTTTTTAACCAAGGTAAATAATTTCTGATGAGTCATACAAAATCAATGCAAATTTTATTCATCTACACTCTATATTCAAGAAGGCACAGCAAACATTTTGGTTGGGGTAAATTCTATACTTATTTGTAAGACTATACCATTAAATAGAACCTATAACATACAAGACAGACAAGCATTATTATCTAATGATTCTCCGAGAGATAATTTTTCTACCAAGCAGTAAAAATTGTGTGTGGGTGAGAGGTATATTAAAGACTTTCACTGAGTTTCTATTGCCACTGTAAATGGCAAAGGATTATAAATACTGGCATATCTATCCTAGTGATACTAAATTAAATATATTTTTGAGATTAGCAGGCATGATGAGGCTACCCTGTGGTTGAGAATGCACCTAACTTATTAAACTATTTAGTTAGAATTTTAAAAGTTTGTTTTAAAACAAAGTTAAAAAAATGGCAAATTCATTTTTTTTTTTTTTTTTTTTTTTTTCTTTTTGCGGTATGCGGGCCTCTCACTGTTGTGGCCTCTCCCGTTGCGGAGCACAGGCTCCGGATGCGCAGGCCCAGCGGCCATGGCTCACGGGCCCAGCCGCTCCGCGGCATATGGGATCCTCCCAGACCGGGGCACGAACCCGTATCCCCTGCATCGGCAGGCGGACTCTTTAACCACTGCGCCACCAGGGAGGCCCCAAATTCATTTTTATTAAGGTTTTTTTTAAAAAGGATTTAATTGTATACTTCTCAAAAAAAGAGAAATAAAGACTCTCACAAAATGAGATGCAATGACATAATGACCAGAATCAGCTGATTATGATATCCACCCACTCCTTATGTGCTTATGCACATTATGGTTTGTTTAGGATTTTGAAAAACTTATTATCTAAGCAAGAAGAGCAAGAAGGGATAAAGAGAATAAGTATGGTATAAAAGGTCTCTGAATCTCTACCTCCATCTTCACAGTCTTCAGGGGCTTTGGCTTTCTTACAAAGACGAGGATCCAACCAGGTGGTTGTCTTGGTATTGTGGCTGTTGAACAAAGATTTCAATTAGAAACAGTAAAATAAAGAGGGAGAAAAGTATTTCAAAAGCAAAGATGAAAAGTGAATAAAAGGTATATGATGTTTGAACGTTTATCTCCTACAGGCTTCATTTGTATACCTCTGATTCAATAGTCCTGTTGTTCTCAGTCTATTACTTCAAAACTGCCACAGAGGAAAGGTAATGCTAGAGGCACTAATTTGAGAATGAAGACTCTAAAGAAGGGATAAAATGTTAAGTGCATAATAACAGATGCTTATCTAAGCAGTCAAAAATGTTTCAGAGGGTGGGCACATGGCCCCATACTGTGCATTATCTTAGCCAAAAAAGCTGCCCTGAAAACCCTGTTTACTTGCTGGCTGAATTCCTTCCTCTCTCCCTCCAAAAACACTATATTTCTTAGGTGCCTGTGATGTGTGGGCATTGTGCTGAGGACCGAGAATATAGAGATGAACAAACAATCAGATAGAGTCTCTGCCCTCACTGGGACTCTTTAAAAATAAAAGAGTTAAATAAAATAAAAAGTTTTAAAGTGTCTGTTTCTGGGACTTCTCTGGTGGTCCAGTGGTTAAGACTCCGCGTTCCCAATGCAGTGGGCCCGGGTTCGATCCCTAGTCAGGGAACTAGATCCTGCATGCCACAACTAAGAGCCAGAGCAGGTCAGACCCAGGTCACCATGCAGTAAATACTAATGCTAAAACAAAGCCATCACACTGCTGAGTAGACAGTGTTATAGTTTAAGTATCTGAAATATGAGGATCTTAAAGAAAGAAAAATCCTAGAAGAAAATATATACGAAGGCAATAAAATATAAATTAAAGTTATTATCGAAGCAGTGGGAGAATAACAATGTGATCAAAGGATCTTTTCTTGGTGTTTCCAATTTGAGATTAATTCACTAATCTCTACGTTGATCTCTAGGTCTGAAAATATTTAGCTCAGTTAATAAATATGGCCCCCTTCCAAATGATGGTAATTTGTGAAATGCTCATTAAGTTGGACACTCTACCCGAAAGGTAAAAAAAAAAAAAAAAAAAAGGCAAAGCAAAATATCCTTTATTCCTTGCATTTTTCATTTAGTGATAAATCTGTTTTTAATTCTCCTTTTTATAAAACCAGACATCAAATACACTATTCCTTTATCCAAATCAAATAAAAATGAAATATCATCCAGGGAAACAATCAGATTAAGAATCAATTGTAACTTGTATGAAAAATATTTTTAAAGAAAGAAAAAAGAAATGCAAGGCTTGTGAAATGAGGTTAAGAAAATTTAAAGGCAAGTCTCACAGTGGCAGGGCACATTAGAAAAGATACAGACATGTGCTTACTCAATGAAGTAGATCATCCCCGTATCAGTGTAGGCCATTTCCCAGTTTTTGGGGAGTGGTTCCAGATTCTCGTCTCTCATCATATAATTTCTAAAGTCCATGGAACTATTTGTTTGGTTGTAACTTGGGACAGTCTTTATCCAATCACACGACTCAGAATGCCTCTCTCTGTTTTCTGCTATTCCAACAGAACAGCATGAAAAGTAGGTAAAGTTACATTCTCTTCAAACAGACTTAATTCTAACAAAATGCCAAATATATATTGCAAATTTCCTTGTCTACTATGTCCACATCTGCTATAACTTTTGAAAAAACAAATAAACACACTGATTTTCTTTTCATTTGCTAAGTGACATTAACCCTGTACAGCACCTCTGATTCTAGTCAGGGAAAGAAGCAAAAAAACAATAGAATCAATTCTGTATATACTAAATACAGATCAATCAATATTATACTAAAACAACAGCCACAGCAGCACCTATACAGTCCTTTTATGTGCCAGGCTCTATTTTCAGCACTTTACATATATATTAACTCATAATTCTCACAGCAACCCTGTGAGTATATATTATTACTATTGCCATTTTATAGAAGAGGAAACTAAGACCCAGAAAGGTTAATAAGTTAATTTAGTCAAGGTTACACAGCTAATAAACAGCAAAGCTAGGATTTGAATTTTAAGGGTCCATGTTCTTAACTGCTTTATCAAGCTGCCTTGTACACATTTAACACAGGCCTTTAAAATAATACTAATTTTAAAAAATTAAACTCAATAGACTTACTGTTGTTAAATATAATTCTCTGTTGGTAACATTAAAATCTTTTTAGAGTTCCAAAGTCCACAATGTAGGTAAGAATACTAAAATTTGGTAACTCTCTAGGGAGTTCACAATTCATGCACTTAAAAGTTGTTTCTAGAACTTAAAAGATAATATAACTGTAATAACTCCAAACTTTGGGCAATGCTTCAGTATCAGAGACTCTTAGAAGAGGCCTTAGATATCATTATATGTTATTCTTTATAGTATTTCCACTCCAACCATCCTTTATCCAACCAAGTTCTATAATCCATTAATCCTACTACTTACTGCCTTTCACTGTTCCTCACCCCCATCCATGCCCTAGCCATGTCCTCATTGCCCTACTTACCCAACTTAAATTCCATGATCAACCACTATAATCACTCCCTTGTAAATACCCCTGATTCCTTTTTCCCTACTTTACTTCACCACACTTGACTGGCTGAACTATAATTCTGCTTAAATCTTACTCTCCACATACTCCTCGCCAGTATATGTAGCTGAACGCAGGTGATAGTAACTACTTCACTTTTAACTCATGACCAGTAGCCTCAAGAGGGCATTTAATGATGTATGACAATCATAGGGCATTTCTTTAGTCCATTCGCTCTGACTCTCCTAGATAACGATTTCATACCTTCCTTCTCCTTAAATCTTCTCCTACTTCTGCCTTATCCCTAATCTCATTTGACGACCTTGTTTCCTATATCACTGAGAAAACAGAAGCAAACAGAACTTCCACAAATTCCCTCCATTATATCTACATAGCAACTGTGCCCATTTTACTCTACCTTCTGTTACAGTGGAAGAACTGTGTTTCTAAGCAGATATCTCCATCCCCTCGTGCCTACAGCAATTCCCTCTCTCTCTCTCACCACCAATCTTTCTTACCTAGTAGATCACATCCATCCTGTTTGTTTTTTTTTTTAACAAAATGCAACCAAAAACCCAAAGAACAAACAGAAGATCCTAAATAAACCCTCAAGTTTGGTCTTAGGGTTTTACATATACCAACGACACAGGAGACCATAAATGACATAACTAACATAGCAAGGGTAGCAGTATATGGTGCACAGGGTCCCAAGATAACCCTGCCTAAACCCCCTGTGGATATCCTAACAGGTACTGTGGCCACACATTGTTACAATAAAATATCATCTTCCTCTCACCCATTGGTTCATAGCTGTAATCAGATCCCTTATCCAAAATGTGCCTCAGAGGACTTTCTTTAGGGATAGTTGAAACTTTCACCATTTTTAAAGATAGAAATTCAAGACAAACAAGTTATTTCTCCATTCTTTAAAAGGAAATTAAACAATTCTCTTTCCCCTCTAGCAACCCCATCCCATTTCTCTCCTTTTTACACCAAACCTCCTTGAAAGAGTTTATACTTGCTACCTCCACTTCCACTCTTCCATTTGCCACTGGAACTCATTCCAACAAGGCTTTTGATCTCTCATCAATAAAACTGTTCTTACCAAGATCACCAGTCATCTCCACATAGCTACATCCGATGATCAATTCTCAGTGTCCATCTTACTTGAGCTATCAGTAGCATCTGACATGATGGATCTCTCTTTCTTGAAACACTCTCTTCCCCTGGCGGCCAGGACACTACACTCTCCTGGTGCTCCTACCTCTCTGGCTCTTCTCTGTCTCCCTGATCTCCATATATTAGAGTGCCTTCTCAAGATTCAGTGCTTGGATCTTTTCTCTTTCTACACTCACTCTCTTGGTGATCTCACTGTGTCACTGCTATACAAGCTATATGCTGATGGTGTCCAAATATGGATTTTCAGACAAGAACACAGACTTTTAAATCCAACTTCAAGCACATTTCCATTTGGGTGTCTAATGAACATCTCAAACTTAAATATCCCAACCACAGCTCCCATTCCCAACCCAAACTGACTCCTTTTACCTGTCTCATCTCAATACATGCAACTCCATTCTTGCAGATACTCAAGTTAAAACCCTTGGAGTGACCTCTGACTCTGCTCTCTCATACCTTATATCCAGTCTGTTGGCAAATGTTATTGGCTCAGGCCACTTCTTACCTCTCATGCCTTCACTGGGTCTAAGCCACCATTTTTCACTTAAATTACTGCAATAACCTCCTAACTGGTACCCCTGTTTACGTCCATGCCCTCCTACTGCCTTTTCTCAATACAGTAGCCAGAATGAGCCTGTTAAGTTAAAAGCTGTTTTATCATGGTACTCTTCTACTTAAATCCATATAATTGTTTCTCATCTCAGAATAAAAAGCAAAGTTCTTCCAATGACCTATAAGATCCTATTATAATATGCATTTCCACCACCCCACCCCCATCATTATCTGATTGACTTCATTGTTACTATTCTAGTCTATTCCCTTCCAGCATTCTGCCCCAACCACATATAATGGATTGTCCACATTGTATCCAACCACACTGGTTTCCTTGCTGTTGTCTGAATAATCCAGGGATGCTCCCACCTCAGGGCGTTTGTACTTCTAATTCCCTCTGGCTGGAATGTTCTTCCCCAGGATATTTTGAGCACTACCTCACTTCTTGCAATGTCCCCTTCTTGGTAAGGTCTTCTCTGACACTCTATCTAAAATTGCAAACCTTGGCCACCGCTACTTTTTATCCTTCCCCTCCTCTGCTTTTTCTCCTTTTTTCTCTGCATTTTCTCCTAAGGAGAAAATGAATATATGAATATATATTTCTCTAAGGAGAAAATGAATATATGTTATTCATTTATGTTGGATAATTCTGTCTCTCCCACCAGAAGGTAAGGTTCATGAAGACAGGGAATTTTGTCTGTTTTGTTCACTGCTTTATTTCCTTTAGAACAATGCCTAGCACTTAGTAGCCTAGCAGGTGCTCAATAAATATTTGCTGAATGAATAATATGAATGAAACACATGATTTATTCTCTATGCAGAAAAAGTGATAGAAATTAAAAGGCACCCAATGTATAAATCAATCTAGAATGGAGTTACATTCTTGGGATATATATACTGGAGGAAAGTAGAAGCAACTATATGAGCAATAATACTTTTCTGAATATAGTTTCAAGAGACTGAATAAAGGAGTTTGCTTAATAGCCAATGATTTGAAAATGTTTTTTATATAACACCAACTCCTGGAAAAAATTTTAGCATTATTATATAACATGTGTCATCCTATTGCAGCATATTAGCATTCTTACGTTAATTCTCATCAAGATATAAAATAATATACATATTGGTATATACAAATAAACCTCTACCTATCCTCTCCTACTTCCATCCCCAGCAATTTACTGATCTTTCAAGGCAGGGATTCTAGTCCCCCAAAGCAATACACAAAGCAACTTTGAATAAGTTAACAAGCATGGTTAGTACTTACTCAGAAAAGACCAAGGACTTTTAGCCATGTCTTCTATTGCTTTTTCCTTAAAATATTCTGAATATATTCTGTTACAAAGAAATATATCCTCCAGTGGAAGAGACCTATGGTCCCTACACACAAGAAGGAGTGTACAAACTGCCTCCCACACACTCTTGGGTACACTCCCTTTAAATATTAACAGTGAAGAGTCTGGAACACCTGGCTTAACAGCTGTCTTACATGACAAACATAAACTATGAAGCTTACAGATGGGTTTACCTCTAAGGGAACTGCAGTACTCACTGAAAGGCTCTGCATTATGAAGTTTTAAAAAAGGGCATTTTCTCTTCCTTCAAATTAAGAACATATAAATTCCCATTTGGGGACAGAGTCATGGTTTCTAATCCCAGTCTTAAGCATTTAAAAATGTTAACATAATTTTGTGGGAGAGTAAAGCTGACATCAAAATCAAAAGTCTCTAGGATATGGTAACTTCCCTTAACAACTCTAAAGAATTAGATGTGAATTCACCTAAACCTTTTAAGACCCGTTTTCACCAAAATATATTGGTATAATTCATTGAGCGTATCTGCAACACAACAGTGTGAAATGTTAGGACCATAAAACAGGACTCACACTCTGGAGGGGGACACAAGCAATGATTGTATTAAAACAATAGATAATAGCAAATTTTAATAACTGATAAAGGAAAACAATAGGATACTTTGGGAAAATGATATGGTAATGGATTCTGCAAATTTGAAGATATGATCAAATTTTTTCATTTATTAGTACAACGAAAATAATTTTTTAGCTTCTACTATGTGCTAAACATGGTTTATGGCTCAAGAAATACCACAATGAACAAAACAAGCAAAAATTCCAACCCTTATAAAGCTTATATTCTAGTGTTTTGAATGGAATTATTATCATAAATAGCACTGAAATCAGTTCTGCTGTGATTCTGTGGTTTCCTATTTATACTCTTAATTAGCAGTATAAGAATCTCCTAAGCCAGGGGTCTCAACCTCCAACCCCCGGGCCTCAGACTGGTACCAGTCCATGGCCTGTTAGGAACTGGGCTGCACAGTAAGAGGTGAGGGGCAGGTGAGTGATCGAAGCTTCATCTGTATTTACAGCCGCTCCCCATCGCTCGCATTACGTACGGCCTGAACTCCGCCTCCTGTCAGATCAGCGGCGGCATTAGATTCTCTTAGGAGCGCGAAACCTCCTGTGCACTGCGCATGCGAGGGATCTAGGTTGTGCGCTCCTTATGAGAATCCAATGCCTGATGACCTGAGGTGGAGCTGAGGCGGTGACGCTAGCACTGGGGAGCGGCTGCAAATACAGATTATCATTAGCAGAGAGGTCTGACTGCACAGAGCCCATAATAAATCAAAGTACTTGAACCATCCCGAAACCATCCCCCCACTCCGCCCCAGTCTGTGGAAAAATTGTCTTCCATGAAACCAGTCCCTGGTACCAAAAAGATTGGGGACTGCTGTCCTAAGCAATCACTACATTATTTAGGGGTACCCAAAAGGAGAAGATTCTCCACCACTAAATTTCTGTTGGTTTTGCATTTAATGAAAAATATGACAGTCAAGTTTGGAAATTTTCTTTGAGTGACTCAGAATTTAAACTCAAAATATTGCTGACAAACCTTTCAGATAATATTTATTAGCATACTTCTAAATCTTTGTTTTGGTTGAAGGATATATCTTAAAACGTCTACATTTTGTTCAAATTCTGTAAAGTAGGACTTAGGCCAACAAGATTCCCATATTCAAGCACCAGAAATGAATCTCAAATCTTTTAGGCAGCAGGGTAATGGCACATTGTATTATTACCAATACTAATGATAGTTTATAATTGATTTTATCAAAATTGCCACTTGGAGCAACTCACTTCAGCTTACAAGTCAGTCAACAGAGATACACTGTTTCACGCAAAACCTTACAAAAAACCCCTGAGAATCCCATCATTTTCTCTGCATGTGCTTTGTGGAAAATTTTACTACTTCCAATTCAGTGTCATATTAAAGTCAACCTTGAGGATCAGCCAGAAGTTGTTCATCTATTGACGAACCTGCATTTCCACTACCGTTAACAGCTTCCTTATCTTCATCTTCTTCCTCTTCAGGAAGAGAACTGTCCATTCTTTCCATCTTGCTGACAGATGTAGTTCGTTTTCTTTGGGATTCTGTGTCAAACTCATTATCAAAGAGGACCTGATCAACTGGATCTGGCTGGAAAGGGCTGGGTTCTGCTGGAGGCTTGGGAGTTCCATAGAAGTTTCCTGAAGTGGACAAAATAACAGCTGCTGAAAGTGCTGAATGCTGAATTGAGAGTCAGAACAAAATGATCTAGTGTATGTCTCTGACCTGTTATCTTATACGGAAGTTTTTGAATACCCACCGTTAGCCAAAAGGAGGCCAAAGCACTTTTTCTTGGGAGAGGAGGAGGTAGAAAGACCAGGAAGAACTTATTTCTCAAGTGCCCTAACACTATATACTATCTAACATTATCTAACACTTTAAGACCATCTGTACTAAGGCCGGGAAGTTGACTTTACGTATGTACGTTAGTTATTCCTACAGAGCTTGCTTTGCATGAGTTCTATATTAGGGCCTAATTTCTGAATTTAAATGCATCAATGCTCTTGTGTAAGACTAATTGGCATAAAAAGTGGGAGTAAAGGAGGAGAAAACTAATTCAAATAATTTTGTTCTAATATGTAACATATTGAACCATTTTGGTAAAATAAGGAAACATGCAGGCAAAGAATAAAGCTAAGAACCAACCAGTCTGTCCTGAAATGTAGGCTGTTTATGTAAAAGTAATTTTTTTTTTTTTTTTTTTTTGTGGTACGCGGGCCTCTCACTGTTGTGGCCCCTCCCGTTACGGAGCACAGGCTCCGGACACACAGGCCCAGCGGCCATGGCTTACGGGCCCAGCCGCTCCGCAGCATGTGGGATCCTCCCGGACCGGGGCACAAACCCGTGTCCCCTGCATCGGCAGGCGGACTCTCAACCACTGCATCACCAGGGAAGCCCCATAAAAGTAATTTTTTTTTAAGTTTTTCTGAGCATTTTAATTATATTATTTTATCTGGCAATTTACTGAACAAATAGAGAATTTATTAGCATAACTCAATATTGGCTTACTCTCAGGAAAACAAGAAATACTTTAATATGTTGTCTTGTAAATCAGTAATTTTTGCAGTAAAAATGAATGTCCCAGAATAGAATGAAAACAACTGAATATCTGCTCAGTTTTCCATGTAGTCCCCAATAGGCAGCCACGTACGATGGAATATGTTCAGTGGGTCTAGCTACATTAAAAGTTTGTGGCTCCTGCTAGTTTTGACCTTATATCAACCACTATGCTGATGTTATAGAAAGATAACATGGACAGGGAATAAAATACTCATCATCTTCTTCTTTTATTTTTAAAAAAATCTCCAAATTCCTTGGCTCCTAAGGAGGTAATTAAGGTGCTCATTCATATACAGTAAATTAATGGGGTATATAATGGATTATTTTTCCAAGATGAAGAAAACAACAACAACAACATAGGTTGTTCACCACATCAGTGAGGCAAATCTACAAATAACATGGTTTACCTTAAGTCGTGCTTGCTTTGAGGGGGAAAGTATTAAGATAAATACTTTGGAAATTTGACTTTGGGAGGTAATTGTCATTAAAATACTCAAGATAATGGAATCAAAATAATAATACTTTTCAACCACATCTTGCCTCTCCCCACTCAACTACTCCCTTGCTTCCAAATCCACGTTTGAAATGGAGTTACTCCTGTCATGCAGATGGATGGAAAGCTTCATACTAAAACAGACTAAGAGGATATCAGCAAACTTTCTGGCCCATCAGTAAAGCAAGGACCAATGAAAAAGCCAGTTCACATTTCTCTGGGACAGAGGGCGCAGAAATGCTCCAAACACAGGTTTGCTTGGGGAATAGGATGCTCTAGGATCTCACTTTTTCCTGCATGATGTCCAATAATCATCCAAGAAATTTGGATGTACCATGAAAAAGTTAAAAGTCCACTTTTACTTTTTTTTTCTTCAGTTTTTCTAAGGATGTTAGTTTTACAGGAAACACTAGAAACACATTTTACCATGTATTCTTAGTAATTATTATCTGACTCTAGGGTGAAAATTAGAGAAATTCAGGATATTGTGATTGCTATATCCATAATCACTGATGAGGACTTAGAACTTCACAATAAATTCTGGCAGTTTCCTTATTTTAAAAAAATTATTGGCTTAGATTAAAAAAGAAAACTAGCATTGCTTATAAGTAAATTGGATCTATTTTTCTTGAATTGTTGGTAAATATCAAGATTTCAGATACTGGAAGGTATAGAATTACAAGGTTTGTGAACCTTGACTATAGTTATTCACAGAAAAAGTTTTTCATCTTTTTGAAGCTGTTTTGGAGATTTTTCTTTTTCTCTTTTTTCTTTTCTGAAGGGTTTTCATTTTTACAATAGAACAGTCAACCATTACATATTTTAAACCTATATAAAATCATATACAATAGTGTTAGAATAGTATTAGAAACTTACTTACTTATTTATTTACACATCCCCAGATACTAACTTTTGCCAGATTCCTTTCAGGTCTCCCCTTTTCCCCTCTTTAATGACACACATATACAGTCACATATATAATTAAAGCCCTAATTTCCTGTCTCTGTTCTTCCCACTTTCTTCCTGAGTTATCCTTATGTTGGTATATGTCATTTCCCTGCATATTATGTACATCTAGGACATATGTATATGCATACATAACATATAAACACTATTGCTTTAATAAAAGCTTCATGGAGTGTTTATGACATTTCATATCTTTTTTTCTAGACAGTATACTGTCCATATCCTTTTGCAATCTTCTTTTTATACAACTGTATTTCTAAGACTTATTCCTGTTGATACATGTAGATTCTAGTCACCTGTTATATAATAGTCCATTTTTATGAACAAATTAAAATGTATTTTATTAATTCCTCTACTAAAAGAGAGTTGGTTGCATTCCCTTATTGTTTCAAATGACACTATAATGACTATTCGGGTACATGTCTGCATATGTACATTGACAAGGGTTTTTCTATAGTAGGCATCCAGAAAGGGAACTGCTAGGTCAGAGTCAGGTGCATCTCTGAATTTACTAGCTATTGCCAAAATGCTCTCCAAAGGGATTGTATCATTATATACTCTCGCCAGCTGTGTATGGGGGTTTCCATTTCCCACAATTATCAGACTTTAAAATTTCTGTCAATCTTATGGGTGTGAAATGGTGGATGAGTGTTCATGTTCTTAACAGAAGCAAATGTAGAGGAATATCTTTGTGATCTAAGGGCAGAGAACGACTTCTTAAACGAAACTTCAAAGCATAAATCATAAGGAAAACCGTGATAAATCTGATAGACAAAAGTTAAGGATTTCTGTTTAATGAAGAAACACAGGACAAGGTTATTAGGTGACAGAATGGGAGAAAATATCTATATCCAATAAGGGATTAATATCTAAATAACTAAGGAATGTCTACAAACTGGAATGTGATTGAGATCCCACTTTTAAAAAATGGACAAAGCAAATGAATAGACAATTTGCATTAGTCCAAGAAAACTAACAAGCATATGGAAAGATGCTCAAACTCTCTGACTATCAGAGAAACTAAAATTAAAATGAGATACCACTTCTACAACCATCAGATTGGCAAAATTATACAGCTGGATGATGCCAAGTGTTGAGGAGTACGTGGAATCATTACTACATCTGCTACAGAACCAGATCCCTATGGCACTGCTGATGGGAATAGAGACTGCAGATCTACCCAAAGCTACTTCATCACATTAACTATAGGTATACCTTATAACCCAACAATTGGATACATATTCCACAGACATTCTCACACAGGTCTGTAAGAAGATGTGTGTGAGGATGTTGCAGATTTATCTGTGGTGATGAGGAGCTACAGGCAATCTGGAAGTCCATCACTAGGAGAATCGTTAAGTAGTGGATTCACAACATGGAGTACTGTGCAGCAGTTAAAAAACAATGAATTACATGCAAATACAGTACAGCAACATGGATGAATCTAAAAAACACAGTAATAAGTGAAAACAGTTAATAACTAATGAGATACATTTAGAACATGGCCCAGACGTAAATAATAAATACATGTACACAAGACACAATATACATTTTGTAAGAACACATGCAAACAAAAACATATACATTAAACACATCAGAATGGTTGCCTGTAAGAGGGAGGTGAATGAGAGCAGGCTATTTGCATAAAAATAAAAAATAAGCAGCTGTCATTTCCTCTGAGAAGTCTCCACTGGCCATCTTATCTAAATAAGATATTCCTATTATTTCCGTTAAATGCCTTGTTTTTGTTTCCTTCATAACATCTCAATTTGGTTATTTTGTTTGTTTTCTGACTGCCTTCCCACTAAGATATAGGATTTATGAAGGCAGTATCATTTCAATATTGCTCAGCACAGCATCTCTAGCCCCTCTGATAGTGCTTGGCAAATAGTATGAAAGAAGGATCAAATAAATTAATAAATGAATGAATGAGTCATGGGAGCTAAGCCCAGAAAGGGTGGCTGGGTCAAACTTAGCAGGCAAAAGGAAATCATTAAAGATTCTGAAGGAGAGAGACATGACCAAAACTGCACTTGAGGAGGACTAGCATTGTAGCAACAAGCAGGGGGGACTGGTGAGAGGGAAGAGACTGGAACAAATGAGATCAACTGCGATAGGCAGCAAGAGCTAGTCCAGTGAGCCTACAATGAGGTGATGAAAGTTAAAAGAAAGGCAGTAGAAAACTACAGGCCAATATCACTGATGAACATAGATGCAAAAATCCTCAACAAAATACTAGCAAACAGAATCCAGCAGCAAATTAAAAGGATCATACACCATGATCAAGTGGAGTTTATCCCAGGAATGCAAGGATTCTTCAATATACGCAAATCAATCAACGTGATACACCATGTTAACAAATTGAAGAAAAACCATATGATCATTTCAATAGATGCAGAGAAAGCTTTCAACAAAATTCAACACCCATTTATGATAAAAACCCTGCAGAAAGTAGGCATAGAGGGAACTTTCCTCAACATAATAAAGGCCATATATGACAAACCCACAGCCAACATCATCCTCTATGGTGAAAAACTGAAACCATTTCCACTAAGAGCAGGAACAAGACAAGGTTGCCCACTCTCACAACTCTTATTCAATATAATTTTGGAAGTTTTAGCCACAGCAATCAGAGAAGAAAAAGAAACAAAAGGAATCCAAATCGGAAAAGAAGAAGTAAAGCTGTCACTGTTTGCAGATGACATGATACTCTACATAGAGAATCCTAAAGATGTTACCAGAAAACTACTAGAGCTAATCAATGAATTTGGTAAAGTAGCAGGATACAAAATTAATGTACAGAAATCTCTGGCATTCCTATACACTAATGATGAAAAATCTGAAAGTGAAATCAAGAAAACACTCCCATTTACCATTGCAACAAAAAGAATAAAATACCTAGGAATAAACCTACCTAAAGAGACAGAAGACCTGTAAGCAGAAAATTATAAGACACTGATGAAAGAAATTAAAGATGATACAAATAGATGGAGAGATATACCATGTTCTTGGATTGGAAGAATCAACATTGTGAAAATGACTATACTTCCCAAAGCAATATACAGATTCAATGCAATCCCTATCAAACTACCACTGGCATTTTTCACAGAACTAGAACAAAAAAATTTCACAATTTGTATGGAAACACAAAAGACCCCGAATTGCCAAAGCAATCTTGAGAACAAAAAATAGAGTTGGAGGAATCAGGCTCCCTGACTTCAGACTATACAACAAAGCTACAGTAATCAAGACAGTATGGTAGTGGAACAAAAACAGAAATATAGATCAATGGAACAGGATAGAAAGCCCAGAGATAAACCCACGCACATATGGTCACCTTATCTTTGATAAAGGAGGCAAGAATATACAGTGGAAAAAAGACAGCCCCTTTAATAAGTGGTGCTGGGAAAACTGGACAGGTACATGTAAAAGAATGAAATTAGAACACTCCTCAACACCATACACAAAAAAAACCTCAAAATGGATTAAAGACCTAAATGTAAGGCCAGAAACTATCAAACTCTTAGAGGAAAACATAGGCAGAACACTCTATGACATAAATCACAGCAAGATCCTTTTTGACCCACCTCCTAGAGGAATGGAAATTAAACAAAAATAAACAAATGGGACCTAATGAAACTTTAAAGCTTTTGCACAGCAAAGGAAACCATAAACAAGACAAAAAGACAACCCTCAGAATGGGAGAAAATATTTGCAAATGAAGCAACTGACAAAGGATTAATCTCCAAAATTTACAAGCAGCTCATGCAGCTCAATAACAAAAACACAAACAACCCAATCCAAAAATGGGCAGAAGACCTAAATAGACATTTCTCCAAAGAAGATATACAGATTATCAACAAACACATGAAAGAAAGCTCAACATCACTAATTATTAGAGAAATGCAAATCAAAACTATAATGAGGTATCATCTCACACCGGTCAGAATGGCCATCATCAAAAAATCTAGAAACCATAAATCCTGAAGAGGGTGTGGAGAAAAGGGAACACTCTTGCACTGTTGGTGGGAATGTAAATTGATACAGCCACTATGGAGAACAGTAGGGAGCTTCCTCAAAAAACTATAAGTAGAATTACCATACGACCCAGCAATCCCACTACTGGGCATATACCTGAGAAAACCATAATTCAAAAAGAGTCATGTACCAAAATGTTCACTGCAGCTCTATTTACAATAGCCAGGACTTGGAAGCAACCTAAGTGTCCATCATTGGATGAATGGATAAAGAAGATGTGGCACACATATACAATGGAATATTACTCAGACATAAAAAGAAACGAAATTGAGATATTTGTAGTGAGGTGGATGGACCTAGAGTCTGTCATACAGAGTGAAGTTAAGTCAGAAAGAGAAAAACAAATACCGTTATGCTAACACATATATATGGAATCTAAGGAAAAAAAAAAAAAGGTCATGAAGGACCTGGGGGTAAGATGGGAATAAAGACACAGACCTACTAGAGAATGGACTTGAGGATATGGGGAGGGGGAAGGGTAAGCTGGGACAAAGTGAGAGTGGCATGGACACATATACACTACCAAATGTAAAACAGATAGCTAGTGGGAAGCAGCCGCATAGCACAGGGAGATCAGCTCGGTGGTTTGTGACCACCTAGAGGGGTGGGATAGGGAGGGTGGGAGGGAGGGAGACGCAAGAGGGAAGAGATATGGGAACATATGTATATGTATAACTGATTCACTTTGTTATAAAGCAGAAACTAACACACCATTGTAAAGCGATTATACTCCAATAAAGATGTTAAAAAAAAAAGTACACCTGAAACTAACAAAACATTGTAAATCACACACACACAAAAAAAGAAGGGCAGTGCGAAAGCTGCTACAAAGGAAGAAATGACTAGATTTGGTAACACACTAGATGAAAACTGTGAGAAAAAGAAAGAAGTAAATGAAGACTCCCCTGTTTTGAGCTCTTGGTACAGCTAAAGAGAGAAATTATTCTTTTGGATAGAGCACAAATGCATATTTGGATATGCTGAATTCATGGTTAGATACTTATTAAACACCATCTCTAGGCACTGAATATAATATTGAGTAAGAAAGACATGATATCTGCTTTCACAGAGCTTGTGAAAAAGGCAATTATAATAGCTGATAAAGCAATGATGGAAAAGTACAGGGTGCTATGGGAGTACATAAGCTTGCCAGTGAAGAGTGTTAGATAAAGAAAAAAAAAAGATCTAACAAAGAATCATTTAAAAGTTGAAATTGATCTTAAATCAGTACTTCCTAAAATCAAGTGAGTAAAGAGTTATGAAAAGAAAACCAATTTTTCTGTCTTTGTTATTTTCCTCCTCAAATCTATATTCTCTTTTCTCCAAGAGAGGCAAGGTATAAATAGATTTTTTAAATTGTACAGTATTTTTATTTCCAACCACAAATAGAACTCACAAATACTTGCTGAGTTCATATGATGAATGTGAATTACTGTGAAGTATGCATACTGGCCAGTTTGAATGATTTTAGTATATTGTTCACAATCAACTTTATAATATAGAATGTGTTTGCTTATTGTTTAATCCCATTTTAATTAGTAAATTACAAATAGCCTAATCAAAAGAAAAATCTCCCAAAGACTGATAGAAAAACTTAAAAAAAATAGTATTTTACTGACCAAATTCCCTCTGAAATAATTCCACTTAATCAGATAGTTTTCTGGGTTGCTGTTGTCAATATTTGAGGACATACCATCATACGTTCCACTTTCTAATAATGCTCCACTCTCTTCCAGTGCTTTGAACTGTTCAACAGAAATGAAATTATAGTCCACCCCTGGTACTTCCCCATCCCTGGGGGCCCTTGTAGTGCCTAAGGAAAAAAAAAAAAAAAACAACAAGAAAAAAATAGGTTGTAAAGTGCTTTTAAACTTATAAAACATTGAGAATAATAGAAAATTCAGTTTACAGAGAACACATGGGAAACAGACTACTGAATATATTGTATCTTCTAGAGTGATGATCAGAGAATTTTAGGCAAATTAACATTCCTAGGTGAAAGTAGGACAATAAATAATGTAGGATGAGTAAATATACTTTAATAAAATCTACACATGGCTATGAAATTCAAAATTACAAAGATTAAAATGTTAATGTCCAAGAAAGCTTAACTTTCCAAGACACAACAGTTAATTCTTCTTTTAAATCTCAATTATTATTACTTAACATTTGAAGGAGAGATAAGTCCACCAAGGATAGGTTTCATTTTCATGTAGCTACCTTACATATTTTTACTTCCTTAGCATAAATGTAAACTAACATTCTCCTTACTAGAGTTGTAAAGGACAATAAAAAAAGAAAAACAACTTTTAAAAACTCTTACTGAGCTCCATTTTAAAAACTTGAACAAGTATTAATTATGAAATTATTTTAGACTAATGAATAAAGGGCTTAGGGCTTAAGATAGGAATTCACATATTGCTTCTTAGCCATTATTCTCTTCAAGTAATTTCAAAACATTAAGCAGTAAATTGCTTAATGAAATTCACTACAGCAACAGAGCACTAAATTTCTATCTATTAAGGAATTAATGCCAAAGTAAAATGTTTCTTTCAGATCCAAGATATAAATTCAGGTTATGGCAGCATTGCTATATCTTACTGAATTTCACTGAACAAGAATCAATATTTTTTTGAACTGATATTGGAAATATTTCAAATACTAGAGAATACAAAAAAGGGATCCAGGTACTTAGCCTGGAAATAGGGTTAGGATATTGTCCTGCCAAGGATGACTTCCCAAGCCTATTCCTCTATTTATGCTCCCTATTTGTTAATAGCACTCCAAGCCAGAAACCTGTCAGTCACCTTGGGTTCTTCCCTCTGCTCTACATCCTATCACCAAATTTGGTTGATTCCATCTCCTAAATACCTGTAGGATTTATATACTTGTCTTCATTCTCACACTCACTTAATTCATATCATTATCCACACTCAATTCATATCATTATCTATGGCCTGTATTGTTGGCCTCCCAGTGTCAGCCCTTTCTTCTCCCTGGCTACACCCCTTACCCAAACTGCAGCCAGTGACTTTTCTAAAACAATCTTGAGCGAAAAACCTCTAAACCCATCAATGGTTCCCATGATCCTGGCATAAAATCCAGACTCTACCTCTTCAGCTTCTTTCTTGCCTCACGCCTTTCACATTCTAGGCTTTAGCCATAATAGATTCCCCCCCCCCCCCAATTCTTTTAATCTTCCTCGCACTCGCTTAACTCCAAGGCCTTTGTCCAAGCCATTCTTTTCCTTGGAAGACTTCCTATTCCCTTTCTCTCTTACCTCAGCTAACTCCTACTCATCCTTCAGGTCCTGGCTTAGAAAGCTTCTTTAGAGAAACTTCCTTGATTCCCATCTAGGGTATGGCAATATGCAGGGACCACGTCTACTTTGTTCAGAGCAATAGCCCCAAGTCTTGGCACCATGTAAGAACCACAGTAGGTACTCAATACAGAGAGTTGTCAAATAAATTAAGTGAAATTTTACAAATGTAATTAGCACAGTGCCTGGCAATATGCTATCATTATTATAAATTAATTCATGGGAAACTATTAATTGTTTTTACTTTTTAGGAGCATTACATTCTATTACATTTTGTAACATGTGAAAAAAATCCACAATGATGATGATAAAATATTAATGGTGACGATCTCAGAAAATAATGATGAAGCCAACATTCTAAGCAACAAAGACTGTAATCAATGAATTTTTCCCGCTTATTTTTACCCAGCTTTTTATAAAAATGAGCATTTCTTTGTCTTACATCACACAGGATATGAAATTAATTAGGAAAACATAACTTCCCTTTTTCTTAACATTTTTTCATTATCAAATTTTTGTTTCTCATATACTGACTAAAATTACATTGTTAGATTCCCCAAATCAACAGCTTTTAGTTCCATATTAAGTAAAAGTTAACTTAGAAAATAAATTCAGCAATTAAATTTATGATTAGCAGCTGTGATAGATGGAAAAACATGGCCACATATTTTGCACCTCCTCCCATCAAGAGGTGGGGCCTGTTGCCTCACCTCTTGTATCTGGACTGGACTATAGTTTGCTTTCAATAATTTAATGTGATGTTGTGCAAGTTCAGGAGTCTAGATTTCCATCTTTGCCTCCTTGGAATAGTCCCACCACCATGTACAGATGTCCAGGCGAGACTACTGAATGATGAGAGAGAGCCCCAACCAACAAACAGCACCAAGGCCCCAGACATGTCAGTGAGGCCAGCTTAGCCCTTCCAACCCCAGCTGAGCCGCCAGTGACTGCAGCCACATGAGTGGGCCCAGCTGAGCTCAGTGAACTCATGAAATCATGAGAAATAATACATGATGGTTATTTTAAGCCATTAAGTTCTAGGGTAGTCTGTTATGCAGCAAAGGCTAATTTAAATATTATCTAAACTCTACTATAAAACATAATGACTACATAAAACCCAATTTAAGAGCAAACCATATTATAGATAATACTATTTTAAAAAGCACTGACCCGAGGGGCAGGAGCAACTCTGCATTTTAGTCTGGGATGACTATTAATGGTACAATTTCGAGCAAGCACTTAATCCCTCTGGGCTTTGTTCTCTTTCTGCAACGTGGCATTGAGCAAGATGGTGTTCATGATTCTTTCCATTAACAGACATAAAATGTTATGGGTGATTCCAACATATATATTTCCAGGACTCACAAAGTAGCTTTAATGTTCATTCTTTTTACAAATGTATTATACATTTTCACTTCTTCCCCCTCAAAACATGTACTCTCATACACATAAAAAATTCTCTACCTTCCCCTACCCTACCACATTGCCATCAGCATTCCAGAAAATTTACCTTTCTATTCTCCTGATACTCTATATGTTTAATGTAAAGCTTTGTACATACCCTCCAGTCAACACTATGTTTCTCCTTTTTACATAAAAATTCCTCCTGCTTACTTAGTCTCCAATTCCTCTCCTCTCATTCTCTCGTGGGCCCATTCCAATCAGATCACTGCCCCAACCACTCCCACAGAGACAATTTGTTATGTGCATCAGCAGTCTCCACTTTGCTTAACCCAATGGTCAAGTCTCAGTCCTCAAGTTCCTTGGCCAATCAACAACCTTTGATATAACTGATCCCTCCCTCCTTTTTGCTTTATTCTGAAATATACAGAAAAGTACATAAAACATATATATGTATAAAGTTTAACAACTAATAATAAAGCAAACTCATCCAGGTGAAGAAACAGAACATTATCAGGGTGCCAAAAGCCCCTTTGTGTTCCTCCAATCATAAATTTCTCCCTCCCTCCACCCCCAAGGTAACCACCATCTTGACATTTGTGATGATGATTTCCTTTCCTTTTAAAAATGTTTTTACCAACTAAGTAATGCATTTCTGAGCAACACAGCTTAGTGTTACCTGTTTTGTAACTTCATATGAAGGGAATCATATCATATGCATCCTTTTGTGTCCACATCAATACTTGTTACCAGGTTTTTAAACTTCTGCTGACGTGCTAAGTATGTAAAGGCATCTCTGTATTTAATGTGCAGCTGCCTTATGAGATTAAACATTCTTTTTCATATATTTACTAGCCACAGAGATTTCTTCTGTTGTGAAGTGGCTGTTCAAGTCTTTTGCCATTTCTCTGCTGGGTTGCCTGCCTTTTTAAAATTGTAGTTCTTTACATTCTGGATACTACATTACTTCATCAAATCTAAGTAATCAACAGCTTCTAAAATGCATCATTATTTTATCCCTAAAAAATAAAAAAAAAAAAACTGGCAATTATAATTGAAAGATTTCATGTATTGTAAGATGTATTCCAACTGTAGAGAGGTTAAAATGTGAAATAATTGTGTCAATATTGAAGCATTGTACCTTTTGTCAGGTATATGTGTTGCAGATGAGGTATTTCTGCTAAAATGTGAAACATGCTTTCTTCAGATAGTGCTGTCTGCAAAATATGCACCAAAAATAAGAGAAGATTATGGAGAAAATAGGATAGGGTTGATCTCTGAAAACTTACTGCAATTTTGTAAACAGAGCACTTGGTAAAATCAGTAACAATCCCAATGAAAAATATTAGTACAGTTTAAAAGATATGTTATATTCCTAATAAAAAATACTAGGGTAAATAAAATACTTTGTCTTTAAAAACAATAAGGAAAAAAAGAAATGAAAGGAAAAGGTAGCTTGGCAGAAAGGGGTACATGGAGGGTTGAGGCTACTGAATAACGAAGATAAGGCAAAAGGTGCAATCAACAATTTTAAGATAAAGCACAAGTTCAAATTGAGAAAAGAGGCAAAATTGAGGTGAATAGGCATCATACATAGTAGAAACAACATTCAGCTATGTTTGTATATTCTGTGTTTACTTCATGATACAAAACATTAGCTGGGGCAAATGAAATAAGAACCAATATTACCTCGGTTCAGTTGACATCATTCTCCTACCTACTTACCAATCACATATGAACTTACCTGCATTATTGAAACAAATGTTGCAGAATAGGCAGTATCTTCTCCCACTCTGTGATTTCTTTTCACTTTTTTTTTTATAAATGGTCCTTTGATGACAGAAGTTTTTCATTTTAATGTAGTCAAATTTATCAGTCCTTTCCTTTATAGCTAATGGTTTTTGTGTCTTGTTGAAGAAATCCTTTCCAAGGCCATGGAGATATTCCATATTCTTTTTGAAAAGCATTACAGCCTTGCTTTTCACATCTAGTACTTTAATGTACTAAAACATTTTTTTTTTTGGACTTGATGGGAGGTAGTAGTTCAATTTCTTTTTCTTTCCAAATGTTGTTCAACAAGATTTATTGAAAAGTCAATTATATTCCTCCCTGATCAGCCATGGCACTCTGTCATGGGAATCTTATATAGAAACACCCATATAAGACTGGGTGTCTATCACTGGGCTTTCTACTACATCCCATTTATCTACTGACCATTCCTGCACCATTATCACAGTGTTGTAATTATTATACTGCCACGATAAATCTTGAGATATAGCACAGCAATTCCACTTACCTTGTTTCTTCTATTCATAGCCTTTCTATATAACTTCTGGAATCAGGCTAAAAATGCTGGAATTTTTATGGAATCTATTAATCAATTTGAGGAGACCTGATATCTTCACCACATTGAGTCTTTAATCCATGAACAAGAAATGTCTCTCAATATATTTAGATCTTCCTTAATGTCCCTTAATTTGACCTTATAGAGATCTTTACACTTTATACTTATTTAGATTAATTTCTAGGTATTTCAAATATTTTTATGCTACATACATGGTACCTTTTTGTAAATTTTCATTTTCTAATTGTTGATAATATAAAAGAATATAATTGGGGGAGTTTATTTGGCCACTTTATCATGATATAATTTATCTATAATAAAAGTCACTAATTCTAACAGTACAATTCTATGAATTTTGGGAACCACTGCCCCCAAAAGTCTCCTTGTGCCCTTTTGCAGTCTCCCACCCTGTGGCAGCCACTGACCTGTCGTCACTATAGTTTTGCCTTTAATAGAATCTCATATAAATGAAATCATACATTAATTTGATTTCAGTAGTGGTTTGTATCTGGCTTCTTTCATTCTGTATGACACTTTTGAGATTCATCCAGTTTGTTGTTAAATATCCTTTTATCACTGAGGTGTATTCCACTATATATATATACCAAAATTTGATTATGCATTCACCATTAGTGGACATTTGGGTTGTTTCCAGATTTAAGACAGTACTATAAATAAAGCTGCTGTACATTTACAAAGTCTTTGGGTAGATTTATATTTAAATTTATGTTAGGTTTAATACCTAGGAGTAGAATTGCTGGGTCATATGATAAGTGTATGTTTAACTTTATAAGAAAAAGCCCCAAAGTAGATGCACTACTTTGCATTCCCACCAACAATATATGAGAGCTATAGTTGATTTACATTATAGTTTCCATGTAGGAATTCCTTTCTGGAGCTTCTCGGCAAGTCTGCTTTTTCTAAATCCCAAGAAAAATCAGTTGATGGGGAAAATGAGGGAACAAAAGGTACTATGGTTCTGCTGTGAGAATTAAAGCATAATAATTTGAGATAGAGATGTTACTGGTTTCGACGGAAAGTAAGAGCAGGAAACACTGAAAAGTAGAATCAAATGTTAAAGCTGACATTTTCAGGGACTAGGGCAGAAGCCTGGAGGAGAGCAGCAGTCACAATCTACTCAGTCAGTCTTACCTGCAGCTGTTCCCATGCAGCAAGTGTGTGGTCAGGGCTCTGCTGCTAATGGTGGGTTGTTCTTGCAAATATAATGTTAATAAGTTTATATATATTTATACTTTATATAAATCCTGTTCCAAAATGTTACAAAAATATTACAAGTTTTGAAGGCTAGATAAGGCCTTAAATTGGCAGTTTCGCTATATGATTCTACGTAATGTTTTTAACATTGGTTGGGAGATCTGAATGTTACCTGAACACTATCCAACAAAGTTCTCCTGCATTTTTCACCATTTGTTATTAGCTGTGAGTTTCAGTGCTTTGTAAATACTTTAAGAGAAGAAATGCAAGAAGTGAATGTTGTTGCAGAACACTTCAACCTGAAATCAGAAACTGGTCTAAAATCTGAAGTAAAAGCAATATAGATTTCAATGGCAAAAACAAAATCAGGGCAAGAAAGCAAAATATTCTCATCATTAAAAAAGGAAACAATCCTAGAGAAATAGAAATAAAAACAAAAATAAACAAATGGACCTAATGAAACTCAAAAGCTTTTGCACAGCAAAGGAAACCATAAACAAGACAAAAAGACAACCCTAAGAATGGGAGAAAATATTTGCAAATGAAGCAACTGACAAAGGATTAATCTCCAAAATATACAAGCAGCTCATGCAGCTCAATATCAAAAAAAAAAAACAACCCGATCCAAAAATGGGCAGAAGACCTAAATAGACATTTCTCCAAAGAAGATATACAGATTGCCAACAAACACATGAAAGGATGATCAACATCACTAATCATTAGAGAAATGCACATCAAAACTACAGTGAGGTATCATCCCACACCAGTCAGAATGGCCATCATCAAAAAGTCTACAAACAATAAATTCTGGAGAGGGTGCGGAGAAAAGAGAACCCTCTCACACTGTTGGTGGGAATGTAAATTGATACAGCCTCTATGGAGAAGAGTATGGAGGTTCCTTAGAAAACTAAAAATAGAACTACCATACGACCCAGCAATCCCACTACTGGGTATATACCCGGAGAAAACCATAATTCAAAAAGAGTCATGTACCATAATGTTCATTGCAGCTCTATTTACAATAGCCAGGACATGGAAGCAACCTAAATGCCCATCGACAGATGAATGGATAAAGAAGCTAAATGTCCATGGACAGATGAATGGATAAAGATGTGGCACATATATACAATGGAATATTACTCAGCCATAAAAGGAAACAAAATTGAGATATTTGTAGTGAGGTGGATGGACCTAGAGACTGTCATACAGAGTGAAGTAAGTCAGAAAGAGAAAAACAAATACCGTATGCTAACACATATATATGGAATCTAAAAAAAAAAAAATGGTTCTGAGGAACATAGGGGCAGGACAGGAATAAAGATGAAGATGTAGAGAATGGACATGAGGGCATGGAGAGGAAGAAGGGTAAGCTGGGACAAAGTGAGAGAGTGGCATGGACATATATACACTACCATATGTAAAATAGATAGCTAGTGGGAAGCAGCCACATAGCACAGGGAGATCAGCTCGGTGCTTTGTGTCTACCTAGAGGGGTGGGATAGGAAGGGTGGGAAGCAGAAGCAAAAGGGAGGAGATATGGGGATATATGTATATGTATAGCTGATCCACTTTGTTATACAGCAGAAACTAACATACTATTGTAAAGCAATTATACTCCAATAAAGATGATAAAAAAAAAGAATAGTGGGTCGTGAACAACAACAAAAAAATGAAAACAAGCTTATATGAATGACCAATGGCTAACACCCAATTTGAAGATGCTTTTGGACATACTCAACAATTTTATGAATGTCAATGCAAAATGAAATATATTTTTTCTATGTCTGAATATTTGTTACCAAACAAAAATCAAGACCATCAGATAATGCAATTGATACTTTGTGTGCTTTAAATTTTCATTTCAGGAGTGAAAAATTCAAATATTAAGTATGTGTGGTATTACCTTTCAAAATTTTAGATGATTTTTATTTGGCCTTTATTCTGTGTTAATGTTCCCTTCTTTTAAGGTTTTCTGTTAGCAAATGGCTGTATCGGGTTGAGATCATTTAAAAGTGTTATTAAAATCTTGTTATATTAGTTTCTAATAATAATAAACCATTTGATTTTATATTGTCATTTTCTCTCTTTAAGTGCTTGGTGCACTCATGAGAATCCATCCCATACCTCAGTATTTATAGCCATTATTACTGCTATAATGGTCAAGTGTAGCAGTCATTTGGGTCCCAAGGTACTTGGCTCAGCTGGTACTTCATCACAATCAGCCACAGGTTATACTATGATTAAATTGTGATGCCACTTGTCACGAATTACCAGCAACCTACTTCCCACTGGAAGGAATCTGGCTCTGGGCTCAAGCCCAAGTACACAACCAAAACCAATCCTAAAATCCCTTCTTGGAGGGTCTGTCTCCTAGAACTACTACCAGTACCAATTCTGTATCGTCCAGGGTCCAAAGAGGAGCAAGAAACTAGATGGTAACTTGAACGAGGACAGCTTAATGTAAAGAATTATCAACTATTTATAAAGAATTAACTAAGAGGGAATAAAAGAGAACTCTAAAGAGTACCACCCTCAAAGAAATGCTCTCAAAATCTGGGATTCAGACCTTGCTGGAGAAGGTGTGTAGCAGCCCACTGGATGGTAGAGAAGTTTACTGGGTTGCCTTGGGACAGAGCTGGTTCACAATCAGTAGGCTGAGGCTGGTGGACAGGGAACTGTCTGCTGGAGTACCAATGAAGTTCACCAACAAGCTGCCTTGAGTGGTAGGGATGATGTAGGGGGGTGTTTTGGACTTACTAGAAAACCAGCTGGGACACTGGCTAGGCTTGCTACAAACCCACTGGAAAACCACTTACAAGAGATATTGCTGAAATCTGGGAAGCCTGCTGGGGTCCCCACAGAACTCATCAGAAAACTGGGAGAATTCAGCTGGTGCATTGGTGGAACTCATGAAGCCACCTATGAGGGTGTTCCTGAACTTGCTGTTGGGACTCCCCCCACCCCAACCCCTCCCCCTCATCCCCCTCATCCCCCTCCCACCCCTGCCCAGGTGCACTACAGAACTTGCCACTGGGTAGCTGACTGGTAAAGTGCTGCTAAAACTTACTGAGTGTCTTTTTGCAGGCAGAAGCAAAAAGAAAAAGACACACTGGAACCAGGAAAAGAAACCCCTTCTTTCTAGTATCCTTCCTGCACACTCTACTGACGAAGCTTAACATTGTGTCAGGTGGTAAGGGAAAAATGTGACAGTATCATAAGCAAGCAAAAAGAGCAGATCTGAAGCCAAGAGGTAGTGAGTAACAGGCAGACTAGTGTTCTGAGAGATTCTATCATGAACTAGTGTTGGACTTTGTCAAATGTTTTTTCAGCACCTATTGAGAAGATCACATGTCTTTTCTAGTCTGTTACTATATTAATCTTCAAATATCATACCAACTTTGCATTCCTCGGACAAATCCCACTTGGTCATAATGTGTTATCCTTTTTATCTATTGCTATATATTGATTTGCTAAAATATTTAAAAGATTTTGAGCCTGTATTCATGAAAAATTTTGATCTAGTTTTTATCTCACTTTAGAATCAGGATAATGCTCAGATCACAGAGTGAGGTTGGGAATTGTTCTAATTTTCAGAGGAGGTTATGTAGAATTGGCATTATTTCTTCTTTAAATATTTGGAACAATTCACCAGTACCATCTGGGCCTGAAGTTTTCTCTTTGGGAAAGTTACAAACTACAAATTTAATTTCTTTAATAGATAGAGGGCTGTTCAGTTCATCTATTTTTTCTTGAGTGAGCATTGATAGTTTTTGTCTTCCAAGGAATTTATCCAATTCATCTGAGTTGTTGAGTTTATTGGCATAAAGTTGTTTAGCATATTCCTTATTATCCACTTAACATCTGTAGGATTTTCAGTGATGCCATTTTTCCCATTCTCAACATTGTTGTTTATCACTTTTATTAATCTGAAAGAAGCAGCTTTGGATTTCACAGATTTTTCTCTATCATTTCTCTGTTTTCTATTTTATTGATTTCTGCTCTTCTCTTTATTATTTCCTTCCTGCTACTTAATTTGGGTTTACTTTGCTCTTCTTAAGGTAGAAATTTAGATCATTGATTGAGATCTTTATTATTTTCTAATATAAGTATTTAATACTATAAATTTCCCTCTAAGTACTGCTCTAGCAACATCCCACAAATTGATATGTTGTATTGATATGTGTGATACTTTGTAATTTTCCTTGTAGCTTATTCTTTAACTCACAAGTTAGTTAGAAGTGTGCTATTTAGTTTCCAAATATTTGGAGATTTTCCAGATATGTTTCTATAAATGATTTCTAATTTAATTCCATTATGATCAGAGAACATATTTTGTACGATTTAAATCCTCTTAAATTTACTGAGTCTTGTTTTATGGTCCAGAATATGGTCTATATTTGTAAATGTTCCACGTGCACTAGAAAAGAATGTATATCCTTGTGTTATTGGGTAGTATGCTCTAACAAATAACAATTAGGTCAAGTTGGTTGAAAGTGTTATTCATGTTATAACCTTGTTGATTTTTTGCTTACTTTTTCTAAAGTGGGTATTGAAATCTTGAACTATAATTATGAAGTTTTTTCTATTTTCCTTTTAGCTCTCATTCTGGTATCATTTCCATTCCATCTGAAGAATTTCCTTTACTATTTCTTATAGTACAAGTCTGCTAGAGAAAAATTCCCTCATCCTTTTTTGTCTCAAAAATTTCTCTTTATTTTTAAGGATATTTTTACTTTATATAGGTTGGCATTTTTTCTGTCCAGCATCTTAAAGATGACATTTGACTGACTTCCAGTTTGTACTGTTTCTGTTGATAAGTCTGCAGTCATTCTATATTCCCCACATGTACCTCTTTTTCTGTCTGCCTTTCACATTTTCTCTTTATCACTGGTTTTCAGCAATTAGATTATTATGTACGTTGATCTTTTTTTTTTTAATGTTTCTTCTGCTTGGGGTTTGTTGAGATTCTTTGATCTATGGGTTTATAGTTTTCACTGAGTTTGCAAATATTTCAGCCACTATTTCTTCAAATATTTTTTCTGCTTCCCCCACTTTGGCTTGATAGTGTGCCATAGGTCAATATGAGCAGATCACAGTACTGCTCTGCTTATAATCCAATGTCTGAAAACAGCTGTTATAGATATCTTGCCCAATTTCTGGTTGTTTATGATAAGACGGTAAATCCAGTACCAGTTAGTCCTTCGTTGTAAAGGTAGAAGTCTCTCTGTCTCTCTCACTATTTGGTTTCTTTTAAAAAGTTCACTGTTTTACTCTTTTTCCTCTCCATGTTTGTTTGATTAGTTTATATTGCTAAGTCTTCAAGTTCACTGATCTTTTCTTTTGCAGTTCCTAATCTGCTGTTAAGCCCATCCAGTGAATTTTTGAAGTTCCATTTAGTTCTTTTTAAAAGTATACAGCTTGGGCTTCCCTGGTGGCGCAGTGGTTGAGAGTCCGCCTGCTGATGCAGGGCACACGGGTTCGTGCCCCAGTCTGGGAAGATCCCACATGCCGCGGAGCGGCTGGGCCTGTGAGCCATGGACGCTGAGGCTGTGTGTCCGGAGCCTGTGCTCCGTCACGGGAGAGGCCACAACAGTGAGAGGCCCGCGTACCGCAAAAAAAAAAAAAAAAAGTATACATCTTGTTTTCTCTTTATTCTGTTCATATTGTCCTTTAAATCCTTGAGCATATTTATGATAACTTTAAAATTCTTGGTATGGTCATTATCTGTGTCCCTTCTGGGTTTTTTTTTTTATTATTATTATTTTCTTTAATCAGCTCACTTTTCTTTTGATTATGGGTCATATTTCCTTGTTTTTTTGTATGCCTAGTACTTTTTTATTAGACACTGGACATTGTGAATATTATGTTATTCAGTGTCTAGATTTTGTTGACTTCCATTAAAGAGTGTGGATTATTCCCTTTTCCCCCCCTCCCTCCTTTCCTTTATTTTTACTAACAGTTAAGTTACATGCATATTCACTTGATCCTTTTGGGACTTTTTAAATTGAATTTTGTTAAAATGGGCCTCAAGGAGCTTAATCTATGGTCATTTTAACCCTACTAGTAAGCCATGACCCTTACGGGTTCTCTCCACTCAGTCTGGTTAGAACTCAAATTTCTCTTGGCTCTGTGTAAGCTCTGGTATTGTTAATCTTACAGCTCACAGAGAGTTCTTTGCCCTGCTATGTGAAGTCTCATCCTACACATTCTCAGCTTAGTATTCAGCAACAGACCCAAGGAGGCACCTATGCAGTTTGCCTGAACTCTTTTTCTTCATAGTTCTTTCCTCTCTGACACCCTGTCTTGCAAATTCCAAACACCTCAGACTTCTTGAACTCATATTTCATATGTCCCCTCAACTCAGGGTCTGCTAAACTCTACCTGGGCTCTTCCTTACTGAGCTGTAGCCTCAGAAGTGCCTCCAGGAAGAAAGCTGAGGAAATTACAGGACTCCTCTGTGTGCAGTCTCCTTTCCTCTTCTCTTAGGGGTCACAGTTGTGTTTTATCTATAATGCAATGTCTGACAACAGTAGAAGTCTCTCTTTCTCTCTTATTAATTTTGTTGTTTAAATTGTCTCAGATTTTGTCAGTGGGCACCCCATCTAGGTGGCTTTTTTTTCTTTATGTTCTTCTGATATGTCCCCCAAATTTTTAAAGCGTACTTTCTGATATAATTGGATATTCCAAGCTCACCTTGTACTTTCCTTGCCCCAGACGGGGAATCAGAATTTTCTCCAGGAAGATCTGGCATCTTTTTTTTTTAAATTTCTTTTTTTATAATTAATTTATTTTTATTATTTATTTATTTACTTTTGGCTGCATTAGGTCTTTGTTGCTGTGTATGGGCTTGCTCTAGTTGTGGCGAGCGGGGGTTACTCTTCGTTGTGGTGTGCAGGCTTCTCATTGTGGTGGCCCTCTTGTTGCAGAGCATGGGCTCTAGGCACATGGGCTTTGGTAGTTGTGGCTCACAGGCTCTAGAGCGCAGGCTCAGTAGTTGTGGCACATGGGCTCAGTTGCTCCGCGGCATGTGGGTTCTTCCCGGACCAGGGCTTAAACCCATGTCCCCTGCATTGGCTGGCTGATTCTTAACCACTGGACCACCAGGGAAGTCCCAATCTGGCATCTTTTATTAAAGAATTATATTTAGAGACCAGATGTGATCATTCAGTTTGCTAACTGCTACTGATGCATCAGGGCTTCTAGATTCTTGGACGTGTTTTGGGCAGTTCAATTTTAAGTTAGGAGTTCCAGTTAGGATCTGAAATAGCTGTAGCTGTTTGGAAACTATGAATTAAAACAAATAAATTGTAGAGCTCCTTTCTAAGGCAAAACCTCACACTGGGGAGAAACTGCAAAACTAGGACAGTAGAAGTAAGTTAAAAAGACGATCAAGTAAAAGTGGCAGAGGGCAGCAAAAAGTACAAGTACATATTTTTATTACCTTGCTTTAACAAGGAAGGAGGGAGCTCTAGAGCTATGAAACTAAGAATGCTACCCTGAGATACCCCATGCAGGCAAAATACCAAGTTCCTTATAAGGGGATAAAAATCAGATTGTTTTCAGATTTTTTTAAGAGCAATGCTTTATGACAGAAAACAATTAGATAATTAAGATAGTCTGGGAAATAAATTATGAGCCAAAAATTTCATATCCATCCAAACAAACTTTAAAGTATAAAGGCCACAGAGAAACTGCTATAATGATCCTGTGAACCTTTCATGGAAACCTGGTAGACAACAAGCTTTAGACAACCAGAATTATTGAAGAAACAACAACATAAGGGTTGGTAGCTTGATTAGATATGTATCTACCCAAAGAATGGAGAATAAATGATGATTATAAAGGGGAGAGTACAGTACATAATGGTTGCTTGCATTGCCAATATAGATACAGATCAAGCATCAAAAAACGGTCAGAATGAGGAAAGCATATGCAAAGCAGAATGAGCTTGCTGATTACCTTATATTTGTTGGGAATAAAAAGATATTACTTCAAGTCAGATGATGGGAGAGGGAGAGGTAAGGAGGAAGAAGAAATGACTAGATAATTTTAATATTACTCATAGTAGGAACAAAAAAAAGGGATGAGAAACAAAGAGTATTATATAAAGGTACAGACATAACCAGTAGAATAAAGATACAAATCTTCCTAAAAAGAGAGCTCAAATAAAATAGACTACATAGTGAAAGGCTTTTTATATAAAATACTTATATATGGGTAAAATAGAAAAACATGACCAAACTGGGACTAAAGATATCAATCACATCAATAAATATAAAGTTTCACATTGGCTACAAAATAGAAAAACATGACAAAACTGAGACTAAAGATATCAATCTAATCAATAAATATATTTTCACACTGGCTACAAAGTTCAACACTATTTGCAAAACAAAGAGATTCAGAAAGATAAAAGAATAAAAAGATGGACAAAGATTTATCAGGCAAATGCAAAGAAAAGAAGGCAGGAATTGCAATTCTGAAATGTGACAAGGTAGATTTATGGGAGGAAATCATAGAAAAGTAGTCAGATTTTAAAACAAAATATTTTATACCATGTTAAGGAGTCTAGACTTGTAGTCAACAGGACTTTTTGAAGGATCAACTACAAATGGAAAAGAATCAGACGTGCACCTTAAAGATGGACTAGACTGAGGTGACACTGGAGTCAGGGGATACAGTTAGAATGGGGCAAGGGGCCACACACTGCTTGAGTACCTACTCTAGACCAAGTAGTTTACATTTATATTCTCACTTTAATTCTAATAATGATATCAGGTGAGCCTTATGATTCCCATTTTATACATGGAGATTCTGAAGCTTAGGAAGATTAAGTAACCTGCCCAAGTAAACCAACTAGTAAAACGCCAGAATCAAGATTTTGAAGTCAGTTTTACTTAGCTCTTTGCAACTACATAATGCTATTTGTTGTTGTTGTTGTTGTTGTTTAAAATCCAAGTAAGAAAGAGTGAGGGTCTATGGTAGTGCAGAGAGATAGGTATTTAAGAAGCATAATTAGGAAGGTTTGGTGATGAACTGGACATTGTGTGAGATTAAATAACAAGAAAAAGAAATCAAGAATTCCAGAGGCCTTATAAAAGCTAGTATCCACAAGAAATTACAAATATACTGAAAAGAAGGTCCTTTTATTCCCTTTTATTGTTTACTGCTTTTATTCTTCCCCAGACCTACACTAGTTAAACCAAGCATACATGATTTGTTATGTGTTAAAAAAAACAATAAAAAGCCAAAACTATCATTACAACAACAAACAAGTCCTATGAAAACTATTAAGACTAGAAGAGATACACCAACATCTAGATAAAAATTCAAAATGGATTACCACAAAGGTGGCACTGCATGCTTCCTCCTTTTTTCCTTTTGGGAAGAGGCAGATTTTAAAATTAGTAGTATCCTAATAATTAATAAAAAATATTTGTTCTCAGTGTACAGGCATTGAGAGCAAAATAGTCTTCTTACTGCATAGGCTTTAGAAATTGATTTATAGGAAAAACATCTAGTTAGCAACATGTACATTTATATTCTTAAAATTTTAAAGTCTAATGACTTTTTAAAAAGTCAAAATATAGAATCTTCTAGTTTTTCTATTTTTAAAACAAAACACTTGAAAGTCCTCTGAAAATTTTTCTCTTTATCCAATTTTTGTTTCATTCCAATGCCCCAACTTAGTCTCCACAATTTCATATGAGATACTCTAGTGAATTATTTCTAGACGTTTGATTAGTTACATAAAGATATTTTGGCTGCATTTCTTTAATTCCATCTCATACTTACATGGAATAGTTCTCAAATAGAGATTATCTCTAATCACTTGCTGCAGTTTGTGGTCAACTGATCCTTTCTGAAACTGAAGACTCAGGTAATGTCGCAAATCTTTATTAATGACTTTGCCTACAAAAAAAACACACAAGACAAAACACATAACTGTTAGATCCCCAGTTAAATATCAATGCTAGTTAATGAATACCCTTAAACCATTTAGCCATAAATAGGAAAAAGAAATCAGAATATTTTATCCAAAACAAGATAATTGTACCGAACTATTATAGGTACTATAATTAAAATACACAACTTTAATACACAACGTAGGCATAATTATACATGGAAGGAGAGGGAGGACGTATAAGTCACAGAACATGACAAATATCCAAGGTAATTTCATTCAGTCCCATGACTTTAAATACGATCTATACCCTGGTAAGTGCCAAATTCTTATCACATCTCTATCCCTGACCTATCTCCACCAGGCTCCAAACTCATCAAACTCTCTATATATTGCAGATATATTTGGAATTCAAATAAGCACCTCAAATTTCAGATGACCAAAACAGAACTCTTAATTCTATCCTCTCCCATTATTTTCCTCTCCTCTAGTTCTTCCTGTCTGAGAAAATTACCACCACCAATCCAATAGAACAAACCCCAAACCTAGACGTCATCCTCAATTTCTCCTTTTTACTTCTATCCCTCAATGCAATTTATTAGCAACTTTTGTCAGTTCTACCTCCAAAACATATCCCATAACTGCCCACTTCCCTTCATTTCCACTGCCACCATCTAAGCTAAGCCACTATCATTTCTCACCTGGAATTCTGTAACAGCCTTCTAATCAGTTTCCCTGCATCCATTCTTGGCTCCTTCCTGCTCCCACCATTCACAAAGAAGCCAGAATGAGACTTTTAAACATAAATCAGGTAATCACTATTCTGTTTAGAGCCACAAATGACTTCTTGCTGCTCTTGGAATATAATTCAAACTTCTAAACAGGGCTTAGAAAGCCCTACATGTTTCAGCTCTGGCCATCTCTGACCCAAACTCACTCACCCTTCACCCTCTCAAACTATGCTCCACCCACACTGGCCATCTTTATCATCTCTAACAGGCCAAATGGGTCCTACTCAGAACCTTCTGCCTATCACTAGACTGAACAGGCATTTTCTGTCCACTTGCTTGACTCCTAGATACAATGTGAATAAATAGGAGTGAATGGTTGTTTTTTTCTTATTTGTGGGGAAAATGGGAGATTAAAAAGAGGGACATTAGGGGTCTCAAAGAAATATTAAGCAGAAAAATAGAGGACTGCAGAAATCTGATCGCAGTGAATTTATAATAAGGGTTGAGCTTAAAATGAACATCAAAGCAATCCAAACACTTTTCATTAGACAAGATTTCAGATAATTAGAAAAGAGCAATGCTAAATCAAAATAGATTATCTTATTGAATAAGAAATGACTAGTTGATTAAAATATACTCTTTATTTTATTTGAAACAGCATAGTTATGACCAGATTAGATAAATCAAAGGTTACTACAGATCAGTTCATTCTTTTAACTATTATTCTGTAACACAGCATTTCTAATCCCTTCTTTTGGTCTTTTCTCACATATATAAATAAACATAACCTAAATGAGAGAGTATTAAAATAAGCAGGAAATCAGAGAGCTTCTAAAGTTTAGAGATAACATTCAGATCCTAAACTAATAAACATAAACCAAAAAGTCCCTGTTTTGCATCGTCAAAAATAGATGTTGAGGAAGGGGAGAACCTTGTGATCAAAGAAGAAAACCTGAAAGATATTTACAGGAATAACACAGAACAATGTGTGGTCCCAGAGGCTGCTTCTGTCAGGCACTTCGGGGCCCCACCAACCCAACTCCAATTTAAATGGAATCATATTATTTCATTTTTTATTTATATTATGGAACTTGTTCATTGCTGGGTAGAAGAAAAACCCAATTCATAATCAATACTGTACAGTCTCATTGCTTAGTGAACAAAATCATACCCAATAATGAGTTCATTACGTATTTTAAAAATTAGATAAGGAGTGTTTCAAATGCACTGTAATAATCAGTATACAAAAGCTTTTGTGGACTGTTACATAGGTGCTTGAAAGTATTAAGTGATGCTTGCAGAAGTTTGGTTAGGGTTTTTGACTAGACAGAGAATGCATAATTTTTTTTCTATTTGAAGTAAGTTATATAGGCTCCATTATCTAAAAACCTGCTATCCAATGTATTTTCAAAAACAGTTTTAATCTGGATAAAGGCTAATGCCTGTTTTATTAAAGAAGACAATCTAAATCAACACTTTTTTAATTCAACGTTTGTCAAATTTTTAAATTTGAAGCTTTACTATAAAATATGACATAACTCACAGAGATAACTATACAATGCTAAAAACCCACACTGGACTTTAATCTATAAAAACAACAAGACAAAGCCATAATTAAAATCATAGATCACAAATTACCACGAGGGGGGCTCTTTTAAGGGAAAATGAAGGTAAACAACTCAATTCCTGTTTCATGGGCCCATGAGACCTTAAGACAGAATCATTAAAGCGGAAAGAATTAGATTTAAAGAATAACATCTAGATTTATCAGGACGGGAACTGCACTCTATCTTCACTCTCAACTTCTATGGGGATTCTGGATGCAATGCTGAGATGAACAGCTGCAAAGAAGAGGGTGAAGTACAATTTCATAAATGGGATATTTTATTTAAAGTGCACAACTATTCAAAGAAATCATCACACTTTCCTGAGGTTGGGGACAAAATATCACAAATATCAATGAAATGTCAACTATAAAAGATTAACAAATTATACAGATTGGCATTCTTTAAGATTAGTAAGAATTAATGACAGAATATATTGGATATAGCAGTCATCATGGACTTCCTTGCTTCAAGAAACCAAAAACAACTTTCGTAAGGGGACAGAATATTATGCTTTACACTTCGATGTGGTTCCAGGGAATTTATTTAAAAAAAAAAAAAAGTACAAATATCCTGAATAGGGAGATGGCTGTGGAATTACCAGAAGGCCAACAGAAACATTAGCTCACAGAGACACCGCTGAGATTATCTATATTACTGAATTGTATATGAACTTCCAGCTTTTGTTTAAGGAGAGTTTCACAGAAACTTGACATTTCAAGAGTATGAAAACATCTACTTGGGGTTAATGCAGTTGTTAAACAAATAAGAAAAAAGATTCTTCATAATTGCATTCTTACCCAGCCAGCCTTTGCTTTTAAGTGTTAAGATTATTCTTCGACTTTTAAGTGATTTATATATCTAGTTGATTTATGAAACTTAAAAAGAGATCTGTAAATCTTACATACACAGCTCAGGAGGGGAAAAGTCTATAACTGAAATCTCAATCATATGAATAAATCCAGGCACTCAAGTTTCAATATACAAATCCTCAGTCAAAAGAACTCATAACTCAAATTCATGCTTTCTGAGTGTATGCCAATTAATATTCACTACCATTTCTCTTTAAGGAATCAGTATATAGAATCACTGGTTATTATTTAGGTAAACATTGTGGCATGCTGGCATAGATGAGGTCATGCAAGCAGCTGTAAACCAATCCAACTGCCAACATTTCATTGTCTTTTCTATAAGGGTAGTCTAGGAGACTTTGTCAACCACTTGCCAAAGTCAAGATATGACATGTCTTTACTATTGTCTAATCCAGTAGTAATTATACAATTGAAAAAAACAAAAAAAATAAGGTCAGTTTGGCATGTCTTGTTCTTATACATTCACGTTGATTCATGGAGACCACCCCTTTCTTTTCTAAACACTTTCAATATTTTATTAGTTTTATTTTTTACAATCTCTTCCAATGCTGTCGCAGTTTAAAGTTAGGGAAGTGGATTTGCGTTTTTCTCAATCTATGCCTTTTTGGAAACTGGGACATTTGTCTCGCCTCAGTCTCCTGGTACTTCCCACATTCTCCACGATTTCACAAAGAATATCAACAATAACCCTGAGATCCTACCTGAGAGTCCCTTTAACTCCTGGGGGGCAATTCAGCTGAGTCTTGAAAACTTAATTTCATTTAAAGTGAATGATACTCTTATGATCTCATCTTTTTCAAATTTAATTTCCCTCATTTGAGGTTGTTTGTTTTATCTTTTACTGTTGGAAAAGTAATTCTTCCAGTCCAAGACTATGGAAGCAAAGTAAGAATGGTACAGAACTGATTTCTGCCTGTAAACAGCTACCAATAATGTCTTCTCACAGTAAGCCTACCTCTTCCTTCTCACTGCTCTTGCTTCAAACACAACCTTAAAAGCTCTTTGAGCTCTATGAAGTATTTAAACTTTTGAGCTTTGGCCGATAGTAAAGGAAATTCTTCAATGTTTATTTCTTACAGTCTACTTAGCACTGTACAAATGTGACTGCGTTCCATCCAATTATCAATCACATACATCTTTTAAAAATCCTGAGCTGCTCAGAACATTCTTTGTACCCATAAGAATTTCGTCACATAACTTTTCTTTTAGAAACCTCTAGTCTTGGAACCACACCTATAGATGCCATAAACTTTAAAAAAAAAATCTGTTTTCCTCAAAGGCAAAGTACGGGCATAACCATGTCCCACTTTTCTTCCTTACTATGATGACTGTAAACAGCCTGGTGAAATTCCCCAACAAACTGTTCAATCTAACTAGTTCAACACACCTGATGTTACTAACTAGTCATTTCTCATTAGACCTAGACTCAGAAGAGCATTGCATTTTATTGCTTCCTCTACATCCTGAGCTCCATGAAACTAGTGAAAAAGATATACATAAGCTTAACTCCAAACTGGCTCCTTGGTTCAAGGCAGGAGTTCCCTAAGACAAAATAAACCAAACTGCAGTCCACTTGTTTGTGAAACTGTAAATGATATTTGAACAAGACTTTTCTAGATAATCAGTATCTACACATTTCAAAGTAAAATATATTCTATGGCACAAAAGTTATTTAAAAATATCTTATACAGGGCTTCCCTGGTGTCACAGTGGTTGAGAGTCCGCCTGCCAATGCAGGGGACATGGGTTCGTGCCCCAGTCCGGGAGGACCCTACATGCCACAGAGCGGCTGGGCCCGTAAGCCATGGCCGCTGAGCCTGAGTGTCTGGAGCCTGTGCTCCGCAACGGGAGAGGCCACAGTGGTGAGAGGCCCTTATACCGCAAAAAAATAAAATAAAATAAAATAAAAAATTATACTATTGTTAAACATAAAAGTTTGTCAGCTATCTTAGGACCAAGGCCATGGTTTGTTTTTACAGATTTAGTCCCAGGATCTAGCACACAGAACAAATGAGTCAGCTTAATTTTGTATCTTTAATTGTTCATTTCACCCTCTACATCATCTAATGCAGGAAATTTTAGAATACTCACTTAACTGATATTTTGTCTATACAAAACTTTATTTTAAACTGTTTCTTAAACAATGAAATTAACTTTATTTGGACTCTGTCAAAATGCTACAGTAAATTCTTCATTGACACAGCAAGCTCTATGTCTTTAAAAGTAAGTTTTAACTACAGCTTTTATGCCAATTCCTCAAATTCTGTTCGTCAGAACACTGATGACTAGGACTGCTATTTTATAATAATAATTATTATATTGTACATATATGCTATATGTTTTCACTCATTTCTCATGAAAACCTTTAAGGCAGATATTATTATTCCCATTTCATAGGTAAGGAGCTGAGGTATAGAGAGGTTAAGTAACTCGGCCAAGGTTATATCACTGAAAGTAGCAGACCTGGGATCTGAACCCAGTTAATCTGGCTCCAGAACCTGCACTATAAGCACTGTGCTAGAATACCTCCCTCCCTTCTTCCCTCCTTCCCTCTCTCCTTTCCATGAATTTCTTCTCTTGCTTAAGCTTACAAGAAAACAAGCTTAGAACACCATCTTTCATAAGAGCCCACCCTTCTATGAAAGTCACGTCTATCGTGTAAAAAAAGATTTACTGAGTCCTGAATAGTAGGCTCTTGCGGGTAAAGCAGTGAATGAGAGTGCACCCAACTGAACTAAAAGTCTCACAGGGAAGATGAACACTGAGAAAGAAATTTCAAACTCAAGAGCGTTATGAAAGAGAAGCATAGAGCACTGTGGGAATATATAATCTAGATCCTAAGTCTAGGGAGTCTAGGAAGCCGTCACTGAGTAATCACACTGGAGCTGAAACCTGAAGGATAAATAGAAGCCAACGAGACAAAAAAAAAAAAAAGGTGGGGGGATTGGTAGAGGGAGTGGTACATGCGAAGGCACTTACTTGAGGTGGGAAAGAACACAGTGCTGACAGGAACTGAGAGAAATCCAGTATAGCTGGTTCTTAGGAAGTGAGGAAGAGTTCACACAAGCTGAGACAAGAGTTCCAAGGGCCAGTGGGTTGAGTAGAACCTTGTGACAATAATTTAAAAGAACTTCAACTAACTCAGGTATGACACCAAGGACCTTCATAATTGCTATAAGCTAGCAACTATGGATATATTCTTACTGGTCACATCTATATTTCATATTTGTGTTCAAATGCCACCTTGTTACTTCTATTTGGTCTTTTATCTGTAAGAGGATATTCAAGGTGTAAGAGGATATTCAAGGTTATAAACTTAGACAACCCCTATCAACATAACTCTTTAAGTATCCCACTCTCATTATAGGCAAGTGGAACCTAATGAATTTTTAAAATAATTTATATAACTAAATTCTTATTCTGTCCCAAACTTGAAAAGCACTAAATCTTCTGGAATCTCTTGAGCCACTTAGTGTTTAAAACTGGCCAGTTTTCAGTATTCTTCTGAGTTACAGTGTGAAGAAACACAGACTGAAGCGATCAAGCGGTGTTGCTGTCTTGTGCAGAATCCTGTTGCCACCTCACCAGTCAGGAGAAAGTCTCCTGCTAACAGAGGTCACGTTCTTTCTTTTTCCCCCCTCAGGCTTTTAAGATATTATTGACATAAAATATATACATAAGTTTAAGCTATGCATGCAACGATTTTTTTTTTTTTTTGCGGTATGCGGGCCTCTCACTGTTGTGGCCTCCCCCGTTGCGGAGCACAGGCTCCGGACGCGCAGGCTCCGGACGCGCAGGCTCAGCGGCCACGGCTCACGGGCCCAGCCGCTCCGCGGCATATGGGATCCTCCCAGACCGGGGCACGAACCCGTATCCCCTGCATCGGCAGGCGGACTCCCAACCACCCGCGCCACCAGGGAGGCCCCTGCATGCAACGATTTGATACATGTATATATTGTTAAACAATTACCATAGTTAAGGTCAGTTTGTAACCCCATCCTTTCACATAATTACCATTTTATGTGTGTGGAGATAGCACTTAAGATCTACTCTAACATCTTTCATGTATATAATCTGGTATGATAGTCATCATGCTGTACATTAAAACCCCAGAACTGATCCACCTTAGAGCTGTATGTTTGTACCCTTTGACCAACATCTCTCCATTTCCCCCACACCTAGCCCCTGAAGAAAATGCACCATTCTGCTCTTTATTTCTATGAGAATATGAGCTTCTATTTCTATCTCTATTACATTCCACATGTAAATGAGAAGATACACTATTTGTCTTTGTCTGCTGGAGGTCACATTCTTTGTCTCTATTACAAATTAGGGCAGTAGTACATATTAAAATGAGTGTCCATTCTCCACTGATTCCTGGAAACAGTTATCATAAACACATTGGTCAGATTTCATCTACTGCCCTGGGTCCACTGGCAGTTTAAGGTCAAGTCTGCTGCTGCACATCTGGTCCTTTCCCAGCACACCCTAGAAATGTTTTCTCCCTCCCTCCTTTCTCTCCGTCCTTTCTTCCTTCCCTCCCTTCCTTGATTATTATTTTTAATGCATTTACCATCAGAAGAACTGGAAGCATAGCTAAAGTAAGAACTCTTTGGTTTAGGTAATCTGAAAAATCCCTGAACTACACCAAACTAAATATACCCATCCCTAAAAGCCTAACACTGTTTACTACATGTAGAATTCAATATTAATGCAGCACTGAAATTGCTTCATTATATTCAAATTATGTGTAAATAAAACCCATTATCATGCTGTACAATTTTTTTGAAAGTTTTTTATGGTTTTTATTTGCTTAAATAAAGCAAGTATTTCTGTGTATAATGTATTTGCAAGTAACAATCATTTCTCTTAAAAAATCTGATGCATGGCCAGGAATCCAAGTTATAAATATTCTAAAAAGTTGGTGCCCCAGAGAATGCTGTTGTATCTATATTTGTTCTTACTTCTGAGGCAACTACCCCAGTCCTGCTAACACCCTGCCCTACCCTTCTAACCTCCACACCCAACTCTTTCCCCTGCTTGTTTCAGTTTTGTGTCTACTCCACCTGGAGACCCACAGTGTTGTATACACATAAATACTGTTAGGGCAAAAGGCCTGCACATTGACCACTTGTTCACCTGCTCTTTGAAGCCAACACCCAGGCAGAACTCTAAGTCCACATTAAGGAACTTCTGTTTTCATCTTTCCTCCCCGCTCGTTCTTACTATAAACAATGGGGTACATGTTGGCCTCCCTCACTGGATCTTAAGCCTGTGTGAAGCCAGGAACTATGTTTCATTCATCTCTGTATCCACCCTCCAAAATACCTAGCGTAGCTCTGAGTAAACACTCTCTTAAACACACCAAAATGATACTTGATAATGTGATTGCTATACTGACAGTTTTAAATGGAATTAATCTCCGACAAACACTTTTACTATAATCCTCACAGAAATCCTTTCATTAAACAGCACTGTTAAAAGTAAGTTTTGATTATAACAATGTGGTCAAATGCTCATAAGGTATTTTAAATGAAAAAAGCAGGTCACAAAACAGAATATTCAATGTGACCCCCAAATTGTAACATACCTGAGGATATGCAAATTTAAAAAATGTAAGGGTCATACATAAACTCATACTTAAACATTAGCAATACTTAAAACATTATTGCAGGTATAATTATTGGGTGATTTAAAAAAAACTTTTACCTTCATGGTTTTTGTATTTTCAAATTTTCTACAGTGATCATCTATTACTATGAGAAAAAACTTTTAAAAACTAGAAACACATTTTCAAAAACTTTGCCCTTCAAAGGTCATTCATGGAAAAGGAAGCCTGACCCAGTGGAGCATTATGACAAAAAACTTGCAAAAGTTCTATGTAAAAGCTGATACTATTTGTCTAGGTTTTCCTTTAATCATTTGTTTTTAATAAGTAGTATTTTCCCCATACCGAGGTTAAAGTCCAACCATTTTGCTTTTAACTGAAACTCTCAATTGATAAATAAGCTACAGAATATTAAAACCTACATTTGAAAAGTAAGATGAAAATCACAATTCTAGAAAAGACACAACAAAGTCACCACAATTTTCCCTTTAAAAGTCATGCATCAGAAAGAGCAAAGTAAGATGAACCTTCCTAGCAGAAAACAGTAGAAAAAATAAGAAATCATTAAAAGTGGGTCTTTTTCTTTTCAAAGCTTTTATTTGATGGGATCATGTAGATTTAGTTCTTAAAGAAAAACAGTTTTTCTAAAGTGCTATCCTGAGTCTATTTACAACTTTTTCTTTGTGGCACTCACATCAGGAATCATTAGCAAACCTGTCAGAATGCCAGATAACCAGTGTTGGATGGCACACCGAAATCTGAATCATAGTATTAATGCTTCATCCTTTTGACAAGAGGGTACAAAGCCATCTATTGTGCCTTGTCATTTTCCCTGAAAACAGAATAACTGGGTTCAGTGGTCTCTGCAAATCAAAGTTATAAGCTTCAGCAGAATGTTCAGGACTTGAGGTAGAAGATCTGTTACTGATATTTCATTGTAGCAGCTAATAAAAAGATAGCTGAAAGGGAATACAGATGTGCTTGATTAGAAGTCTGACTGGAAAAAAAATGACTATTACAGAATTCAGACTGCATTTTAAGATGCATCATTATGTAAACAATCTCAACCTCTAGGTTCAGGCAGTAGGCTGATATAATTAACCACTATTAAAAAAGGAATTTAATAGCTTCTTTTTCTCTGATATCTTTTAAAAATAGAAATTTATCCCAATCCTTAGAAATTTTCCAAAGCAGATAGTTTAAAGGTCCTAAAAACTATATTACACATCAAAACTGATCTGACTCCAGGGAGAGTCAACATTCGTTAAAAAATAATTTGTTATTTCCCATTTTCATTTCTAATCTCTATGTTTCATCAGGAACATATTTAAAAGGATTTATCATCCTTACAAAAAATGTCAAAATTTCAAAGAAACATTTTTAGAGATAAATGGCCATTTCTATGTATATCCCCCTATTCAGATTCCTCCACTAAAAACCATTTCCCCCCCACTCACCTCAACTATAAGTCTGAGTGAATCAGGACCTTTCAGAAAATGTCAACATAGATGAAAGTGTGAGAAGATCTCCAGTCTCCCATTTCCCATTAAAGGGTCTTAACAAACAAAAGAATACCAGAAAAAAAGAGGGAGGGAAGGGAAGAAAGAGGGATAGGAGGGAGGAAGGGTGAGATGGAAGGAAGGAAGGGAGGGAGGGAGGGAGGGAGGAAGAGAAGAAGGAAGAAATCTGTACCCCTAAACTAAACCAATAGCAAGGAAAGAATCTATTTCAAAAGACAATGGGAATTTCTATAAATTCCAATATCAATTAGTGAGAACTAAGGAACTGCAAAGTAAGAATCACAATCAAGGGTACCAAATGGCCTTACTAGCTTGATAGTCTGAATTTAGGTTTAAGAACTGAAAGGGAGTTTTCTGGGCAACATGACAATATAAGTCACTTTTACAAAAGGCTCTCTAATAAAGAACAAAATGAGGAGAAATAATCAAAAATAGAAGGAAAAAAAGAGTTAATCTCTGTCCATTCAAATATCAACTCCAAAGAATACAAAACAATTTAGAGTACACTGAGAAAATGCCCGAAGCTGACATACAACACCCTAGCTCATAAGCATAGCACATTTTGCAGACTCTGAGTACAAAATATTGATAAATGTTGAATGTATATGTTGATCTACAAAACAAAAGGTATATAAGTTGCTGTTCCCAATCCCTAGCAGCAGGAGATAGAAGCTTTCAGACAGAAATAGTGACAAAACTCCCCAAAAGTAGCTGCCTTTGGCACTAACCCCCTATACCTCCTCGGACATCAGAAAAACTAACATCTCTGTGTGTAGAATAAACAGAGGAGGGAGCCAAAAATAGCTATGGGCATGTAGTTAAAATGTGAGGGCCACTGTCCAGGTGAGAGACGATTTAGATCTGTAATGGGAATGGAGGAGCAGATGGATTTGAGATTCACTGTATATGCCCATATATATGTAAAGTTTTTCAATACCAAACACTGTCCTTACAAGAGGAAGTTGTCTTATATTTGAACCTTACAAAGTCTCAGATTACAGAATGATTTATAAGTTATTTTATTTTGAAAAAAATACAAAGTACTGTCTGAAGAAAGCATGTTAGCCTGAACAAACAACTGTTTAAGAGATAATCTGACACAATTGCTGGGGAGACGTGATGGGGGGGTGGGGTGGGGAGCAAATAAAATGAGAAGATTTAGTAATTCTTCCTTGGGGTACTACTTCACAACTGCATGTGGCAGATGTCACTGTCAAGCAATCTTTCAATGATAGGTTGTTTGTTTAAGGGAAGAGGTGCCTTTATTATTTAATTTTTTTTATTTTTTGGCCCTGCAGCACAACTTGTGGGATCTTAGTTCCCCAGCCAAGGGCTGAACCCAGGCCCTCGGCAGTGCAAGTGCAGAGTCCTAACCACTGGACCACCAGGGAATTCCCTCAATGATCACTTTTGGAAAAAAGCAATTCAGTCCATACTTAGGTTATGAGATCATAAATATACGTCAACAACAAAAGTGAAGGGAAAAATTTTTGCTCTAATTTTACTTGTGGCTAGGACAGCACTATACACAGATTTAAAAACTACAATATCTCAAACAATTTAGATGGAAGAGAGGAGGAGGTGAACTAGGAAATTGTGTTAGGTAACTCATTCCAGTGCTGACACAATACCAAAGGTGTAAGTTGAAGAGTTTGCACAAACTTTTTACAAGAAATAGTGGGAAAAGTAGTATTTCTAAATTTCATTTTAAATATATGTGTAATTAAGTTAAATTTTAGAGGTAGAAATCTGATTTTATCCCTAAAAGTTTACATTCATACTGCCTAATCAAAAGGATATGTATTTTTTAAAGTGTCTTTTAAAAAATTGTGGGATAGTTTAAGCTTAACTACAGGGCCTCCTCATATTTGGATATTCATGAAATTGTGAATAGAATCCATTAGCCTTAGTAATACATTTGACAGGAAGATTCAGGGGAAAAGAGACAACAGAAAAGATCACTCCAGGCTTCTGGCTTGAATAACCAGGAACTTTAAGTTCCATTTGAATAAAAGACATAGAAAGGGGAAGAAATGGACTTCCCTGGTGGCACGGTTGGCAGGTTAAGGATCCACCTGCCAATGCAGGGGACACAGGTTCAAGCCCTGGTCTGGAAAGATCCCACATGCCGCGGAGCAACTAAGCCCATGCACCACAACTACTGAGCCTGTGCTCTAGAGCCTGGGAGCCACAACTACCGAGCGCACGTGCTGCAACTACTGAAGCCCACATGCCTAGAGCCGGTGCTCCACAACAAGAGAAGCCCCCGCAATGAGAAGCCCATGCACCGCAGCAAAGAGCAGCCCACCGCTCGCCTCAATTAGAGAAAGCCCGTACGCAGCAATGAAGACCCAACACAGCCAAAAAAATAAATTAATTTTAAAAATTTTTAAAAAGAAAGGGGAAGAAACAAGTTTGGGAATTGAGGCAGAAAATCAGGGTAAGGTTTGGGGTATGTTATTTGAGATGCTAGTGAAACAGATAACATGTGAAAATATCAAGAGATCTGAATTTAGAGCTGTAAATTGGGAGTCTTTAGCTCACAACAAATATCTGGCCTTGGTAGAGATGTGGAGTGATGTAAGTTGGAACGACTTTTCTGAAAGGCGTTATGGCAATATCTATCAACATATACTTGCATGTCTTCTGGCAGAAGAGCTCTACTGAAGTTATATTCACATAAAAATGTAAAAAAAAAAGATGAATGTTTATCACAGTATTATTTATAAAGAATTTAAATGTCCAACTATAGGTAACTGGTAATTAAATTATACATGATGAAATATATCTTCAATTACTGAGGTATGATGGAGTTTAAACATGTTGAGTAAAATAGAGGGAGTTGTAGAAGGGAGCATTTAGTGCAAGATGTCATTTATGAAATTGGTACACTTTTCTTACATGTATTTATGCAAAAATATATTCTAAAATATGCTTATCTCTGAGTGGCAAGATGTTGAAGTATTTTACCCTCAGCTTTATAATTTTCTATATTGTTTGAGGCTAAAGACAACAACAAAAGCATACCATTTTTTAGAACTCTATAAAGCTTTTTTTTTCCTTTTTCTCAAGTGTTTAAGAATTAGAGCATAACATAATCTTAGAGGTAAACAAACAAAAAAACAAAAACAAAAGAAACAGGAGAGGAAGACCACCCTGACTGTACAACTGGCTTTCAGACTTCAGAGATGCATAACTAGGAACATATTGTCAAAACTGGATCACCACCCCAGGCTTGAGACCGAACAATTAGGCTAGAGAAGTCAGTCCTGGTTGACCTAAGCCTGTAATTTGATTAATGAAATGAATAGTGACTGAGTGTTTAACAGGTCACTCACAGAACTGGTTCCTGAACCCTGACCCAGGGATAATGTGATTTAGGACAAGTTACTGTAAAACCACATCTTAAGGATTAGTAAATTATGTACATGAAAACACAGACTGGAAAAAAACAATTAAATAGCCTGACTCCACTAAAAATATTTCCCGTGAAAAAGAAAAAAGAATAGAAAGATTATATGATAGAGGCCAGCCTCTCCCTTAAAGAAAATAAAACCAAAAGACAGAAGGATAATAATACAAAACATTAGGCACTGCACTAGTGTTGAAGCTATAGAAACCATAATATAGTACCTGCCCTGGTGTTAGGGTGTCACAGACATGTATAAGCAAATAACTACTAAAACCAGTGAAAAAGCATGTACAACGTGCATGAGAGTATGTAGCTAAGAGAAAATAAATAATTGTGTTTAGTGGGGAAAACCAGTTAATCTAGGCTGGGAGTATGGATGGGGAGCATGGGATCAGGACCACGGTGGGCGTTCCAGGCAAGGGGAAGAGAATGCACAGTGGCAGGGTGGTGGTGGATTATAAGACTAGAGAGAGAGGCAGGAAGCTCAGGTAACAGAAGGTTTTACTTATGTCACTGAAGGGTCAGAACATGACTCTAGTGAAGAAGTGACTAAAATTTTTACCAGGAGAATGACATAGCCAGACTTCATTTTCGATGGATCATTCTGGCAACACTGTGGACGACGAAGACAAGGAAAACAGCTGGAGGATACCAAGACCAGCACAGAATAAATTTAGCCACAAACCTATTAATACTGGCAGTAGAAGCAGTAATAGAAGAATCAATGCAGCAGAAAATTGGATTGGTGAAATAGGAGGCAACTCAAGAAACATACACTGATAATAAGAAATTAACCAAGATAGGAAATGAATGCTCACAGATTTGCAGAGTGCTGTAATCCAAACTTCAAATGATAGGAGTCCTTGAAGGAAAAAAGAGAATGAACTAAACAATGAATAAACAAGGAGTGCAGTTGAAGAAAACTGAAAATTTTTAAAGGAATGAAATTGGAAATTAAAAGGTTTACCATGTCTCAAAAAAAAAAAAAAAAAGAAGGAAAAGAAAAACAACAGCATCATAAAAACACAAATTTAAATTCTGTAGGTTTTGGGTTGGAGGTGCAATCTCTAAATTTCCCAAAAGAAAGACTAGATATTATTTAAAGAGTCAAAATCAAGAGAGATTAAGATGATAACTCCATGGTGAAAGACATGAGGTGGTATCTGTGTTCCATCTGCTTGACGACAAAAAGTCTTTTCAGAGTTGTGGTGGTACTGGTGGTTTAAAAAAATTTTTTGTTTCCTCTATCTTTTCTTCAGCAAACGATGGAAGGAGTAATCCAGAGCTCTATGACTGAAGCTAAAGAAAGCCTTGTAATTTAGAGCTGCTGTAGGCAAATATTATATAATATTAGTACTGTGAAAAAATAAACAGGTGACACATGAGAAAGAAATAAGAGACACAAGCAAGGTAACAAGACCAACAGATACAGAAAGCAGGCACGATCCAAACTACCTTATTTTTCATGGTGAAAACTCAGAAATCACTGCCTCACAGAGAAATATAAATTAATCACAATTAGTTTGGAAAAAGTTTGTGGTAAGTTCAAGACTAACATCAATTCTTTGCAGCTCCTCAAAAACATACACCTTCACGTATTATATGATTATATCACCTTGTTACTGATATTATGAAGCACTTTTATTTTTTTTAACATCTTTATTGGCGTATAATTGCTTTATAATGGTGTGTTAGTTTCTGCTGTATAACAAAGTGAATCAGCTATACGTATACATATATCCTCATATCACCCCCATGTGACCCTCTAGGCGGTCACAAAGCACTGAGCTGATCTCCCTGTGCTATGCAGCTGCTTCCCACTAGCTATCTATTTTACATTTGGTAGTGTATATATGTCTATGCCACTCTTTATGAGGCAGTTTTATAATACACAGTTAGGATTAAACTCTCAAGAAAAAATATGATTCATTTTGTACCTTAACCTCAGTAAACTTCATATAATACTTTGTTAAATTTTAAATCTAAAACCAAAAAATTTAAAAAAAATAAAATTAAAACCACAGAGCACTTTTGCTGCTCTTAAGAAGACTTTCCTACTTAAAAGAGGGACTAGTAGATGACAAAAAAAGTATTAAAAAGTATTCTTAGTTATCAAGGGCTTTTAAAGAGTCAGATGTGAGAATTTTAGAGAAGATCTTAAAAAATAAGATAAATTGGCAAAAAATTAAACACTTGCTAGTGATAAGATCATGGGTTACTATGTCTTGTCTTAAGTTTTTTCTTAAATGTTGTTACTATTTTTACAATTCAAAACAAAACTAGAAAACTCCCAAACACAAAAACATAGGTATATTTTGTTTATAAATATAAAGACAAAGATATACATATTAATAGTGACTGAAAGGGAATCTGCAGACATGAAAATAAAGTTTAATGTTCAGTTCTATTTCTGGGCAGCTGTGTGCATTTATAATATAAAAATTTAATGAAAAACTGAGATACAAAATGATTCATAGTTGACTCTACAAAAATGACATACTGTACATAATTTTTCTTACAAAGTATGAATGATCTTCAAGCAGTAAGAGTATGTTTATATGATAATAATTTTAATTAAATTACCTAGTCAATTCAGTGAAGGACCAATTTAACTGATTTTATTTGTTAAATTAATGATTACTAATTGTTTGGGTTATAATTATATATCTGTCATTGACCAATGCTATATTATACAATTTAAAATAACAACTCTTACTTTATAGCAGAGGTTTAAAAAAATGTTGTAAGAAAAGAATTCCACCTTCAAAGAAATTTTATGAGGAATTCAAACGTATAAAAATAGATAAACTGCTGAGTCCAATTTGAAAAACACTGCTTCAGCAGTCATAGATTTATCAGATTAAAAACACAAGAGGTTGTTTCAGTTCCTCAATATGGCTGCAATATGCATCAGCCACCTCAAAGGGGGAAACAGGGATTTCTGTTAATATAATGTTATATATTAAGGTTTCCCCAAAGCATAGTTAATTTAGTCAGTGATAGTGCCCCGCTTTCTCCTTTTTCTTTTTCCAAGACAACTTTTGTTAAAATGTAACTTCTTCTTTTACAAATTGAAAAGGGAGGAGGAAAAACCACTAGAAAAAAAATGGCAAAAATTAATGACTAGACAGTTCACAGAAAAAGAAATGCAATGACCTGTAAACACAGAAAAAGATACTCAACTTCACTCATAATATGATAAATGCTAATTAAAACAACATAGATACCTCTTCTCACCCATCAGACTAATGAAACATTCAACACCGTTGGTGAGGTTGTGAAGAAACAGGCATTTGTATAAATTATTGGTGGATGCAGCAGTATACCAAGAGGGGGGGTGATGTAAACAGACCATGCCAGGTGCCCACAATAAGGAAGTACACTGTCCACAGAGAATTTATGAACTAAAACTAAAGCTTGATCTGCTCCTTACCATCATGTGATGGCAATTTTTCTAAATGTCAGCAATAAAATGCTCTCTGAAAAAAATCTCTCATTGTTCCAAATTCCAAATAATTGTTGCGGTTATTGTTGAGTTTTAATAACATGTATGTAAGCTTCAAATCCGACACTTTTATTACTTATTCCTTAAATACTGAACTATACATGGAAGTTAATTTGGAGAACTCCCAGTTTGTCCCCTGATACACATGGACTCAGTTCTACACATTCATTTCAGAAGTTAAGTCTGTAATGTTTTGAAATGGTTCAAACTCCATTTGAGCACACTTTGCCTCTAGCCCCTGTGTTATACTACATACTCCTGCATTTAAGCAATAGATTCAAAATAAACAATGACAGCTGTATGCTATTTCTCTTTTCTAGGTTATCTTTTTTTCTGGTGGGAAGTTTTAGATGAGTTAATCAGACACAAAAATACTTGCAGACAGCCGGAATTAGCCTTGAACAATGACTAGTAAAACACAGAGCTTTAAAAAGTTATTTAAAGAACAAATGCACGGAAACTGTGGTTAAGGTCATTAACTATACAACAATAAAACATAAGGAAATGGACACTTACATAGAAAAAAGAATCAAATTTTGAAGAAAGCTGGGAGAGACAACAAAAGATGCTGCTCTTACATTACTAGAAGAAACCAAAAGGGCAATGTTTATTTGAATGCCTGGTTATTAACTAGCAGATCAAATAGTGTTACTGTTCACTATCATTCCATCATTTTCTCTTGATTTTGTAGAAAAAGAAAGACTTCAGGAGTTTTATTTTTAACCAAATATAATAAAAATTCAAGATGAATTTTCTGGTGGAGATATTTTAGCAAACATTTTCTGTAATGTACTCTTTATTTTAAAATTTATTTTTACCAGTACGATTGTCTATTCAAATGTTCAATAAAATGAAATATTTAATGTATATATTTTGTTTCTATCATTATATTTTATTTCATGGTCATTTCTGAAAATAATTTTATCACATAAAAGAGGGATGTATTAAAACAATTACCTGCTCTAGGCTCAAATACACTAGCTATGTCCCTGTGGGATACAAAATGATACAAACAGTGTGGAAGAAAAAATGGGGACAGTTATATAATAACAAACATAAACAGTAGGAGGCAAAACCAGAAATTAATAAAAATAGTTACCTATGATGGATGTGGTGAAAGGACTGAGGTAAGGGGTAGACAAAGAAAATCAAAACAAAAGTATACTTTTTAATACAGTTTGACTTTTGAACCATACAAGTGTTTTATACATTCAAGAAAATAAAACTAAATTAAAAAATCTAAATCTTAACATTGAAAACAAATGGAAATAAATGAACTTAATTGCCTATCAAATTGGTAATATAACCACCTGAAGACAAAAAAATATTTCAAGTCACTTTTGAACACAATACTCTGACTAGCATCCTTACTGGGATATATTCTAAGGATAATAAAAACTGCAAAGAAATCTTAAACTTCACATAATTGTTGCGATATTAATATTAGTTTTTATAATTTTGAACCTATTTTATTTGCACTATAGGATAAAACAAATAGGTAATTATGTAAATGTTATTAGAAACCAAGATGTTCAATAGAAGGCAAAAGCTACAATTTTAAAATTGTAGTGCTAAGTTTGTATAGATATCAACATGAAGCCATAACTTAAAAATATATATGCATATATAAACAGTTAGAATAAATATGTGTATATATACACATCCTAATTATATTCACTAGAGGCAATGACATTCCAACAGTAATGAACATCTCTAATGCTTGTATCTTGCTTTCTAAATCCCCTTCTCCATTAAAAGGAACCAAGGCTTCTTGGAGAAATGACTAGTTCCAGATCTGGGACAGCGAAAATATAAGTGAGCCTAGGTCATTATGTTTTTCTACAAAGTAGGGGAAAAAATAATGAAGGGCTGTCAAAAGGGCACTAGAGCCAACTTTGAGAGTCTCTCACCAGCCATTTGAGAGAATTTAAGCATTAAAAAGAATAACAGTTATAACTGATTATAACAAATTGAATAAACAAAAATCTGTGAGTCCATAATACTGCTCTAAAAAGAGAGAGAAAAAAGGGATTTCATCTGTAACCAGTGAAGGGGACTATAACACCAAACTTCCTTTCCTCAAAACTTCTCATTAAAAGTAAAGAATTAAGCATTTATCCTGCCTTTTGGGGAAAGAACTGTTTATCTCCAGCAGAAGAGGAAAAGTTCTTTACCTAAGAATGCCAGCTAATAGGTATAGAAGGAATGACAGAATTATCAATGAAATAATTACCTCACAGATTACTTGCTAATTTAAATGGGAAAATTATATTATTACATAGAAAAGATCAAACTTAGTATTGCTAACAGTGTGACAATCTGACATCCTCCGATATACAGTATGAAGTATACAGTACCACCTATGACATATTCTTGCCAAAAATTTTTGTCTGATTACACCAAGCCTTTAGACCTACTTTCCAATTTACAGGAATTACAAAGAATAAAGGAACAAGATAAATGCTGCTATGAGGAAACAATCAGACAAATATAGAATTTAGAACATTCTGGTTTCTTAAAAAAGTAAATGTTCCCCTCCAAAAAAAAAGAAAAAGTTCTAGAATAAAAGAGACTAAAGAGGTATAACACCCAAAGGTAACACTGGATTCTTTTTACGAAGGGAAAAAAAAAAAAGTCTATAAAACATTGAGATAATCAGCTAATCTCAATATGGCCTGAATAGTAAGTGATATTAAGAAATTATTGTTAATTTTCTTACGTGTGATAATGGTATTGAAAGGTATAATATTACAAGGTATAATAGGAAATACATGCTAAATATCAGGAATGAAGTATCATAAAGTTTGCAATTTACTTTGAAATGGTTTGGCTAAACATCTACATTCACTCAAAGGTGAGTATTGAATTCTAGGTGATGGTAACATTACATGGGTATTCGTTATCCTATTCCTTTCAAGTTTTTTTGTAGGTTTGAAAATTTTCATAACAAAAAGTTGAAAAAATAGAGAATTCTTTAGTAAACACAGAATTAACTAATCCTAGCAATATGTACTTCAATAGGGCACATAATTCACAAAAAGACATAAAAACAAATTCTATGTTTTCCGTCACTGTGCCAATTAGGAGTCAATCTCATATCTTTTATTTCCCTCAGTCAGAAGCAAAACAGCAGTCAGAAACATCTTCCTTACCTTAAGCAATCGACTTCTCTACAGTTCTAGATTTTCTCAACAGAGGAAGAATTTTCTTCCACCTGACTGCCACTTCACCTCAGCTCAAAGTCCTCTGAAGCCCAAGTTAGTGTAAATGAAGTTGTACTGAATGCTGAAAGCCTTTTAAACCCTCCATTTGGCACCAAGTTTTACACCTTGGCTTATGGCCTAAATAATACATTCTTAAAGATAACACAGTCTTTATGCCTTTTCCTCCCTATTTAACATTCTCTTCACTGGGGTGCTCTCATCTACTCCCACAACTTCTCTAATGATCACTTATATTCTCATAATTCCCCAAAGGATATCCCAACTCATATCTTTTCCCCTACTTGAAAACTCTTCTGCCTACTAATAAGTGTTTTCACCCGGGTGTCCCCAACGTTCCTCAAAAACAGCAAGCCCAAATGGGAATTTCTCATCATCCCTCCTCCCCTATAAAAATATCTACCATACTTTGCCTCAGCAGCCAAATTAGAAACCTAGGCATCAATCCTGGTTCTTCTCACCCTTCAATGACATATCAAATTAATAATAATACTACTAAAAAATTGCAACAATAATTATACATATTACTAACTATGTACCTGGCACCATTCTATGCTCTGTACATAAATTAATTCATTTAATCCTCACACAATCCTATGAGATAAGTATTGTGTTTCTTCTCACTTTACAAATGAGGAAATCAGACACAGAGAAGTTTAGTAATTTGCCGAAGTTCACAAAGCTACTAAGTGGCAGAATTAGGATTTGAACCCAGGTGTTTTGGCTCTAGAGTCTGGTTTCTTTAACTAATACACTATACCTTCCCCTCATTCACAAAATATTATTGATTTCATCTTCCAAATATTTCTCAAACTCATTCAATTCTCTCCATTTTAATAACCACTGTCCTAATCCAGGTCACCATCATCTTTTGCCTGGTGAAGACAATGGCTTCTTAACTGGACTCCTGCTACCAGCCCTGTTCTCCAATGTATTGTACAAAGCTGATTACATCACACCTCTGCTTTCATACATAATCTTAATGGTTTCCAACTGAACTCAGAATAGCATTCAAATCCCTTAATGTGGTTTATAGAGCATCCGGCTTTCCTCTTCAGCCTCATTTCCAGCCTCAGTTCCTCTGAGGTTCCCTTTCCATACTCCATCACCACTGTAATTCTTATATTCCTCAAATGTCAGTTTTTCTAAATGGAACACTCTTCCTCCAACCCCTGGTCTGGCTATTTCTTATATAACCTTTACATCTACATTCATGTCTGTGCATGGATGTCATTTCTTTGGAGATCTCCTGATCACCCAACTCTTAGTTGCCTTAGTTATTAGTTAGATAGTATTTAATTCCTTAGGGCCCTGTAATAATTTTATCAAATATACACACCCATATGCTTTACCACACTGCACTATAACAGTCTATTACTTGTCTGTCTCACTCCCTAAACTGCGAGTATTTAGGAGAACAGGGACAATGTAATGAAAGCAAAAGCTCAATAAATACTGAAGAATAAACAAAATGCAATAGAACAACTTAAAGCCTTCATCAAATAAAACAACTAACCTTCTTGGTCTAATGCTATTTCTTTTCCTTTATAAATCTAATAAATGTTATCTTCTGCAATATTCTACTCAAAATATTTTATTTTTAATAATCTTCCACATTACTCAAATGATCTCCATTATTCATTTATCTTCTCAAAACTTTGAACTGTAATAGTTAAGTGAAAACTATAGAGAAAATATAGCTTAACAAAATCTGCTATCTTTTAATCTCTATATGCAGTTTTCAAAAGAACATTTTACAAAGCAATTGCCCTTGACTCTTCAAAAATGTCAATGTCATGAAAAGAAAGAAAAAAGAGAGAAGAAAAAGAAAAGAGAGAAAAAGGGGCAGGAAGACTGCTTCAAATTAACAGTCTGAATAGTCAGGACTAGTAAAGCAAATGTGATTCTTGTTTGGACCCTAGATTTTCAAAAAGACTGAGAGAAAGAAAAGGAAAAGAAAAAAGAAAAACACTAAAAAGGACATTTTTGGAGCAACTGGGGAAATCTGAACATAGCCTGTATATTAAGTACTTTTTTCATCTTACATTTCTTGAGTATAAAAATGCTATTGTGATTATGCAAGAAAATGTCCTTATTTTTAGGAGATATATGCTGATGTATCATGAGTAGCATGATGCGTGCCACTTGCTTTTAAGTAATTTACCTAAAAATATCACACATACACACACACAAAAGAGAGAGAAAGCAAATTTGGCATAGGTTAAAAATTAGTCTAAGCCAAAGATAAAAATAATCATTGACTCCTCTTTTCCCACTTTTTAGGTTTGAACTTAATAAAAAAAAGTTGGGAATAAATAGCTAACATTTATTGAGTAATTAATATGGGAAGGACACCATTCTAAAATATTTACATTTATTAACTCAATCTTCACAAGACACCTGTGAGTCTTACTGTAGTACTTAATATTATTACCCCCATTTTATAGATGAGTAGCCTGAGGCATTGAGAGGTTAAGTAATTTACCCAAAGTCACAACTAGTTGTACTTATGTGGTTAAAAGCAAACAAAAACAGCCTCTAAGAGGACAGAAGGTGAAGACAAGCACACAAGTAACTATAAAGAAACATAAAATAACCCCCAAAAATGCACATATGGTACTGCAGGAATTTAATGTAAAGGAAAACAAGAGTAAAGTCCAGAGTCCAAGCTTCCTGGTTTCCCACCTTGTGTCCTTTTGTGGAGCTACGGACATGACAAAAGAAGCTGACATCCAGTTAGAAGACAGACTGGAACAACCATCTTAGAGGAACACAGACTGGAAGACAAATTAATTCTAAGCCTATTACGTTAAGGTGGTGAAATCAAAAAGGGAAAATGACATGAAAGAAAGCAAAATTGATTAAAACTTGTTAATGCAGGAGTAGAGGTGGAATAAAAGGCAGATGACATGGCTGAAACAGAAAACAATGAAATTGACTTGTTTCCATATAAAATTTTGAATAAAATCAAAATTTGATTACTACTAGTACTGGACTAAGATTAGCACTAAATGCAAAATTTTTCTTAAACTAAAATTATCAGTTACTAAAATGTTGGTAACCAGGCAGAGCATAAATAGGTTCCAGTACAGTGTTTTATCACAGCTCAAAACTATATAGTTAAACATAGCCCCTCCTTCTCTAGCACAAAAATCCAGAACTCAGAAGAGGACACTAGAAAAGTTAAAAAAAAAAAAAAAAGCCTTAAGTCTGCACAGTAGTGTCCACAAGAATACACAGATACATAAATAGCATAAGGAAATATATTTTAAAACCTCTTATGAAATACAATCTGATAAACAAAATAACATTCCCTATGTTTATTTGTTTACCTTTCTATCACCTTTGCTAGAATATGGGCTTCTTCAGGGCAGGAACCATGCCTGATGGTTCATTTCTATATCCCTAATACCTGAAATAGGTACACAACAGGCACTCAAATGTTTGCTAAACTTAAACATGTGTATGGAACTTACACATGAGGAATTGAGAATAATGAAGTCTCAATATATTCATTCATATTGTGATCATTTTGTAACATGTAATTTTTATTTCTATTAAAAATACAACATCAGATCCAAAAGTTGAAATGCTTGAAGAATTAAAGTCTAAACTGACTATGTTTATATTTATTTCAAACCATAGGTATTAGCTATCATAAAACAGGCATGAATTTATTATCTTCCAAAGCAATAATAATTATGATAGACAAACTTTACACATAACCACTCAAGTTATATTGCATGTGTGCAGAAAAGAGTTAACACAGCAGACCTGAGACTGCTATCCTTAGAAAGGCTTACTTCAAGACTGGACCTAGGCTCATGTCTGGGAACTTGGATTTTGAGACAGTAACCACTATTCCCCAATAAGAATGTCTCACTGTTTGTGAATACAATGTGGTTCATGCTGAATATCTGCTGCTTTCCCTCTGGGAGTCTGGAATTCTGGTACGTGCTAGGCAGAGGATGTCTATGTGACCAGCCCCCATAAAAACCGGGCACTGAATCTCTAATGAACTTCCCTGGTACACAATAGTTCACACGTGTTGTCATAACTCAACAGTGGAGGAATTAAGGGCATCCTATGTGACTCCACAGGGAGCTTGAGCCTGGTTTCCTCAGGCTTTGTACCATGTGCTTTTTTCCTTTTGCAGTAGGAAATCATAGCTATGAGTAGGACACTATGCTAGGTCTTGTGAGTCCTAGCGTATCACCAAACCTGCAAGTGGTCTTGGAGACCCTGACACAGGCATGCAACATCAGACAGTAGCCTCGTTATTTTGGGATAATGAACACTATCAAACATTTAAACATTTCCATAAAAAGTAATAACAAAAAGAAATTTAAGCTATCAAGATTTTTACTTTGGACTGTATTTTACAATAATTACTTCTATCCAATGGTTAATATAGGCTTCCCTCATGGGATAAGGAAGCAAAAGATAATTAATTATGAGAAATTCAATCATACTTTAAGCTATGAACCAGGTCTCAAGCCTCCAAAGTAATGGAATTATTCTTAAGAAATCTCATTTTCACCTCACCCTACCCTCAAAATGTTCATAGAAAGCCCAAAAGACATACCTTTACAACAGGTTTCCGGAGCTCAAAGATTACATTTTAAAAGAAAAATTCCTGAGGCTTTTCTTTCTGTTTACATAAACAGGATTAGGGTTATGTCAGAAAGCATCAATGCTCCCCCTTTTTTTCTCCTATAATGATGTGTAGCTCATAATAGTGGAGGAAACAAACTATTATTCATTCCTCTGAAGAAATAAAATTTGGAGAGAGTATATATTCAAAAATTGTTTAGCTGCTTCCTCCATTATATATCTCCATTTACATACAAGCACTGACAAGAATTCTTAGACATTCATTCCCTTAGGATAGGCATATTTTATACAAATACATTAGATAACATTCTAAATAAATATAATTACTTTTAGAATTAAAATGGTTAAATTGGGCCTCCCTGGTGGCGCAGTGGTTGAGAGTCCGCCTGCTGATTCAGGGGACACGGGTTCGTGCCCCGGTTCGGGAAGATTCCACATGCCGCGGAGCGGCTAGGCCCGTGAGCCATGGCCGCTGAGCCTGCGCGTCCGGAGCCTGTGCTCCGCAACGGGAGAGACCACAGCAGTGAGAGGCCCGTGTACAGCATCCCCCCAAAAGAAGGTTAAATTAAGATCCCTTTAGAGACAATACACAATACTGATTTTTATTTATCACAGGAAAACGTATTTGACGTAACAAGTTTCACAGCAATTTCACCTTGAAATAATTCTGCTAGCTACAGAAAGATTAGGTACTTTGTCAAAACTTTAAATCACTGTATGAATGGAGGCAACTTATAAAATAGGAATGGGATGGGTGTTAGCAGATTTGCTATCCTGATTATGGGTGAAATGCTTAAATATCTAATCAACAGCCAAGTTGAAGAGATTAAATAATTAGATTTTTATTGTACTATATGTAGACATGTAAGGAAAAACACAGCAAAGTTTCTTTCTGGTATGATATTAACTACTCTGTTTTTCCCAACTACAAAACTAAAATTAAGCATGAGGTCAATCATAATGTTCAGTGGAAAGCCACTGCTTACATAAAAAATAAATTACTACTATTGAGTTTATAAAGCCATACTGTAAGACAGCAAAAACAGTGAATAAAAACAACAGCCATAAATCTAAAATTTCACTCATTCACTTATTCAGTCAACATGAGTAAACCATCACTGGCAACAGAAAAATGTGGTCTTTGCACTCCAGGAGCAATGCTGGAGGTGTGCTACTGGTGTCATTACAGAAGTCAGTAAGATAGATTTGGGGCACAGAAGACAAACTGGTCAAATTCTAGAGGTACGGAAGGATATTACAGGAGAGGGAAATCTTCCTGGCAGGCAATGAGGAACCATTAAAGGGTTATGAGAAAGGGCATTAGAAGGATCAAATTTCTGTTTCACACTCATCTTGTAAAGTACAGAAACAATGGGAGGAATCAGACAAAACCTGATTTTAAGTCCTACCTCTGTCGTTTACTTATAGCTGGGTAAGTGACCTTGAGCAATTTTCTTAACTCTGGTCCCTCACTTCCTTACCTATAAATGAAGATATTACCTACTTCATAGGGTTGTTTTAAGGATTAAATGAGATAGTGTGATAATCATGTAAAAGCTTGGGCACACTAGCACAGAGCACGCATTCGAAAAATGTCAAGTCACTTCTGGAGGTCATATCTAAATAAAAAACAGCTTTAGCTAGGCTGTGAAATTTAACGGTTTCTTAATATAATGAAGTTCTTGGCTAATTTTAGACAAACATTTGAGAGGAGACAGTAAAATTTATTTTCTAGGTTTCATTCTCTCCTTTTTAATCAAAACTCCACATCAAGCCATGCTACTACCACTTTACAGATCCCATTTCAACAAATGTCATGTCCCAAACATTACTCATATCAGTCAAATATCACAACAAAATGATAAACATCAGTGGCCTTTGGGAGTATGCTGCAATGACTTCACAATTTTCTTTGCCATTTTTACTGAAAAAATGGTTTTCTCCTTTTCATACTTTCATTTTGCCACTGTGAAGTTCTACAGAAGAGAAACTTTTATTCAGAGACCCCAATCAACATCTATCTGAAAAGCTCCGCTGTATCCACATCAGATTTACTTATAAAGATACATACTATATGCTTAAAAATAGCAGGCAAAGATTGGCAATTAGGGCACTGACCCAGAACTACTAGATGTCAGAATTTATTGCAGTAAGAAAATTCCTCTCTTACTTGTTCTTCAAATTTTACATTTTAGCATTATTTTTTGCCATATTTCATATACTGGAGGTAAATTCTATGTTTTGAATTTGGATCTGTGGTTTAAGAGAGCTACAAGAGTACAAATGCTTTGCATCATCATTAAACAGAGTACTCTGAAGAGGACAGAATAAAAAGAACAGGCTTTAAATATCTTAAACATTATGCCCCCCAAAGAATATTTTTTATTCCACTTCCTTACAAATATAACAATCATAATTTTCTAAGGAGACAGAATAAAAAGAACACAGAGCTATGGATGGCTTAGTAGAGAGTAGTTCTCTCCATAATTTTCTTTTTTTTTTAGATTTTATTTTTTAATTGGGGTATAGTTGTTTTACAATGTTGTGTTAGTTTTTACTGTACAGTGGAGCTCCCTGTGCTATACAGCAGGTTCTTATTAGTTATCTATTTTATACATACCAGTGTATATATGACAATCCCAATCTCCCAATTCATCCCACCCCCTACTGCCCTCTTTCCCCCCTTGGTATCCATACATTTGTTCTCTACATCTGTGTCTCTATTTCTGCCTTGCAAACTGCTTCATGTGTACCATTTTTCTAGGTTCCACATATATGTGTTAATATACAATATGTTTTTCCCTTTCTGACTTACTTCACTCTGTATGACAGTCTCTAGGTCCAGCCACATCTCTACAAATGACCCAATTTCATTCCTTTTTATAGCTGAGTAATATTCCATTGTATATATGTACCACATCTTCTTTATCCATTCATCTGTTGATGGGCATTTTGGTTGCTTCTATGACCTGGCTATTGTAAACAGTGCTGCAATGAAAAATGGGATGCATGTGTCTTTTTGAATTATGGTTTTCTCTGGGTATATACCCAGTAGTGGGATTGCTGCATCATATGGTAGTTCCATTGTTAGTTTTTTGAAGAATTTCCATACTGTTCTCCATAGTGGCTGTATCAATTTACATTCCCACCAACAGTGCAAGAGAGTTCCCTTTTCTCCACACCCTCTCCAGCATTTATTGTTTGTAGATTTTCTGATGATGTCCATTCTAACTGGTGTGAGGTGATACCTCATTGTAGTTTTGATTTGCATTTCTCTATTAATTAGTGATGTTGAGCATCCTTTCATGTGTTTGTTGGCAATCTGTATTTCTTCTTTGGAGAAATGTCTATTTAGGTCTTCTGCCCATTTTTGCATTGGGTTGTTTGTTTTTTTGATATTGAGCAGCATGAGCTGCTTGTAAAGTTTGGAGATTAATCCTTTGTCAGTTGCTTCATTTGCAAATATTTTCTCCCATTCTGAGGGTTGTCTTTTCATCTTGTTTATGGTTACCTTTGCTGTGCAAAAGCTTTTAAGTTTCATTAGGTCCCATTTGTCTGTTTTTGTTTTTATTTCCATTACTCTAGGAGGTGGGTCAAAGAGGATCTTGCTGTGATTTATGTCACAGAGTGTTCTTCCTAAGTTTTCCTCTAAGAGTTTTATAGTGTTTGGCCTTACATTTAGGTCTTTAATCCATTTTGAGTTTATGTTTATGTATGGTGTTAGGGAGTGTTCTAATTTCATTCTTTTACATGTAGCTGTCCCGTTTTCCCAGCACCACTTATTGAAGAGACTGGCTTTTCTCCATTGTATATCCTTGCCTCCTTTGTCATAGATTAGTTGACCATAGGTGCATACGTTTATCTCTGGGCTTTCTATCTGATTCCATTCATCTATATTCCCATTTTTTGTGCCAGTACCATGTTGTCTTCATTACTGTAGCTTTGTACTATAGTCTGAAGTCAGGGAATTTGATTCCTCCAGCTCCTTTTTTTTTTTTTTTTCTCAAGATTGCTTTGGCTATTTGGGGTCTTTTGTGTCTACATACACATTTTAAGATTTTTTGTTCTAGTTCTGTAAAAAATGCCATTGGTAATTTGACAGGGACTGCAATGAATCTGTAGCTTGCTTTGTGTAGTATAGTCATTTTCACAATATTGATTCTTCCAATCCAAGAACATGGTATACCTCTCCATCTGTTTGTATCATCTTTAATTTCTTTCATACGTGTCTTATAGTCTTCTGAGGACAGGTCTTTTACCTCCTTAGGTAGGTTTATTCCTAGGTATTTAATTCTTTTTGTTACAATGCTGTATGGGATTGTTCCCTTAATTTCTCTTTCTGATCTTTTGTTGTTAGTGTATAGGAATGCAACAGATTTCTGCACATTAATTTTGAATCCTGCAACTTTACCAAATTCATTGATTAGCTCTAGTAGTTTTCTGATGGCATCTGTAGGATTCTCTATGTATAGTATCATGTCATCTGCAAACAGTGACCATTTTACTTCTTCTTTTCCAATTTGTATTCCTTTTCTTTCTTTTTCTTCCCTGATTGCCATGGCTAGGACTTGCAAAACTATGTTGAATAACAGTGGTGAGAGTGGACAACATTGTCTTGTTCTTGATCTTAGAGGAAATGCTTTCAGTTTTTAACCATTGAGAATGATGTTTGCTGTGCGTTTGTCACATATGGCCTTTATTATGTTGAGGTACGTTCCCTTGATGCCCACTTTCTGGAGAGTTTTTACCATAAATGGGTGTTGAATTTTGTCAAAAGCTTTTTCCGCATCTACTGAGATGATCATACGGTTTTTATTCATCAATTTGTTAATCTGGTGTATCACGTTGACTGATTTGCATATACTGAAGAATCCTTGCATCCCTGGGATAAGTCCCACTTGATCAAGGTGTATGATCCTTTTAATGTGTTGTTGCATTCTGTTTGCCAGTATTTTGTTGAGGATTTTTTGAATCTATATTCATCTGTGATATTGGTCTGTAATTTTCTTTTTTTGTAGTATATCTGTCTGGTTTTAGTATCAGGGTGATGGTGGCCTTGTAGAATGAGTTGGGGAGTGTTCCTTCCTCTGCAACTTTTTGGAAGAGTTTGAGAAGGATGGGTGTTAGCTCTTCTCTAAATGTTTGATAGAATTCACTCGTGAAGCCATCTGACCCTGGACTTTTGTTTGTTGGAAGATTTTTAATCCCAGTTTCAATTTCATTACTTGTGATTGGTCTGTTCATATCTTCTACTTCTTCCCGGTTCAGTTTTGGAAGATTATAGCTTTCTAAAAATTTGTCCATTTCTACCAGGCTGTCCATTTTATTAGCATACAGTTGCTTCTAGTAGCCTCTTATGATGCTTTGTATTTCTGTGGTGTCCTTTGTAACTTCTCCTTTTTCATTTCTAATTTTATTGATTTGATTCCTCACCCTCTTTTTCTTGATGAGTATTGCTAAAGGTTTATCAATTTTGTTTATCTTCTCAAAGAACCAGCTTTTAGCCTTATTGATCTTTGCTATTGTTTTCTTTGTTTCTATTTCATTTATTTCTGCTCTGATCTTCATGATTTCTTTCCTCCTACTAACTTTGGGGGGTTTTTGTTCTTCTTTCTCTAGTTCCTTTAGGTGTAAGGTTAGATTGTGTATTTGAGATTGTTCTTGTTTCTTGAGGTAGGACTGTATTCCTATAAACTGCCCTCTTAGAACTGCATTGCTGCATCCCATAGGTTTTGGGTCAACGGGTTTTCGTTGTCATTTGTTTCTAGGTATTTTCTGATTTTCTCTTTGATTTCTTCAGTGGTCTCTTGATTATTTAGTAGTGTACTGTTTAGCCTCCATGTGTTTGTGTTTTTTACGTTTTTTTCCCCCTGTAATTTATTTCTAAGCTCATAGCATTGTGGTCGGAAAAGATGCTTCTTTTGATTTCAATTTTCTTAAATTTACCAAGGCTTGATTTGTGACCCAATATATGATCTATCCTGGAGAATGTTCCGTGTGCACTTGAGAAGTATAAATTGCTGTTGTGGGATGGAATGTCCTATAAATATCAATTAAATCTAAGTGGTCTGTTATGTCATTTTAAGTTTGTGATTCCTTATTAGTTTTCTGTCTGGATGATCTGTCCAGTGGTGTAAGTGAGGTGTTAAAGCCCCCCACTGTTATTGTGTTACTGTCAATTTCCCCTTTTATGGCTGTTAGCATATGCCTTATGTATTGAGGTGCTTCTATGTTGGGTGCATATATATTTATAATTGCTATATCTTTTTCTTGGATTGATCCCTTGATCATTATGTAGTGTCCTTCCGTGTCTCTTGTAACATTCTTTATTTTAAAGTCTATTTTATCTGAGATGAGTACTGCTACTCCACCTTTCTTTTGATTTCCATTTGCATGGAATATCTTTTTCCATCCCCTCACTTTCAGCCTGTATGTGTCCCTAGGTCTGAAGTGCGTCTCTTGTAGACAGCATATATATGGGTCTTGTTTTTATATCCACTCGGCGAAGCTATGTGTTTTAGTTGGAGCATTTAATCCATTCACATTTAAGGTAATTATCGATACGTATGTTCCTATGACCATTTTCTTGATTGTTCTGGGTTTGTTTTTGTAGGTCTTTTTCTTCACTTGTGTTTCCCACTTAGAGAAATTCCTTTAGCATTTGTTGTAGAGCTGGTTTGGTGGTGCTGAATTCTCTTAGCTTTTGCTTGTCTGTAAAGTTTTTGATTTCTCCAGCAAATCTGAATGAGGTCCTTGCTAAGCAGAGTAATCTTGGTTGCAGGTTCTTCCCTTTCATCACTTTAAATATATTGTTTCACTTCCTTCTAGCTTGCAGAGTTTCTGCTGAGAAATCAGCTGTTAACCTTATGGGAGATCCCTTGTATGTTGTCATTTTTCCCTTGTGGCTTTGAATACCTTTTCTTTGTCTTTAATTTTTGTCAGTTTGATTACTTTGTGTCTTGGCATGTTTCTCCTTGGGTTTATCCTGCCTGGGACTCTCTGTGCTTCCTGGACTTGGCTGGCTATTTCCTTTCCCAAGTTAGGGAAGTTTTCGACTATAATCTCTTCAAATATTTTCTCGGGTCCTTTCTCTCTCTCTTCTCCTTCTGGGACCCCTATAATGTGAATGTTGGTGCCTTTAACATTGTCCCAGAGGTCTCGTAGGTTGTCTTCATTTCTTTTCATTCTTTTTTCTTTATTCTCTTCCTCAGCAGTGAATTCCACCATTCTGTCTTCTGGGTCACTTATCCATTCTTCTGCCTCAGTTATTCTGCTATTGATTTCTTCTTGTGTATTTTTCATTTCCGTTATTGTATTGTTCATCTGTTTGCTTGTTCTTTAATTCCTGTAGGTCTTTTTTAAACATTTCTTGCATCTTCTCAATCCTTGCCTCCATTCTTTTTCCAAGGTCCTGGATCATCTTCACTATCATTATTCTGAATTCTTTTTCTGAAAGGTTGCCTATCTCCACTTCATTTAGTTGTTTTTCTGGCGTTTTATCTTGTTCCTTTATCTGGTACATAGTTCTCTCACTTTTCATTTTGTCTATATTTCTGTGATTGTGGTTTTTGTTCCAAAGGCTGCAGAGCTGTAGTTCCTCTTGCTTCTGCTGTCTGCCCTCTGGTGGATGAGGCTACCTAAGAGGCTTGTGCAAGCTTCCTGATGGTAGGGACTGGTGGCAGGTAGAGCTGGGTGTTGCTCTCGTGGGCAGAGCTCAGTAAAACTTTAATCCACTTGTCTGCTGATGGGTGGGGCTGTGTTCCCTCCCTGTTGGTTGTTTGGCCTGAGGCGACTTAGCACTGGAGCCTACAGTGGGGCTAATGGCAGATTCCAGGAGGGCCCACGCCAATGGGTACTTCCCAGAACTTCTGCTGCCAGTGTCCTTGTCCCCATGGTGAGCCACAGCCGCCCCCCGCCTCTGCAGGAGACCCTCCGACACTAACAGGTAGGTCTGTTTAAGTCTCCTATGGAGTCACTGCTCCTTTCCCCTGGGTCCTGATGTTCACATTACTTTGTGTGTGCCCTGCAAGCGTGGAGTCTCTGCTTCCCCCAGTCCTGCTAAAGTCCTGCAATCAAATCCTGCTGGCCTTCAAAGTCCGATACTCTGGGGATTAATGCTCCCGTTGCCAGACCCCCAGGTTGGGAAGCCTATAGTGGGGCTCAGAACCTTCACTCCAGTGGGTGGACTTCTGTGGTGTAATTGTTCTCCAGTTTGTGAGTCACCTACCCAGCGGTTATGGGATTTGATTTTATTGTGATTGCACCCCTCCTACCATCTCATTGCAGCTTCTCCTTTGTCTTTGGATGTGGGGTATCTTTTTTGGTGAGTTCCAGCATCTTCCTGTCGATGACTGTTCAGCAGTTAGTTGTGATTACGGTGCTCTCACAAGAGGGAGTGAGCACACGTCCTTCTACTCTGCCATCTTGAACCAATCTCCTTTCTCCATCATTTTCAAACTGAACACTCAAAGGTATTTATATCGTTAAGTGTTTGCTGCAGTAATAGAGTTAATTATGTTCTCTTCAAGGCCTGCAATTTACAATTCAAGCCAAATAAAGAGAGATGTTAACGTTTCATTTTTAAGTCTTTTACTTTTCAGAATGAGAGATTAATGTGCTTAAACATCTGCATAACTTTGATTTAGAAATCTAACACTTGACATATAAGACAATGTTTTTTTCTTTATGATTCCCTTAGTCCCACAAATATACATGAAGCATTTTTATCCATTGTCTTACTTTATGAATAATTATTTTATTGTTTTTAAATGTGGGATTTTTTCCTGCCATTTAAGTCTTTTCAAATTAAAGTTACTGTCTTTTCCCCCTTAAAGTACTAAATGATCTCCGAATTTAAAGAGAAATAAAGACTAAAGGAGAAACTTTTTTATTTTTAAAATTACAAAGCAAAGCCAGGAATTTCAACCTCTACTACAGTTATGTGAGGGCATTTGGGGGAAGGTGTAATGGAGATAATAACTTGCAATGATTCTATTATAACTTTTTTTTTTTTTTTTTGCGATACGCAGGTCTCTCACTGTTCTGGCCTCTCCCATTGCGGAGCACAGGCTCCGGACGTGCAGGCTCAGCAGCCATGGCTCAAGGGCCCAGCTGCTCCGTGGCATGCAGGATCTTCCCGGACCGGGGCATGAACCCGTGTCCCCTGCATCGGCAGGCAAACTCTCAACCACTGCACCACCAGGGAAGCCCTTCTATTATAATTTTAAGTCATGTTTTCCCCATTCATCTCAACTTCCCTAATACATTTCAACTAATTAAATCTTCTTCCATGCTTGTAATTCATTAATTCCAACTAACATGTAAAAAAGTAGTTTACACTTCACTATAATCATGCTATTAATACTTCTACAGCTCCAATTTGCTGCCATCTGAGAGCAATGTCCCTGAAAGGTGAATTTTTCCTCAGTTATTTCAACTTCTGTTGGGTCAAAAGCATTTAAATTATAGCCCAATATCAGCTTCATTAAATATCCTTTCTTATTAATTTTCATAAAACTACTATCTAGCCACTTATAACTACAATAAGAAATCTTTCAGATTTTTGATTCAGTCCTTTAATTCTATATAGAAACTGAGGCACAGAGAAGATGAAGGACCAGCTCAAGTTTGCCTAGAACGTTAATGCATGACTTTCTTACCAACTTATTTTCACTCCACTTCCTGTTACTACTTAATACAATTATAAATTCTGATAATAGGTTTTAGAGGCCTAAAACTAAAATATTTAGAGCAAAACAACTACAACAAAACAAAACTATTCTAACTTGACTTCAGATAAAACATTCCTACAGTTTAGCAAACACTGGTGTTAAGTGGGAACAGTATTTTTGCTATTAAAATAATCTAAACTCTCAGACATCCATTCATTTAAACATGTATTGAGTGCCCAGTCTAGGCCAGGCCCTGTGATAGGTACTGAAGACAACTAGTTCACATGTCCATGGCAACAGGGTAAGGCTACCCTTGGAGCTCTTCAGTACCTCCTTCAGGCCTCATGCTGGGGGTGGCTTCCCTTTCTCCTTCAATACTATTTGTGACATTCAATTTAACTTGATTTCACTGAAGTAAACATGTTTCAGTCTTTTTTGTGAGTGGGGGTAAATATTAGTATAAATATTTGCCTGACAAATGCAATTATTCAATGTAGTGATACACCAAATTTTTATGCAGATATAAAAATGTAATCAACCTATAATTAATTACCTTGTGGAAGCAGGAAAGACATCTGCCATTTCATGAATCAAAATATTATAAACTAATCACCTAGAGACGTAAAATAAAAAGTACACACCTATAACATTTGCATAGCAAATACTGAAGTTCAGTCATACTTATGCTTAAATTTGAAACTGATTTGTTGCTGGCTGAAAGAAGGGAAAAAACAAACCAGATGATATAAAGCAAAATTGGGTTTTTTTTCTCCCTCTAAGTGTGCACACATGCTTAGAAGGGAAAAAGTCCAGCTGCTTCAACTAACAAGTTTCCGAGTAATCAACATTTGGTACTCTGAACTGACCACTATTATCTATTCAAGCAACAACAAATAACCTGGATAAGCACAAAGTTAGACATATTTAAGAGTTTGCACAATTAAAAAATGACTACTCCTGCATTATTTCCCAACTTGTGTCCATATATGAGCACTCTCCTGTAATACTTAGTAACTCAGTTTTGAATATTCATTACCAGGCAAATTTTAACAAGGTTTTATAGATCATACTCTAAGGATACCTCCCCCACACCTACAACTAAATTACCAGAATATTCTGCACAGGTCCTACTTTGAAAGAACATGATGGAAAGAAGACACTATATTCCTTGGACCTTTTTACAACTGAAAAAATTCTTTCGAAGAAGAAGTGTTTACACTCTATATCTGTACCCAATTCAACATCCAAAGGCATAGGAAACATCCCTGCATGACAGGCACCACAATGGGCACAGAAAGGAAGGTTACAAAAATAATGACTAGTCCACACTTTAAAAGGCCCTTATCTAGTGGGAAAGACATAAACAATCATAATGTAACATATTAATGTTATAACAGAGATCTAGACACATGTTACAACGATGCAGAGACCTAGAGAAATCAAAGGACGTTTTAGGGGCAAAATAAGAGAACAACACTCAGGGCAAACAACGCATGTGAAGATGGAACCAGGAAGGCAAGTTTAGAAACAGCAAGCAATTTGATATGGTTTAATGACTGGGGGAGGATCACAGTGAAGATTATGAAACCAGTAAATTAGGCTGAGGCTAGAAAGTTGAGGGACTTATATGTCATGCTAGGGCTTAGAATTTTGCTTTTACACAATTAGAGATGCTGGAGACATTGAAGCAGGAGTGTGACATGACCAAGACTGTGGGTTTAGAAAGGTGAGCTGGCAACAGCATGGAAGCAAAACAGTCGAAATTGGAAACGCTTCAGGGAGAGATCCCAATTAAGTTTATTTTTAGTCTTAGAGAAAGACAAAGTTATTAGCAGAAGGAATAGATGCAAGAATAATACTGAAAAGACCAGATATTTGTGATTTGAATCATGTGCACATTTACACACTTGAAATGCATTATTATCCCAAATATAAAAGAAAACAAGTTAGTCAAGCCCTAGGATTAAGTTTATTTTATATCTCTGTTTATCTCAGCTTATTGCTCTTCTGCGTAATGTTTAGAAGTAAGTTATCAAATACTTACTAAGTTTCTATTACCTAAGTAGCAGTTACAATACTAAGAATATGCAGGACGTATGGTTTACAGATACTTGGTTTTAAAAAAAAAAAACTTAATAATTGCATTTTTTAAATCTGTTGAGACAAAATAAGTAACGTAATTGATAAACAATGATATACAAAATACTATTCATAGGCAAGCTTTGAAGAATTATTCTCTTAAGAATTATTTTCGGAGGGGGAAGATGGCGGAAGAGTAAGATGCGGAGATCACCTTCCTCCACAGAGATAGATCAGAAATACATCTACACGTGGAACAACTCCTACAGAACACCTACTGAACTCTGGCAGAAGACCTCAGACCTCCCAAAAGGCAAAAAAATCCCCACGTACCTGGGTAGGGCAAAAGAAAAAAGAATAAACAGAGACAAAAGAATAGGGATGGGACCTGCACCAGTGGGACGGAGCTGTGAAGGAGGAAAGGTTTCCACATACTAGGAAGCCCCTTCACGGGCGGAGACTACGGGAGGCGGAAGGCAGAAGCTTCGAAGCCGTGAAGGAGAGCACAGCCACCAGGGTGCGGAGGGCAAAGCGGGGAGATTCCCGCACAGAGGATAGGTGCCGACCAGCACTCACCAGCCCGAGAGGCTTGTCTGCTCACCCACCGGGGCAGGCGGGGCTGGGAACTGAGGCTCGGGCTTTGTTCGGAGCGAAGGGAGAGGACTGGGGTTGGCGGCGTGAACACAGCCTGAAGGGGGCTAGTGCACCACAGCTAGCCGGGAGGGAGTCCGGGGAAAAGTATGGACCTGCCGAAGAGGCAGGAGACTTTTTCTTGCCTCTTTGTTTCCTGATGCATGAGGAGAGGGGATTAAGAGCGCTGCTTAAAGGAGCTCCAGAGATGGGCGCGAGCTGCAGCTACCAGCGCGGACCCCAGAGACTGGCATGAGACGCTAAGGCTGCTGCTACCACCACCAAGAAGCCTGTGTGTGAGCACAGGTCACTCTCCACACCTCCCTTCTGGGGAGCCTGTGCAGCCCGCCACTGCCAGGGTCACGGGATCCAGGGACAATTTCTCCGGGAGAACGCACGGCGCTCCTCAGGCTGGTGCAACGTCACGACGGTCTCTGCCACTGCAGGCTCGCCCCGCACTCCGTACCCCTCCCTCCCCCCAGCCTGAGTGAGCCAGAGCCCCCGAATCAGCGGCTCCTTTAACCCCGTCCTGTCTGAGCGAAGAACATACGCCCTCCGGTGACCTAAACGCAGAGGTGGGGCCAAATCCAAAGCTGAGTCCCGGGAGCTGTGCGAACAAAGAAGAGAAAGGGAAATTTCTCCCAGCAGCCTCAGGAGCAGCGGATTGAAGCTCCACAATCAACTTGATGTACCCTGCATCTGTGGAATACCTGAATAGACAACAAATCATCCCAAGTTGAGGAGGTGGACTTTGAGAGCAAGATTTATTATTTTTTCCCCTTTTCCTCTTTTTGTGACTGTGTATGTGTATGCTTCTGTGTGAGATTTTTTCTGTATACCTTTCCTTTCACCATTTGTCCTAGGGTTCTAGCTGTCCGTTTTTGTTTTTTTTTTTTCTTCACTTAAAAAAATTTTTTTTCTTAATAATTATTTTTTATTTTAATAACTTTATCTTATTTTTTCTTACTTTATTTTATTTTCTTTTATCCTCTTTCTTTCTTTCTTCCTACTTTTTCTCCCTTTTATTCTGAGCCGTGTGGATGAAAGGCTCTTGGTGCTGCAGCCATGAGTCAGTGCTGTGCCTCTGAGTTGGGAGAGCCAACTTCAGGACACTGGTCCACAAGAGACCTCCCAGCTCCACGTAATATCAAATGGCGAAAATCTCCCAGAGGTCTCCATCTCAACACCAACACCCATCTTCCCTCAACGACCAGCAAGCTACAGTGCTGGACACCCTATGCCAAACAACTAGCAAGACAGGAACACAACCCCACCCTTTAGCAGAGAGCTGCCTAAAATCATAATAAGTCCACAGACACCCCAAAACACACCACCAGACGTGGACCTGCCCACCAGAAAGAAAAGATCCAGCCTCATCCAACAGAACACAGGCACTAGTCCCCTCCACCAGGAAGCCTACGCAACCCACTGAACCAACTTTACCCACTGGGGACAGACATCAAAAACAATGGGAACTATGAACCTGCAGGCTGCAAAAAGGAGACCCCAAACACAGTAAGATAAGTAAAATGAAAAGACAGAACAACACACAGCAGATGAAGGAGCAAGATAAAAACCCACCAGACCTAACAAATGAAGAGGAAATAGGCAGTCTACCTGAAAAATACTTCAGAATAATGATAGTAAAGATGATCCAAAATCTTGGAAATAGAATAGACAAAATGCAAGAAACATATAACAAGGACCTAGAAGAACTAAAGATGAAACAAGCAACGATGAACAACACAATAAATAAATAAAAAATACTCTAGAAGGGATCAATACCAAATAACTGATGCAGAAGAATGGATAAATGACCTGTCAGATAAAATAGTGGAAATAACTACTGCAGAGCAGAATAAAGAAAAAAGAATGAGAAGAACTGAGGACAGACTCAGAGAGCTCTGGGACAACATTAAACGACCAAACATTTGAATTATAGGGGTTCCAGAAGAAGAAGAAGAGAAAAAGAAAGGGACTGAGAAAATATTTGAAGAGATTATAGTTGAAAACTTCCCTAATATGGGAAAGGAAATAGTTAATCAAGTCCAGGAAGCACAGAAAGTCCCATACAGGATAAATCCAAGGAGAAACACACCAGGACACAGATTAATCAAACTGTCAAAAATTAAATACAAAGAAAACATATTAAAAGCAGCAAGGGAAAGACAACAAATAACACACAAGGGAATTCCCATAAGGTAAACAGCTGATCTTTCAACAAAAACTCTGCAAGCCAGAAGGGACTGGCAGGACATATTTAAAGTGATGAAGGAGAAAAACCCACAACCAAGATTACTCTACCCAGCAAGGATCTCATTCAGATTTGATGGAGAAATTAAAACCTTTACAGACAAGCAAAAGCTGAGAGAGTTCAGCGTCACCAAACCAGCTTTACAACAAATGGTAAAGGAACTTCTCTAGGCGAGAAACACAAGAGAAGGAAAAGACCTACAATAACAAACCCAAAACAATTAAGAAAATGGGAATAGGAACATACATATCAATAATTACCTTAAAGGTAAATGGATTAAATGCTCCCATCAAAAGACACAGACTGGATGAATGGATACAAAAACAAGACCCATATATATGCTGTCTACAAGGGACCCACTTCAGACCTAGAGACACATACAGACTAAAAGTGAGGAGATGGAAAAAGATATTCCATGCAAACGGAAACCAAAAGAAAGCTGGAGTAGCAATTATCATATCAGACAAAATAGACTTTAAAATAAACACTATTACAAGAGACAAAGAAGGACACTACCTAATGATCAAGGGATCGATTCAAGAAGAAGATGTAACAATTGTAAATGTTTATGCACCCAACATAGGAGCACCTCAATACATAAGGCAAATACTAACAGCCATAAAAGGAGAAATCGAGAGTAACACATTCATAGTAGGGGATTTTAACACCCCACTTTCACCAATGGACAGATCATCCAAAATGAAAATAAATAAGGAAACACAAGCTTTAAATGATACATTAAACAAGATGGACTTAATTGATATTTATAGGACATTCCATCTAAAAACAACAGAATACACATTTTTCTCAAGTGCTCATGGAACATTCTCCAGGATAGATCATATCTTGGGTCACAAATCAAGCCTTGGTAAATTTAAGAAAACTGAAATTGTATGAAGTATCTTTTCTGACCACAATGCTATGAGACTAGATATCAATTACAGGAAAAGGTCTGTAAAAAATACAAACACATGGAGGCTAAACAATACACTACTTAATAACGAAGTGATCACTGAAGAAATCAAAGAGGAAATCAAAAAATACTTAGAAACAAATGACAGTGGAGGGCCTCCCTGGTGGCGCAAGTGGTTGAGAGTCCGCCTGCCGATGCAGGGGATACGGGTTCGTGCCCCGGTCTGGGAGGATCCCATGTGCCGCGGAGCGGCTGGGCCCGTGAGCCATGGCCGCTGAGCCTGCGCATCCGGAGCCTGCGCGTCCGGAGCCTGTGCTCCGCGACGGGGGAGGCCACAACAGTGAGAGGCCCGCATACCGGAAAAAAAAAAAAAAAAAAAAAAAAAAAAAAAAAAAAAAAAAAATGACAGTGGAGACACGACGACCCAAAACCTATGGGATGCAGCAAAAGCAGTTCTAAGAGGGAAGTTTACAGCAATACAATCCCACCTTAAGAAACAGGAAGCATCTTGAATAAACAAACTAATGTTGCACCTAAAGCAATTAGAGAAAGAAGAACAAAAAAAACCCCAAAGTTAGCAGAAGGAAAGAAATCATAAAGATCAGATCAGAAATAAATGAAAAAGAAATGAAGGAAATGATAGCAAAGATCAATAAAACTAAAAGCTGGTTCTTTGAGAAGATAAACAAAATTGATACACCATTAGCCAGACTCATCAAGAAAAAAGGGAGAAGACTCAAATCAAGAGAATTAGAACTGAAAAAGGAGGAGTAACAACTGACACTGCAGAAATACAAAAGATCATGAGAGATTACTACAAGCAACTCTATGCCAATAAAATGGACAAATTCTTAGAAATGCACAACATGCCAAGACTGAATCAGGAAGAAATAGAAGATATAAACAAACCAATCACAAGCACTGAAATTGAAACTGTTATTAAAAATCTTCCAACAAACAAAAGCCCAGGACCAGATGGCTTCACAGGCGAATTCTATCAAACATTTAGAGAAGAGCTAACACCTATCCTTCTCAAACTCTTCCAAATTATAGCAGAGGGAGGAACACTCCCAAACTCATTCTACGAGGCCACCATCACCTTGATACCAAAACCAGACAAAGATGTCACAAAGAAAGAAAACTACAGGCCAATATCACTGATGAACACAGATGCAAAAATCCTCAACAAAATACTAGCAAACAGAATCCAACAGCACATTAAAAGGATCATACACCATGATCAAGTGGGGTTTATTCCAGGAATGCAAGGATTCTTCAATATATGCAAATCAATCAATGTGACACACCATATTAACAAATTGAAGGAGAAAAACCATATGATCATCTCAATAGATGCAGAGAAAGCTTTCGACAAAATTCAACACCCATTTATGATAAAAGCCCTCCAGAAAGTAGGCACAGAGGGAACTTTCCTCAACATAATAAAGGCCATATATGACTACCCACAGCCAGCATCATCCTCAATGGTGAAAAACTGAAACCATTTCCACTAAGATCAGGAACAAGACAAGGTTGCCCACTCTCACCACTCTTATTCAACATAGTTCTGAAGGTTTAGCCACAGTAATCAGAGAAGAAAAGGAAATAAAAGGAATCCAAATCAGAAAAGAAGAAGTAAAGCTGTCACTCTTTGCCGATGACATGATACTATACATAGAGAATCCTAAAGATGTTACCAGAAAACTATTAGAGCTAATCAATGAATTTGGTAAAGTTGCAGGATACAAAATTAATGCACAGAAATCTCTGGCATTCCTATATACTAATGATGAAAAATCTGAAAGTGAAATCAAGGAAACACTACCATTTACCAGTGCAACAAAAAGAATAAAATATCTAGGAATAAACCTACCTAAGGAGACAAAAGACCTGTATGCAGAAAATTATAAGACACTGATGAAAGAAATTAAAGATGATACAAATAGATGGAGAGATGTACCATGTTCTTGGATTGGAAGAATCAACATTGTGAAAATGACTCTACTACCCAAAGCAATCTACAGATTCAATGCAATACCTATCAAACTACCAATGGCATTTTTCACAGAACTAGAACAAAAAATTTCACAATTTGTATGGAAACACAAAAGACCCCAAATAGCCAAAGCAATCTTGAGAACGAAAAATGGAGCTGGAGGAATCAGGCTCCCTGACTTCAGACTATACTACAAAGCTACAGAAATCAAGACAGTATGGTACTGGCACAAAAACAGAAAGATAGATCAATGGAACAGGATAGAAAGCCCAGAGATAAACCCACGGACATATGGTCACCTTATCTTTGATAAAGGAGGCAGGAATGTACAGTGGAGAAAGGACAGTCTCTTCAATAAGTGGTGCTGGGAAAACTGGACAGGGACATGTAGAAGTATGAGATTAGATCACTCCCTAACACCATACACAAAAATAAGCTCAAAATGGATTAAAGACCTAAATGTAAGGCCAGATACTATCAAACTCTTAGAGGAAAACATAGGCAGAACACTCTATGACATAAATTACAGCAAGATCCTTTTTGACCCACCTCCTAGAGAAATGGAAATAAAGACAAAAATAAACACATGGGACCTAATGAAACTTAAAACCTTTTGCACAGCAAAGGAAACCATAAACAAGACCAAAAGACAACCCTCAGAATGGGAGAAAATATTTGCAAATGAAGCAACTGACAAAGGATTAATCTCCAAAATTTATAAGCAGCTCATGCAGCTCAATAACAAAAAAACAAACAACCCAATCCAAAAATGGGCAGAAGACCTAAATAGACATTTCTCCAAAGAAGATATACAGACTGCCAACGAACACATGAAAGGATGCTCAACATCTTTACTCATTAGAGAAATGCAAATCAAAACTACAATGAGATATCATCTCACACCAGTCAGAATGGCCATCATCAAAAAATCTAGAAACAATAAATGCTGGAGAGGGTGTGGAAAAAAGGGAACACTCTTGCACTGCTGGTGGGAATGTGAATTGGTACAGCCACTATGGAGAACGGTATGGAGGTTCCTTAAAAAACTACAAATAGAACTACCATATGACCCAGCAATCCCACTACTCGGCATATACCCTGAGAAAACCATAATTCAAAAAGAGTCATGTACCAAAATGTTCATAGCAGCCCTATTTACAATAGCCCGGAGATGGAAACAACCTAAGTGTCCATCATCAGATGAATGGGTAAAGAAGCTGTGGCACATATATACAATGGAATATTACTCAGCCATAAAAAGAAATGAAATTGAGCTATTTGTAATGAAGTGGATGGACCTAGAGTCTGTCATACAGAGTGAAGTAAGTCAGAAAGAGAAAGACAAATACTGTATGCTGACACATATATATGGAATTTAAGAAAAAAAATGTCATGAAGAACATAGGGGTAAGACAGGAATAAAGACACAGACCTACTAGAGAATGGACTGGAGGATATGGGGAGGGGGAAGGGTAAGCTGTGACAAAGTGAAAGAGCGGCATGGACATATATACCCTACCAAACGTAAGGTAGATAGCTAGTGGGAAGCAGCCGCATAGCACAGGGAGATCAGCTCGGTGCTTTGTGACTGCCTGGAGGGGTGGGATAGGGAGGGTGGGAGGGAGACGCAAAAGGGAGGGGATATGGGAACATATGTATATGTATAACTGATAAAATTTGTTATAAAGCATAAAATAAATAAATAAATAAATAAATAAATAAATAAATAAATAAATAAATGAGAATTCCAATAAAATGCAATCATGATAATAGTAAGAAATGAACACATAATAAACAGATAAAGTAAACAATAGGCTAGAAAAATACGCAAGAAACTGACTAACAATGCCTATTCTATCAAAGCAGGGATCGGCTCCTTCTGTGAAATTCTAAGAGATTTTGCAGGTCCTTACATGGGGTTGGAGAGTAAACTGCTTACTGATTTACTCAGAGTAGACAGTCACATTTAACAATTTACTCAGAGTAGACAGTCACATTTAACAAACACATGTAGGACCTCATAGTCAGTTAGCTGTCAAAAGCATTTATCCATCCATCCATCAACTGGCACAACCAATTCCTAATTCAAACCTCACACTCAAAAACATGCGACCTTTCTGGAATAAAGACACAAGACAGTTCTGTTCATATTGACCAGAAGCCTTACCCTTGCCAAAGACAAATTTCTGCAAATTTTAAATTGAAGTAGTAATCGAAGTATAATATCTACCTGCAAATATGTTTATTGTTCAATATTAACGGTGAAATACTTTAAAATCACAAAAAGCATTAACAGGAAAAAAAAGTAGCAAATTAAAGCAAAATTTCTTTATCAGACTACGAGGCTAAAATAAGTATCAGGTAAAGGTAAACAAATAAAATTAAAAGTTGACAAAAATTTTAACCACTAACAGCTTCAAAACCATGGGTCAGGTTTATCTAGCATATTCAAGAAAACCTAGGCATGTTATAGGATAGCACAACTATTCACCAAAGACAGACTTCTATAATCACAGCAGTCTAATGGTGTCAGCTGTTTTGAATATGTAGTCATAATACAGCTGAGTTAGCTGAGCTCTCTGTTGTATTTCTATATTTTCTATGATGCATTATTATAGATACTTCATTATAAGTATTTGTTTACACCTGTTTCTTATGTTATTCTGTAAGCTCCTAGAGATAATAGTCTTTATACCCCTAATACAAACACAAATTCTAGCCTTAGATTTAATTCCTAATATGTATATCTTACTTTCACAGACTTATACAAGTTCAAATATGCATTATAAGCTAGCATTAAAAGAAAGGTACAGTACCTTCAAAAACTAAACCAAAACAAAACATCACATTCTTTGTAAACCTACAAGCTAAATATCTTGAAATCTTGAATTCTAAAAAAGTATGTGGGGCTTGCTCTATTAAGTGTTACATTTATATGAGAGCCTGGCAAATGGGTTCTAAAAATATTTAGATCCTCTATGATTTTCTTAGTCTGTGCATTTATTATTGTTTCTAATCACTAGCAGTTATACTGGCTTCAATTGTTTTGCATCTCTTTAAGTAAATGGAGCATCTGCCTACAGACAATATAGTCCAAGAGGTACTTTATAAGAATTAAGTCCTATGAAAACATGGAATAATTAGAGTACTAACAAAAAACTATGAAGATTCTTTCCAACGTAAATGTCTTGTCATGGTTTTTGTTGGTGTTTAATGTATGGCTTTACTTTGAGGATATATTTAAGCTAGCATAGCAGACTAAAATCAGTCATTCTTAAAAATAACAAAAACCAGTAGTAAGATCCTTACATACAAATGAGTTCTGTTTCAAGAGCACATTCGTAAGTCCAATTTGTTTGTAAGTCCAACAAAGTTAGCCTAGGTAGCCAACTAACACAATCAGCTATATAGTACTATACTGTAATAGGTTTATAATACTTTTCACACAAATAATACATAAAAAACAAACACAAAAAATAAAACATTTTTAATCTTACAGTACAGTACCTTGAAAAGTATAGTAGTACAATACAACAGCTAGCATACAGGGGCTGGCATTGAGTGAACAGACAAAAAGAGTTACTGAATGGAGGAGGGAGAGGAGGTGGGAGATGGGAGAGCTGAAGGAACGTCAGCAATAGGAGGCAGAGGGCAAACTGCAATTTCACTCACACCTGACGTTGATGGCACAGGTTCTGGTTCCTTGCTGGATTCAATTCTATCTACAATCTTGAAAAAACGATCCAGTGATGTCTGGGCAGTAGCTCTTTTTTTCTCGTCATAGATGACATGGTAGCACCAGATTGCATTCTAAATGGCTGCTGCAACCTTTGTGTACCATTCTACGTTTGGGTCCTGTGCCTCAACAACTAACAGTGCCTCCTCAAATAAAGAAAATCCCCTTGCCATTTCCTGCGTTGTGAATCTCTTCAGTTCTTTAGTTACTTCTTCCTCTTGTCTCTCTTCGTCCTTTCTCTGGGCCTCTAATTCCATCAGGGCTTCATTAGTTAGCTCCTCGTGTTGTACAGCAAGGAGTTCAGTGAAGTCGTCCTCTTGCAGATCTAGCTTGAAGTAAAGATACTGTACTACTGTACTCTATACAGTACTGTACAGTAAAGTATACAAAAGCACAACCACTTGTAGAGGATGCATGCATGTGACAATGTATGCCAGACACGTGAACTAACTTATGTGACTGGACATGCGAACACACGTTTGCATCTTTAAAAGTTCACAGCTTGAAGGTTCGTATGTATGGGAATTACTGTAAACAAAATCTAGCTAGTTTAAACCATTATTAACAAAACCATTTAATTTTTATGAAGTATAAAAAGTACTCACATTGGCTCTCACTAAAGAGCCTTAGGTGAGCAATCAAAATTCAAAAGAGAAAAGACCCCCTAACTAAAATTGAGTTGCTTGTGGACATGTTAAGTGAGTTATCAGTGACTCAGACAGAAAATGTGAACAGTACTTATGAATCCTTCCCTTTGAAATACTCTAGTACTAGAAAATGATTTGAGTGTTTGCCAGGTTTTATATTTTAGAGAAAAATACTTTGATACCTCATTTAACATGTATGAACTATTACTAATTTAGAGAATGTAATTTTTTATAAGCATTTTCACCATAATCAAATGATCAAACCTAACATCACCATCCTGACTTCCTGATGTATTCTTGCTAAAAATGTTTAATACAAAATTAATCATGAGGAAACAATTAGATGAATCCAAATCGAAGAATATTTTGCAAAACACCTAGCCTATAACCTAAAGATGTCAATTCCAAGGAAGACCACCTTTATCATACCTCCCGCCCCAAAAAACCTGGGAAACTATGCTAATTTAAAGGAGACTAAAGAGACATGACAACTAAATGCAATGTGTGATCCTTGATCAGGGGTCGGCCAGCTATAAAGGATTTCATTGGGACATTTGGAAAAATTTAAATATGGACTTTGTATTATATAAATGTTATATCTGTATTAAACTCTAGAGTGTGATAATTATATTACATTTATGTAGTAGAAGTCCTGGTTCTTGGGAAATATCTGCTAAAGTTTTTAGGAAAAAAGAGTCATAAAATATTTAGGGAAGAATAGTCACATTGCCTGCAATTTAGCCTCAAATGGTCAGGGGGGAAAAATTTATATACAGAGATAAAACAAATGCGGCAAAATGTATTCAACTGATAAATTCAGATAGAGAGTATACAAGGATTGATTGTTCTCTTATTTAAATTTTTAAACTTTGAAAATTTTTTAAAATAAAAAGTTGGAAGGAATATTCAAATGAAAACTCTAGAAGTGAGAAAGTAAATAAAATTAAGAACTTAATGACTCGGTTCACAAGCAGGTTCAACAGAACAGGAGAAAAAAAATCAGTAAACTGGAAGCAAATTCAGAAAAAATTTCACAGAGTGAAAAAAAGGTTAGAAAATATGGCAATGAGTGTATGAGCATATGAGACAGGGTGAAAAGTTCTAACAGATGAGACTGTAGTCCCAGAGAAGAGAGACTGTAACAGAAGCAATATATGAAGATACACAACAGCTGAGAATTTCCCCGAACTAGTCTAGACATCAAGCTATAGATTCAAGAAGCAATATGGACATCAAAAATGACTAACAATACAAAGAAAACCATACTTTTGGGCACACCATATTTGAATTGCTACAAAGAGCTGGAGAAACTCTTAAAAGCAGCCGAGTATTACCTTCAAAAGAGCAACTCAACTTCTACTTCTCATCAGAAAATGGAAGTCAGAAAACAACCAAATAAAGTCTTTAAAGAGCTGAAATAAAATAATGCCCTATCTAAATTCTATACTCAGTAAAAATACTCTTCAAAAATGGAGGAGAAATAAAGGTACTTCTGAACAAATAAAAATCAAAGGAATTTATGATCAGCAGAATTGCACTAAAGGGAGTTCTTCTAGCAAAACAAAAATAGGCCTAAAGAGAAGCAAGGAAATACAATGAGAATGTAGATCAATGGAAAGAATAAAAATATGGGCAAATCTCAACAATTATATAAAACAATAAAAAGTATGTCTTGTGGAGTTTAAAATATACAGAGAATCTAAATTCACTATAAGAACAGCACAAAGGCAGAAGAGTGAAAAATGCAGTCAAAGTATTCCAAGGTCCTTGCATTGTCCAGGAAATGATAAAAGCAGGCATTTATATTACACTTTTATAACTCAAAAATGCATGTTAGAACCTCTAGGAAGTCACTAAAACAATAGTGAAAGAATATATAACAGGTTTACAGGATAAAGTGGAATAAAAAAATAATCCAAAAGGAGACAAGAAAGGAAAGAAAATGACCGAGACCAAGTAGAACAAATAAAAAATAATTTAAAAATTTAAACTGAAATATGTTATCACATTAAATGTAAATGGACTAAATATTCAATTAAAACACAGATAATCTCACTGAATTAAAAACAAAAATATATGCTGCTCACAAAAGATCACCTTAAATAATAAGATATAGAGAAGCTAAAAATTAAAGGATGAAAAACATACCATGCAAACATTAACAACATCAATAAAATTAATATTTATGCCCCTGTGCATTCAATCAAATATTTTCTGGCCATCTATAATAATAGCAAAACATAAATACACTTATTACAAATCCCAGCAAGATGCCCCCCCAATGATTACTGCCCCTTAGTATTCAATGTGTGAAGTGTTCCTCAACCCTACATTAAATAGGGCTGATCTGTGTGACCATTAAAGTATTATGAAAATGATAGAGTATGATTTCTAAAGTGAAATCATAACATGATTTGTGATTTCCCCCTTTCTCTCTCTGGTGTCACCTGTTCTGGGAAAAGCCAGATGAACACTCAGCAGCCCTATAGAGAGAACCATCTGGTGAAGAACTGAGGCCCCCTGCCAACAGCTGGCATAAATTTGCCAGCCATGAGAAGTGACCCATCCTAAATGCAGAACTCCCAATCCCAATAAAGGCTTCAGATGACTGCAGACCGAGCTAAACTTTATTTTTTTTTCATCTATATTCATCAATGATATCGGTCTGTAATTTTCTTTTTTTTGTAATATCCTTGTCTGGTTATGGAATCAGGGTGATGGTGACCTCGTAGAATGAGTTTCGGAGTGTTCCTTCCTCTGCAATTTTTTGGAAGAGTTTGAGAAGGATGGGTGTCAGCTCTTCTCTAAATGTTTGAAAGAATTCACTTGTGAAGCCATCTGGCCTTGGACTTTTGTTTGTTGGAAGATTTTTAATCACAGTTTCAATTTCATTACTTGTGATTGGTCCTTTCATAGTTTCTATTTCTTCCTGGTTCAGTCTTGGAAGGTTATACCTTTCTAAGAATTTGTCCATTTCTTCCAGGTTGCCCATTATATTGGCATAGAGTTGCTTGTAGTAGTCTCTTAGGATGCTTTGTATTTCTGTGGTGTCTGTTGTAACTTCTTTTTCATTTCTAATTTTATTGATTTGAGTCCTCTCCCTCTTTTTCTTGATGAGTCTAGCTAAAGGTTTATCAATTTTGTTTATCTTCTCAAAGAAGCAGCTTTTAGTTTTATTGAACTTTGCTACTGTGTTCTTTGTTTCCATTTCATTTATTTCTGCTCTGATCTTTATGATTTCTTTCCTTTTGGTATCTTTGGGTTTTGTTTGTTCTTCTTTATCTAGTTCCTTTAGGTGTAAGGTTAGATTTTTTTTTTTTTTCTGTAGTATGCAGGCCTCTCACTGCTGTGGCCTCTCCCATTGCGGAGAACAGGCTCCAGACACACAGGCTCAGCGGCCATGGCTCACGGGCCCAGCTGCTCTGCGGCATGTGGGATCCTCCCGGACCGGGGCACGAACCAGTGTCCCCTGCATCGGCAGGCAGACTCTCAACCACTGCGCCACCAGGGAAGCCCAAGGTTAGATTTCTTATTTGAGAATTTTCTTGTTTCTTGAGGTAGGCTTGTATTGCTATAAACTTCCCTCTTAGAACTGCTTTTGCTGCATCCCATAGGTTTTGGATTGTTGTGTTTTCATTGTCATTTGTCTCTAGGTATTTTTTCATTTCCTCTTTGATTTCTTCATTGATCTCTTGGTTATTTAGTAACATATTGTTTAGCCTCTATGTGTTTGTGTTTTTTACATTTTTTTCCCTGTAATTTACTTCTAAGCTCATAGCATTATGGTCGGAAAAGATGCCTGATATGATTTCAATTTTCTTAAATTTACCAAGGATTGATTTGTGACCCAAGATGTGATCTATCCTGAAGAATGTTCCATGTACACTTGAGAAGAGAGTGTAATCTGCTGTTTTTGGATGGAATGTCGTATAAATATGAATTAAATCTATCTGGTCTATTGTGTCATTTAAAGGTTGTTTCCTTATTAATTTTCTGTTTGGATGATCTGTCCATTGGTGTAAGTGAGGTGTAAATGTCCCCCACTATTATTGTGTTACAGTCGATTTCCTCTTTTAGAGCTGTTAGCTGTTGCCTTATGTATTGAGGTGCTACTATGTTGGGTGCATATATATTTATAATTGTTATATCTTCTTCTTGGATTGATCCCTTGATCATTAGGTAGTGTCCTTCCTTTTCTCTTGTAACAGTCTTTATTTTAAAGTCTATTTTATCTGATATGAGTATTACTACTCCAGCTTTCTTTTGATTTCCATTTGCATGGAGTATCTTTTTCCATCCCCTCACTTTCAGTCTGTATCTGTCCCTAGGACTGAAGTGGGTCTCTTGGAGAAAGCATATATATGGGTCTTGTTTTTGTAGCCATCCAGCGAGCCTCTGTCTTTTGGTTGGAGCATTTAATCCATTCACGTTTAAGGTAATTATTGAGATGTATGTTCCTATTACCATTTTCTTAACAGTTTTGGTTTGTTTTTGTAGGTGCTTTTGTTCTCTTATGTTTCCCAGTTAGAGAAGTTCTTTTAGCATTTGTTGTAGAGCTGGTTTGGTGGTGCTGAATTCCCTTAGCTTTTGCTTGTCTGTAAAGCTTTTGATTTCTCCATCAAATCTGAATGAGATTGTTGCCAGGTAGTGTAATCTCGGTTGTACGTTCTTCCCTTTCATCACTTCAAGTATGTCATGCCACTCCCTTCTGGCTTTTAGAGTTTCTGCTGAAAGATCAGCTTTTAACCTTATGGGAGTTCCCTTGTATGTTATTTGTCGTTTTTCCCTTGCTGCTTTCAATAATTTTTCTTTGTCTTTAATTTTTGCCAATTTGATTACTATGTGTCTTGGTGTGTTTCTCCTTGGGTTTATCCTGTATGGGACTTGCTGCACTTCCTGGACTTGGGTGGCTATTTCCTTTCCCACGTTAGGGAAGTTTTTGACTATAATCTCTTCAAATATTTTCTCGGGTCCTTTCTCTCTCTCTTCTCCTTCTGAGACCTCTATAATGCGAATGTTTTTGCGTTTAATGTTGTCCCAGAGTTCTCTTAGGCTGTCTTCATTTTTCATTCTTTTTTCCTTATTCTATTCCACAGCAGTGAATTCCACCATTCTGTCTTCCAGGTCACTTATCCGTTTTTCTGCCTCAGTTATTCTGCTGTTGATTCCTTCTAGTGTATTTTTCATTTCAATTATTGTTCTGTTCATCTCTGTTTGTTCTTTAATTCTTCTAGGTCTTTGTTAAACATTTCTTGCATCTTCTCGATCTTTGCCTCCATGGTTTTTCCGAGGTCCTGGATCATCTTCACTATCATTATTCTGAATTCTTTTTCTGGAAGGTTGCCTCTCTCCACTTCACTTAGTTGTTTTTCTGGGGTTTTATCTTGTTCCTTCATCTGGTACATAGACCTCTGCCTTTTCATCTTGTCTATCTTTCTGTGAATGTGGTTTTTGTTCTGCAGGCTGCAGGATTGTAGTTCTTGATTCTGCTCTGTGCCCTCTGGTGGATGAGGCTAGCTAAGAGGCTTGTGCAAGTTTCCTGATGGGAGGGACTGGTGGTAGGTAGAGCTGGCTGTTGCTCTCGTGGGCAGAGTTCAGTAAAACTTTAATCTGCTTGTCTGCTGATGGGTGGGGCTGGGTTCCCTCCCTGTTGGTTGTTTGGCCTGGGGCGACCCAACACTGGAGCCTACTTGGGCTCTTTGCTGGGGCTAATGGCGAATTCTGGGAGGGCTCATACCAAGGAGTACTTCCCAGAACTTCTGCTGCCAGTGTCCTTGTCCTCACGGTCAGACACAGCCACCCCCCACCTCTGCAGGAGACCCTCCAACACTAGCAGGTAGGTCTGGTTCAGTCTCTTATGGGGTCACTGCTCCTTCCCCTAGGTCCTGATGCACACACTACTTTGTGTGTGCCCTCCAAGAGTGGAGTCTCTGTTTCCCACAGTTCTGTCCAAGTCCTGCAATCAAATTACACTAGCCTTCAAAATCTGATTCTCTAGGAATTCCTCCTCCCATTGCCAGAAGCCTGGATTGGGAAGCCTGATGTGGGGCTCAGAACCTTTACTCCAGTGGGTGGACTTCTGTGGTATAAGTGTTCTCCAGTTTGTGAGTCACCCACCCAGCAGTTACGGGATTTGATTTTATTGTGATTGTGCCCCTCCTACCTTCTCATTGTGGCTTCTCCTTTGTCTTTGGATGTGGGGTATCTTTTTTGGTGAGTTCCAGTGTCTTCCTGTCAATGACTATTCAGCAGTTAGTTGTGATTCTGGTGCTCTCACAAGAGGGAGTGAGAGCCTGTCCTTCTACTCTGCCATCTTGAACCCATCTCTCAAGGGAAGAGTTTATATATGGACAATCATGTGCATATATGGAAGTTGTTTCTGGCAGAGGGAAATTAAGAGGAGAGGACCTCAGGCTAGAGTCTTCTTTGTATATTCAAGGAAATTAAGGCTGAAACTCAGAAAGCATGGAGAAAGTGGTAGCAGCTATGGTCAGAGAAGTAACCAGGGCAGACCATGTAGGGATTTGCAAACCATGGTAAGAACTCTATATTTCATCCAACGTGTTATGAGAAGCCATTGGTGAGTTCTAAGCAGGGACGTGAGACAATCAGTTAATGTTTTAAAAAGAAAGAGTTGCAAAGTCTCTGTGGAGAAAAGACGTTAAAGAGGCAAGAGACAAGAACACAAGAATCCAATAATAATAACCACCTACTAAAAAGGGAACTGGGAAGTGATGAGGGTAGGAGACTTTCTTCTGTTTAGCACCATATGTATGAGCTACCAATTAAATACAAAACAAAGTTTTAAGTTTTCTAGATTTTTACTAGTTGTAATAAAATTCTTCTAATTTTGCCAGTGTGCCAACAACTTTTCTTTTTCATTTGCTTCTTATGCCTTTTGCCATTTTAATAAATATTTTATAAATATTTGAAATTATATACAAAATAATCCTTCCCAATAGTCAATGAAACATTGAATTTTCTAGACGAGATCTAATGAAAAGCTTAAATAATTTAATAGAGGTCAGTTAAAATAGCCACAAATTAGCAAAAGAAATAACAAGTAAAAGACTTGGTGTGATGAATTATCAGGATAAAAAATTAATGTAGATCCTTTCAAGGCAAAGTTTGTTCTCTCTTTATCATAACTTTACTATTTCTGCAGTTGTTTACTCTTACATAGAATGAATTCTTTTGCTCCACAATAAGGGAATGCTTTAGTAAATATATGCCACAACCACTCAATGTAGTATTATGTAGCCATTAAAAAAGGATTGTTATATAATTTGAAGCAGAATACTACAATTTATATGTGGCAAGATCAAATATAAATAGACAACACAGAAAATACTATGGAAAGAAAATAGAGTGAAATGTCAGTAGGATTATCTTTGAATGAGGTGGCTATAGATGATAGTTTTCTTTTTAATTTCTATTTTTCCATACTTAAATTTATTATAGTATATTCTTTTCATTAAAAACTGTGGTGGTCATTTTTATTTCCATACACATGAGTTTCCTCCATTTTCGTTCAGTTAATCTAACTGAGTTACACACTGTCTTATGCTTATTAATGCTGTTAGTTCCAGTTAAAATTTTTATATAAACAGGAAATTATAGTAGAAACTGTGAATTTCTGTTAACAAATATTTACAACCCAGTGAAACCTATCTGTTCTCTTCCTACCATTCAGCTCAGTTTCTTCTGTTTCTGAATTTTCATTGCATTTTGTTAATATATATATATTATATCTTACTGTTCTTCATATACAGTTTACTTTCATTCACTTCTTTGTGTATAACTTCTTACTTTCCTTGAATTCTTAGAGATCAAGGGTTACCTTTACATTTCCTAGAGTACCCAGCACAATGTTACATGTTTAACAGATAGTTAATATGTATTAAATTATTGAAAGACATAGAACTTTAGAGTTAGAAGATAACTTGACAAAAAACCTACCCCACATCTCAAGACTTCAGAGACCTCTGGTTTTTATCTTCTCAATAAAGTATATAAATTATAAGAAAACATCAAAAGTACAGAGTTTAGGATCTCATGTCATTTATAGTTTTGATGCCCAAAATTCTATTGAAAATTCATATGTTGAATTCTCTCTGGCTTAGAACTGTACTCCAGCACATTCTTTTAGAATTTGCCATGGTTCCCACATGATAAATCTTTAAAACTACAGATTTTTCAAAGTGATTTTCCAATTTGCAAAGTAATAAATGCCCTTTTAAAATTATTTGCTACTTCAGAATCTGAAAACTGGGGAAATTAAAATATGAACTATATAATATATAATAGTATTCCATCAATGTTAAATTTCCTGAGTGAGATACATACTGAACTATTTGAAAGTGAAACATCTGCAAACAACTCTGAATGATTCAGAAAGAAAAAAATTTGTACCTATATCTAGATATAGATATACAAACACACACGTATGTTAGAGAGAAAAAAAAAAGAGCATGTACACAAATGCAGCAAAATATTAACTATCAGTGAATATAGGTGAAGGTCATACAGGGTTTATTGTACTATTCTTGCAACTATGGTGAGGTTTGATTTTTTCAAAATAAAAAGTTGGAGAAAAATAAATACATTCAAAGTCCACCCCAACTCCAACAATATTCATTTCATGCCTTTAGATCTTTTAGATATTCTTCAAAAAACAGAGATTTGTGGTGCTGATACTTTTATTTAGTAGTACAGTAGAATTTATCTAAACTTCCCTAAGGAGAAATAACATCAGAAGTCAGTTACTACGGACAGCTCTCATATGTAAATATCAGTATCAGCTTGCTTTCATATTTAAGTGGCATTCCCATATGTAAAATATGAGGCACAGTTAACTTTTCCAATAATCTTTTAAAAGGGTAGGGAAAGTATGAGAAAAAGAGCCTAGATATTCTTGTTTCTGACACTGACAAAGCAATTCAGAAAAGGCTTCACGTTTATAACCAGGCTGTCAATTCACGAATACATATTCTTTTCCATATAAATTACAAGATTCAGTTAGAGAATAAGAATAGGGTTAAAAAATGGGTAGAATAACCTGAACTGAAAGTGAAACTCTCATACATCTTAGCAATTAAGATAATTTTCAAAAGACTATAAGAGAGCTTTCTTAAGTATGAAAAGGAAACTGAGACCTTCAAAGGTTCAGCATCATAATCACCATCACTGCCACTGCCAATATTAAAGCCTTTCTCTCCTGTCTCCTGAGTATCACAGTTAAATAGAGAATTGGAAATATTGTGACTTAGATAAAATAAGTTATATTGAGATTTAGTACCTGTCACATAGATTAATCTCTTCCCAAATTCTAAACTAAATTTCAAAGGATCGAGATCATATTAAAGGAGATGAGGGGGGGAAAAGAGAAATGAGAAAGTATTTGTCTAAATTATTTGTTACTGCTGAAAGCCAAATTATACTTTCTTTTCTATTTAGAAATATATAAATATTAGAAATGTTGTAATAGGCAGAATAATGTTTCCCCTCCCCCGAGATGTTCATGCTGTAAATCCTCCTCCTCCATCAACCTGGGAATATGCTACTTTACATGACAAAAGGGATTTTGAGGATGTGATTAAGAGTATGAACCTTGAGATGCTGAGATTATCCTGGATTATCCCAATGGGCCCAATTTAATCACATGAGTCCGTAAAAGCAGAGAACTTTAACTTGCTAGGCCAGAGAGAAATGACACTGAAGAAGGAGGAGGAGATTTTCAAAGCCTAAGAGCAACTCAACCTACTGTTGCTGGCTTTGAAAATGAAGGAAGATGGCCATGAGCCAAGGAATGTGGGCGGTCTCTAGAAACTGGGAATAGCCCTCATCTGACATCCAGCAAGAAAATGAGATCTCAGTCCCACAACTTCAAGAGGCTGAATTCTGCCAACACCTGAATAGCAAGGAAATGAGTTTTCTCCTGGACTCTCCAGAAAGGCAGGCAGCCCTGTGACACCTTGATTTTAGTCCAGTGAGACCTATGTTGGACTTCTGAACTATAAAACTGAAAGATAATAAATCTGTGTTAAGCCACTAAATTTGTGGTGATTTGTTACAGCAGCAACTGAAAACTAATATAAATATAGAATTAGGTTTATTGTACAGGTGATTAATGGGGTTCTATTGAAAACGCTGAGTTTATTCTGGAAAAAATAGGAATGAGAGATTTGGGTTATATATATTATAAAATTGAGGAATTTGCCAAATAACAATAACAAAGTGCATGCCACCAGCTTCAGGTGCACTAAATGAAAGACTTAAAGATCAGGATAGAAGTCTGTTTCTCTTTTTCAAAAACCTATATCCCTCATTAGTTCAAAACTCCAAGTTTTATAAAGTGATTTAAATTGCTAACATAATTGAATTTATCTATTGTGAAACTCATCCATTTGTTTCTTTCAGTGTGTGGTGTTCATTATTTTAGAATGGTGCCTCTACCTAAACAATCAAAATATATAGAAACAGATTTAGATGGTGAACTACAAAGGCAGACCTAAGTAGGCTTACAAGCTTATAAGCTTTGGGAGATAAAGTAAGTAGAGATCCTCTAAAAAGTGTATCTGAACCCTTGTATATTCTGTGCTGAGATGCACACTTCTAGAAAGTAATATGCGTTACTAAATAGAAAATTACTGAAGCAAACTAGGAAAATTAAAAACAAAACAAAAACAAGCATGCAATCAGAAAGAACAGTGCCAGAAAAGGAAAGAGGAGATAAGATGTATATTACTTAAGTAATACGGACAAAGGTAGTGACAGTACAAAACCGGGTATCAATCAGTAGGTTGAGAGCCCACTTTCAGATTCTGATTCTATGAAATAGTAGTATATTGAGAATGGAGCCTCTTCTTCCTGACTTTCTTGGGCCAGGTACTTCTGGTGATGCTTCCAACCTCAAAGACAATGGCTAAACATATCCATGATTCTTAGGATGATACAAGGTTTGCTACTGGATTCAAAAGTTACATTAGGGAAAAAAAAAAAGAGTTACATTAGGGAGTAGAGAGTGGGACATTCTGCTTTTGTGTGCAAAAGACAGAGACACCCTGAGAAAGCTAATGAGAGGAATAACAATTCATCTATGAAAGCCATCTTTTCTAATTCCTCTTCATCTCCCATATCTTTTAAGGATGGAATGGCCCAGGGCAAAGTCTTTGAGCCTGTTTATCTATACTCATTCCCTTAATTGTTTTAACTATCATTTATACACTGGAACCTACCAAATTAATGTCTTCAGCCAAACCATTTACCCTGAATTCAAGGCTCACATATACAATTGCCTACTCCCAATCTGCACTTGGATATAAACAGGTATCTTAAATTCAAAATGCCCTGAGGTAAATTCCTGATCAACCCACTAGAAATCGTTTGATTTTCTTGTCTTTGTTAATGACAGCACAATCTTCCCAGTTGCTTGGGTCAAAAATCTTGATCACTTCTTCTAACTAATCTAATTAATCTCTCAGGCATGTGTGGTAGAAACCACATGATCTTTGAGTCTGACAGACCCTGAGTTCAAATTCCAGGTCTTCTACTTACTTTCTGGATGACCTAGCCTGAGATATTTAACCTCTCTGCATCTCAGTCATGAGGATTGAATGAGATAACACAGACTAAGCACCTTGCACAACGTCTAGCATACAGTAGGTGCTGAATAAATGGGAATTATTCACATGGCAAATAATCTTCCAATACTCATTCTTCTCTTTCTTTTGAGGATATACCATCTACATTTCCTGGCCTCATATGCAGATAGATGTGTCCATGTGACTAAGTTCTGGCCAACAGGATATGGGCATGAAATGTTGTATGGAACTTCCAGGTCACATATTTTTTAAAAGCTGGTCACTTTCCACTTGTTTTCTCCCTTGTCCCACAGACTAGAATGTGAACGTGGGGGTAGTAATTCAGATTCATCTTTGTAGACAAGAGCAACAACTTCCTTATGGGGTGGTGGAACATGATGAAAAGAATGAAGTCCCCGGATGACAGTGTGGAACAGAGCTGCCCAACTCAACAGCCTGTCAACCCAGACTCATGCATGCAAGAGAAGTAAACCTGCTCTATTCATGCAAAATGATAATGCCTACAAGTAAATTCATTTTATTACCTAGAATCCATCTGAGTCTTGACAGCGTATTTTTCAAGCTAAGTTTTCCAGAATACCCTTACAAATGTATGAATTCTCAAAAGGTATGTTACTACTGAAAACAATCATGTGAATAAGGAAAAAGAAAAAAACCCCTCAAACTCAGCATATATGGGAATTTGTGGCGTCAAGTTAAAAATGAAAAAAAAAAAACCCATATCTTTTCCCTTGAACATTATATCCTGCTGCTTTATGACTATTCATTTGATAAGGTTTATTCAGAATAATAGCATACTGGATTTTCAATCGATATGAAATAAAATTTTCAGTGGGAAACGTTAATAGAAAGCTGAGGGAAAATAAACATATCCTTGCTTTTTTGCTTCCACCTAGAAGTACTATAAATCTGTCACTGAGCAGTTGATTCCTGGGACCCGTATATAAGTAACCATTTTGTTTTCTTGTTTCCCAGAAGCCAAATGATAATTTTCACTTATACCCTACCAGTGATAACACTTTTATGCTTTTCTGTGAGCTGAAAAAAATGTCACTAAAAATACAATATAAGAGTTCATACTGAATGGACAAAAACAAAGACTTTGATTGCTGAACTTTAATAAACCTTAAAGTAATTAAAAGGCAGACTGCAATTCCTAAACAAATTTTCTTCATTTCAGGAAAGCAAAGGAGTCTAAACACCATAAGTCCCCCAAATCCAATGCTGCCCAGGATTCATTCATATAAACTCTTTCATACCTTGAGAACAATTAAATAATCATGGGTGACCATAATTATGTGACTTCACATGTCCTTAGCATAGTGGTGAAAAGTATAAACTATGAAGCCAGACTGCCAGGATTCACAGCATGGGTCCACCAGTTAATACTTTCGTGTCTTTGAGCAAGTTACTTAATTTTTCTGCCTGTTTCCTGTAAATCGGGATTATTAATAGAACCTGGCTCACAGATGCTGTTATGAGGACTTAATATATCAATTAAAGAAAGTACTCAGAACAAGTGTTATTACTGTTGCCTTCCTAGGTCTCAAGTCTTTCCCTTCTATGTGCAGGTGTGTGTTTATTATGTGTCAATCATATATCAAAATATACTGTGAAAGAGACATACACCTAAAGACGTGCAAAATCACTTGCCTTAATCTAAAGCTTCAATTCCTCAAAAGGCTCATGGTTACAATTTCTAGAGACTACTTATTTCATTCATTCAACAACTAGTTATTAAGCACTTACTATATAGAAGGTGTGGTAATAGTTGTGATAAAAATGAAAAGATAAGTTCCTCGCCTGCAAGGCGCTCACTGTCAGAGCAGCACTGTCCCAAGAGAAATATAATGTGAGCCACAAAGGTGAGCCAAATGTAGAACTGTAAACTTTCTGGTGGACACTTTAAAAAACTAAAATGAAACAGGTGAAATTATTTTAAGTAATATATTTAACTTAACCCACTATATTTAAACTATATCATTTCAATAGATAATCAATATTAAAAAATTATTAGTGACAAGTTTACATTCTTTTTTTTTTGGTACTATGTCTTCAGAACTCGGAGTATAACTCACACAGCACATCTCAATTCAGAAGCTAAACTTTCATTGGAAACACTGATCTTTACCCACATCTTCCCTTTTTCATCCTATTGGCACACTACAAAAGCTGTGAACTATGTTGTCCAATAGAGTAGCCACATGCAGTTATTTACATTTAATTTATATTAAATAAAATTTAAAATTCAGTTCCCAATAAACAACAAGGTCCTATTGTATAGCACAGGGAACTATATTCAATATCCTGTGATAAACCATAATGGAAAAGAATATGAAAAAGAATGTATATATATATATATATGCATCACTTTGCTGTTCAGCAGAGGTTAACACAACATTGTAAATCAACTATACTTCAATAAAATAAATTTTAAAAAAGAAAAGAATACTCAGTTCTTCAGTTGCAGTAGCCACATTTTAAGTGCTCAATAGCACTTGCGGCTTGTAGCTACTGTATTGAACTCTGCAGGTCTAAAGAGACAACAAGTGTGCAACAACTACGTTGATGATTTCTACAGTGGAAGCATCTGCAAAGTACAGTAGGAACATTTAAAAGGTAGCACCAGGAATTCCATGGCACTCCAGTGGTTAGGACTCCACACTTCCACTGCAGAGGGCACGGGTTTGATCCCTGGTGGGGAATAAGATCCCACAAGCCATGCAGCGCAGCCAAAAATAAACAAATGAAATGAAATGTAGCACCAAAGTCTGCCCAAGGGCAACACATAACAGAGGAGGTGAACTATCAGCAGAAATGTAAAGAATAAATAGGAATTTGCTAGACAGACAAGTTGGGAGACAGTATTACAGGTAAAAGGAATAACAAAACTATGAGAAACGGCCCAGGAGCCTCAGAGGATTTATTAGAAAAACTGTAAATAGCTCAAGATCACTGAAGACATGAAACTGACCAGGTCTTGGGCAGGGACCAAATCCTAAAGCGTTTACAGCCCATGATATAACATGGCAAGACACTAGAGGTGTGTTGGTGGAAGGCTTTTCTCCCTAAACTTGTGGCGAAATTAAGAAAGAAGTCAGTATTGTAATGAGAGGGAAAAGGGGAGAATCAAAGAAGCTGTATCTTCAGTCTAACAGGCTAAAAGTAAATGTTAAAATACAAAATTTATGAGCATAAACATGTAAAGTAATAGTTTGGCAAACATTACCTCAAGTAACTTTGAGGATTTTACCATTAACACCAAAGAATCTTCAGTCAATGTTAAGAAATTTTGAGATCTTGCTTCTTTGGAGAGTTTTAGAAACTAGGTTTCGAAATTAGTCTGAAGGGACTTCTGATGATGTTGCTAAATAATTTCTGCATCCAACAACCTCATATAAGTGGAAGCCAACCATGAAAATTTCAATAGCCAAAAGACATCTGTATTGTTTAACTTCCATTGAGTTCCCGGAATATCACTTAGAATTGTTCCAGAAAGTCTTATTTGTCTAAGCAGGCTTACAATATTGAGCTATCACATATAACACAGAGGATTCAGATTTTAATGCAGAATAAGTAAAATAAATTAAAATGAAAAGTTGTAAAGAAAATATTTTGATTCCCTTAAACCATAAAATAATGAAGTTGGCACAACTACATACCCCCCAAAATTAAATACTTTGTTAAAATCATATTCCAAATCTAAAGCAGATAAAGAAGAAAAGTTGTGAAGTAAGTCAACTTCAGAGTCAATGTCACTAGATATAACTGTAACACTCTCTAGGGAAAAATTATTTTTTAATGAAACAGAATAATATTCAAACTAGTTTTTTTTTTTTTTTTTTTTTTTTTTTTTTGCGGTACGCGGGCCTCTCACTGCTGTGGCCTCTCCCGTTGCGGAGCACAGGCTCCGGATGCGCAGGGTCAGTGGCCATGGCTCACGGGCCCAGCTGCTCCGTGGCATGTGGGATCTTCCCAGACCGGGGCATGAACCCGTGTCCCCTGCATCGGCAGGCGGACTCTCAATCACTGCGCCACCAGGGAAGCCCCAAACTAGTATTTTAAGTATAAGTTCTAACTGGTCGATTCAATAGATATTTAGTAAATCAGTTTCTACAGTAAAGGTTTACAAGACTTTTCCTCCATTTTAACTATATATGTCACAAAACATAAAACATATTTCAGAACCTTTGTTCTTCATAATCCTAAGCAACATTTATGCAAGAAAAAATAGCTAAATTTGCAATTTTACACTATTCTAAATAAAATGCTATTTCAATTCATCTTATCATTCATGCAATTACTACAATTCAACAAGTCCCAAAAGATAAGGAAATCTAGCTGGCAGGTAAATGTCACTTAAAGTATTAACTGTATCCCAGAAAATTGGGATTTGATTAACAAAGCTTTCAATTTTTCCCTTTGATGTGCATCACAAAGTCAGAGAGACAGGCCAATATTCAGTGTTTTTGTCTCTAACAGGCAAAAGGTAAGTAAAAATCTTAGCAGAATTTTTTAGCATCAAAAAAGAAAGGGGCGAAGGTGGTGGTGGGGGGCACTGAGCAAGGGCTGCTCTGCTCCTTGCTAGAGTATATTAATATGAAAATATTAATATAGAGCCTTAATATGTTGATTTAAGGTACCAATATCTCCCAGGCTCACACCCCCAATTCTAGGTACTGTAGATACCAATTCCTCTCAATCCCCTAAAGTGTATTAAAAAGAAATCCCCAACAACTACCATTTCTCTTCTTCCTCTTTACAGCAAAATCTACTGAAAAAGCTGCCTCTACTTTTTATTTCTACTTTCTCAGTTCAATCCATTACAAATAGGTTTTTGGCTCTACCACTTCAATGAAACAGCTCTTCTCACGGTCATCAATGACCCCTATTTTTAAAAGAGCCAATAGTCAAACCTCTCCGATCTCATTTGAAAAAAAAAAAATCAAAAAACAAAAAACCTCTGTGTCCTTTGACCCAACTGATTACTTAAAATACTCGTCTCTAAATGATACCGCAGGTTCCTAACTCACTATTTGCACACTCTCAGTAACTTTTTCCTTCACCAGGCTTCTCAAGCCTAGGGTGCCACAGATGTCTATTCTTGGCTCTTTCCTCTTTTCAATTTATACTCCTTTCCCAGGCGGTCCCATCTAGACCCAATGCTTCAAATACCATATATGTGTTGATGACTCTGTGACTGAAATCTCTAGCCTGGATCTCCTCCCAGAGCCCCAGACTCAGAGAGACAACCACTAGTACACAGCTCCACTAGGATGTCTAGTAAGCATTTCAAACTTAATCCTTGTTAATATCATCAGGATCTACTAGATCCAAGTTTTGTTTTCAAGTATCTTTTTTGAACAGTTCTATTTGTAAGGATTGATATTTTATGACTTTTTTTTTTAGAGGCCTTCCAAAGAAGTTTTACTTTAAAAAAAAAATAAAAAACAACAAAAGTCACTTTATCTTGCAACTACCATATAAGTCCCAGTGGACCCTTTCATAAATCTAAGATATTATGCGGCCTCAGTGACCTTGTTTTTCCTTTATCTTGAAAGTCTCTTGATAGTTCATCATCCTGAAAATTATTTCATCATTACTTGTCAATTATTTCCAACTATATTAAAAAATAAAAGAGAATGGAAGAATAATGGAATTGCCTAGAAGAATGATGCACTACTGTACCATCCTTCAGTTTTCCTATTGCATTACCCAAAGCATTAACTCATCTTTCAAAAAGAAGTCTAGAGATACCATCCTTGTATTCTTCTTGGCTTCATTTTTTCTTTTCATGCTAAATTTTTAGTTCAATGTTATGCAACTGTGTAGATACATATATTTGTTTAATATACAATTATGACATCCACAGGGAATTTTAGAGAAAGTAACACTAGAAACACTTTACTGCACACATTCTAACAAACTTTTAAGCTGGTAAAGTTGAGAATTCATAGTATTTTGCTTTCCACCCATAACGGCAAAGAGAAGAAAACTAACAGAGAAAGATACTTCAGTTATTAGATGGTGAATGTGAAGAGGCAGATACTAGTAAAATTTCAGATTATGATTCTTCAGATGACAATATCTTAGATCAATTTTCTCAAATCTAAGAAGCAATGAGTGTACAATATATTTTTTAAGGACGAAAAGAAAATATGGGATTCATAGTCAATTAAACAAAAAGGACTTCATTGTGCAATACATTACAACAAGAACCTGCACCAAGGTCATACTGTATAGCGCAGGGAACTATATTCAATATCCTGTGTTAAACCATAATGGAAAAGAATATGAAAAAGAATGTATATATATGCATCACTTTGCTATACAGTAGACATTAACACAACATTGTAAATCAAGTATACGTCAATGAAATAAATACATAAATAAAAGAGCCTGGACTATCCCATTTACTTAAAAGGATGTATGACAGTATTCTTTCATCTTTTATGATGTCTGTGCAGCAAAATTTACTTGATAAAGATCATAGGTGGGCTTCCCTGGTGGCACAGTGGCTAAGAATCTGCCTGCCAATGAAGGGGACACGGGATCGATCCCTGGTCCAGGAAGATCCCACATGCCGCGGAGCAACTAAGCCCGTGCACCACAACTACTGAAGCCTGTGCGCCTAGAGCCCGTGCTCTGCAACAAGAGAAGCCACTGCAATGAGAAGCACACACACCGCAATGAAGACCCAACGCAGCCAAAAATAAAAAATAAATTAAAAAAGAAAGATCATAGGTGGATAAATGCTGAAGGCAGGTATTTATACAAAGGTGTATAGAAGGAAACAGATGATGTAGAAATGAAAAAATTCACTGGATTGATCATTTTAATAGGAGCTTATAAATCTAAAATGAAAATGCTTTTCAATTAAAAGTGGTCATCCTTTCTTCAACAAAAACAAAGTTTTCAAAACTATTGCCTTTTGACAATGAAAATGCAAGAACCAGAAGTAATGATAAGCCATGGCCTGTTAAGAGATGTATTTGAAATCTGAGAGCAGTATTTATTCGATGTATGTGTATCAGGTTTATGAATGGCAGTTGATGAGCAGTTATATAGTAGAGGACTTTTCCCATTTTGAATATGTGCATGCCTTCACAACCAAGCTCATTCTATGAGGCCACCATCACCCTGATACCAAAACCAAAGATATCACAAAAAAAGAAAATTACAGGCCAATATCACTGATGAACATAGACACAAAAATCCTCAACAAAATACCAGCAAACAGAATGCAACCACACATTAAAAGGATCGTACACCAGGATCAAGTGGGGTTTATCCCAGGAATGCAGGGATTCTTCAAAATATGCAAATCAATCAATGTGATACACCATATTAACAATGAAGAATAAAAAGCATATGATCCTCTCAGTAGATGCAGGAAAAGCTTTTGACAAAATTCAACACCCATTTATGATAAAAACTCTCCAGAGAGTGGGCATAGAGGGAACCTACCTCAACATAATAAAGGCCATATAGGACAAACCCACAGCAAACACCATTCTCAATGGTGAAAAACTGAAAGCATTTCCTCTAATATCAGGAACAAGACAACCGTGTCCACTCTCACCGCTGTTATTCACCCTTATCTCTTCTTGCTCTTCCCTCCTTGGCTCACTGTTCTTCAGCCCCAGTGGCCTCCTTTCTGTTCCTGAACATACCAGATTTACTGTCACCTTGTGATTCTTTCTACAGGCAATGCTCTTAGAGCAGGTCCTCCCATGGTTTCCTCCTCTCATCCTTCAGGTCTCAATCTAAATATCACCTCTTCAGTGAAGGCTTCTCTGACTCTAGCTAAACAGCTCTCACCATACCCCATGCCTTCACAATTAACTAATACCTATTTTATCTTCTCCACATTTATCGATTTTATCTTACTGATAATTAAAACTATATATGTACATGTTTATGATCTATCTACCCCACCCCCCACAATCTTCTTAAGAGTAGAAACTACTATCCATTCACTACTGTATTTCTATCACCAAGAACAGGGCCCAGGAACTTAACAGGTATTCAATAAAAACTGGCTATTCAATCAACAAAAGGGAATCCATGAAAGTTACCATGTACTTCTTGCTGAAGACAAGATGACAGATGTACAGGTCAGCTCCACTTCCTTACTGAACAAAGAATAGAAATGTCTGTATATCAATCTATAACTATCATATAGTTAAAGACTCAAATAGTCTACCAGTATTAACATGTTTAATTTGCATGGGTCAAAATAGGAAATTGCACATGTATGAAAAAAGAGAATGACACCTCTGCCCTTCTCCAAACTCTTTTCCCTAAAGAAAAACCTGTTTACAAATATCAAGCAAATGAAAAGCTGCCAAGTTTTGATCTCTCTCAACATACATGTTGGTTTAGTTCCATTAAAAAGAAATATAACTCAGAATAATGTAGGGGCTGTTCAGGCTCTTTCTCTTCCCCTAACTCATGACTGCATGCTACAAAGCCAAATTTCAGCAAACACAATCCAATAACTGCAAGAGGGCTTGGAAAGTCTTTGAAAAAATCAGCTCAAAACCATCTGTACTACCAGAAAACAAGAACAGTAGCATGTGCTCTATGGATTGTGAATAAGTGGTATTCTCATTATTATGGTTTTAATTTTCAACATAGTAGCTGTTACAACTATCTAGGTATTTTCAATCAAACTATATTATGATACTAAAATATTCAAATGTTCTTCTGAACCCTTGATGGGAAAGTAATATAAATCCTATGAAGCCTATTCATAAAAAGTAATGCATTAACTAAAACCCATCATTAACACCAGCATTCCATGATTCCCAAATTAGTGAAACAAGAACTGATATAAGTATAAGCATACGAAACTAGCTATTACATCCTTAAAAGCAAGCAGAGGGAAAATAATTTCACAGTCGATTTGCTGACAGGAGAGGAATTTGTATCCTGGATTAAAAAAAAAAAAAAAAAAAGGCTGAGAGGAGCTTGGGAACAGTTTCTAGGGCTCTGCTCGCCCCCCATCTCACCCCCCAAGTGAAGACTGGTCTTCTTGTCGGATTGCCCATGCATTTGTTGCAGAAACAGCCAAGGCCCTAGCTCTGGAGGATGCTGCAGGAGGAAGACACAGAAGCAGGACAACCCTGAGAGATTAAGCCTCTTAATCATGAAACAGCCGTGCGGCTGACAGGGTCTTGGTGCTCTGTCCAGGTGTCAGGCCTGTGCCTCTGAGGTGGGAGAGCTGACTTCAGGACATTGATCCACCAGAGACCTCCCAGCTCCACGTACTATCAAACGGCGAAAACTCTCCCAGAGACCTCCATCTCAAAGCTAAGACCCAGCTCCACTCAATGACCAGCAAGCTCCAGTGCTGGACACCATATGCCGAACAACTAGCAAGACAGGAACACAACACCACCCATTAACAGAGAGGCTGCCTAAAATCATAATAAGGTCACAGATACCCCAAAACACACCACCAGATGTGGTCCTGCCCATCAGAAAGGCAAGATCCAGCCTCATCCACCAGAACACAGGCACCAGTCCCCTCCACCAGGAAACCTACACAACCCACTGAACCAACCTTACCCACTGGGAACAGACACCAAAAACAACGGGAACTACAACCCTGCAGCCTGCGAAAAGGAGACCCAAAACACAGTAAGTTAAGCAAAATGAGAAGACAGAGAAACACACACCAGATGAAGGAGCAAGGTAAAAACCCAGCAAACCAAACAATTGAAGAGGACATAAGCAGTCTGAAAAAGAATTCAGAGTAATGATAGTAAAGATGATCCGAAATCTTGGAAATACAATGGAGAAAATACAAGAAACGTCTAACAAGGAGAATTAGAAGAACTAAAGAGCAAGCAAACAATGATGAACACAATAAATGAAATTTAAAATTCTCTAGAAGGAATCAATAGCAGAACAACTAAAGCAGAAGAACGTATAAGTGACCTGGAAGATAAAATAGTAGAAAAAAAAATACCACAGAGCAGAATAAAGAAAAAAGAATTGAAAGAATTGAGAACAATCTCAGACACCTCTGGGACAACATTAAATGCACCAACATTCGAATTATAGGGGTCCCAGAAGAAGAAGAGAAAAAAAAGGGACTGAGAAACTATTTGAACATATTATAGTTGAAAACTTCCCTAATATGGGTAAGGAAATAGTCAGTCAAATCCAGGAAGCACAGAGAGTTCAATACAGGATATCTAAGGAGAAACACGCCAAGACACATATTAATCAAACTATCAAAAATTAAATAAAAAGAAAAAATATGAAAAGCAGCAAAGGAAAAGCAACAATTAACATACAAGGGAATCCCCATAAGGGTAACAGCTGATTTTTCATCAGAAAATCTGCAGACCAGAAGGGAGTGGCAGGACATATTTAAAGGGATGAAAAGGAAAAACCTACAACCAAGATTACTCTACCCGGCAAGGATCTCATTCAGATTCAACAGAAAAATTAAAACCTTTACAGACAAGCAAAAGCTAAGAGAATTCAGCACCACCAAACCAGCTCTACAACAAATGCTAAAGGAATCTCTGCAGGCAGGAAACACAAGAGAAAGAAAAGACCTACAATAACAAACCCAAACAATTAAGAAAATGGTAATAGGAACATACATACCGATAACTACCTTAAATGTAAATGGATTAAATACTCCACCCAAAAGACATAGACTGGCTGAATGGATACAAAAAATACGAAAATAAGACTTGCATATATGCTGTCTACATGAAACCAACTTCAGACCTAGGGACACATAAAGACTGAAAGTGAGGGGGTGGAAAAAGATATTCCATGCAAATGGAAATCAAAAGAAAACTGGAGTAGCAATTCTCATATCAGACAAAATAGACTTTAAAATAAAGACTATTACAAGAGACAAAGAAGGACCCTACATACATAAGAATCAAGGGATCAATCCAAGAAGAAGATATGACAATTGTAAATATTTATGCACCCAAATTAGGAGCACCTCAATACATAAGGCAAATGCTAACAGCCATAAAAGGGGAAATGGACAGTAACACAAAAATAGTAGGGGACTTTAACACCCCACTTTCACCAATGGACAGATCATCCAAAATGAAAATACATAAGGAAACTCAAGCTTTAAATGATACATTAACAAGATGAACTTAATTGATATTTATAGGACATCCCATCCAAAAAAAAGGATACACTTTCTCCTGAAGTGCTCATGGAACATTCTCCAGAATAGACCATATCTTCGGTCACAAATCAAGCCTTGGTAAATTTAAGAAAATTGAAATCGTATCAAGTATCTTTTCCGACCACAATGCTATGAGACTAGATATCAATTACAGGAAGAAATCTGTAAAAAATACAAACACATGGAGCCTAAACAATACGCTACTAAATAACCAAGAGATCCCTGAGGAAATCAAAAAATACCTAGAAACAAATGACAGTGAAAACACGACAACCCAAAACCTATGGGATGCAGCAAAAGCAGTTCTAAGAGGGAAGTTTATAGTAATACAAGCCTACCTCAAGAAATAAGAAACATCTAAAATAAACAACCTAACCTTACACCTAAAACAATCAGAGAAAGAAGAACAAAAAACTCCAAACGTGGCAGAAGGAAAGAAATTATAAAGGTCAGATCAGAAATAAATGTAAAAGAAATGAAGGAAACAATAGCAAAGATCAATAAAACTAAAAGCTGGTTCTTTGAGAAGATAAACAAAATTGATAAACCATTAGCCAGACTCATCCAAAAAAAAAAAAAGGGAGACGACACAAATCAATAGAATTAGAAATGAAAACGGAGAAGTAACAACTGGCACTGCAGAAATACAAAGGATCATGAGACATTACTACAAGCAACTATATGCCAATAAAAGGGACAAACTGGAAGAAACGGACAAATTCTTAGAAATGCACAACCTTCCGAGACTGAACCAGGAAGAAACAGAAAATAAAAACAGACCAATCACAAGCACTGAAATTGAGACTGTGATTAAAAATCCTCCAACAAACAAAAGCCCAGGACCAGATGGCTTCACAGGCAAATTCTATCAAACTTTTAGAGAACAGCTAACACCTATCCTCCTCAAACTTCCAAAATATAGCAGAAGGAGGAACACTCCCAAACTCATTCTATGAGACCACCATCACCCTGATACCAAAATCAGACAAAGATGTCACAAAAAAAAGAAAACTACAGGCCAACATCACTGATGAAAATAGATGCAAAAATCCTCAACAAAATACTAGCAAACAGAATCCAACAGCACATTAAAAGGATCATACACCATGATCAAGTTGGGTTTATCCCAGGAATGCAAGGATGCTTCAATATACGCAAATCAATGTGATAAACCATATTAACAACTTGAAGGAGAAAAACCATATGATCATTCCAATAGATGTAGAAAAAGCTTTTGACAAAATTCAAACCCATTTATGATTAAAAAAACCCTCCAGAAAGTAGGCATAGAGGGAACTTACCACAACATAATAAAGGTCATATATGACAAACACACAGCAAACATCATTCGCAATGGTGAAAAACTGAAAGCATTTCCTCTAAGATCAGGAACAAGACAAGGATGTCCACTCTCACCACTATTATTCAACATAGTTTTGGAAGTTTTAGCCACAGCAATCAGAGAAGAAAAAGAAATGAAAGGAATCCAAATCGGAAAAGAAGAAGTAAAGCTGTCACTGTTTGCAGATGACATGATACTATACATAGAGAATCCTAAAGATGCTACCAGAAAACTACTAGAGCTAATCAATGAATTTGGTAAAGTAGCAGGATACAAAATTAATGCACAGAATTTTCTTGGATTCCTATACACTAATGATGAAAAATCTGAAAGAGAAATTAAGGAAACACTCTCATTTACCACTGCAACAAAAAGAATAAAATATCTAGGAATAAACCTACCTAAGGAGACGAAAGACCTGTATGCAGAAAACTATAAGACACTGATGAAAGAAATTAAGGATGATACAAATAGATGGAGAGATATACCATGTTCCTGGATTGTAAGGATCAATATTGTGAAAATGAGTATACTACCCAAAGCGATCTACAGATTCAATGCAATTCCTATCAAACTACCACTGGCATTTTTCACAGAACTAGAACAAAAAATTTCACAGTTTGTATGGAAACACAAAAGACCCTGGGGCCTCCCTGGTGGCGCAGTGGTTAAGAGTCCGCCTGCCGATGCAGGGGATACGGGTTCGTGCCCCGGTCTGGGAGGATCCCATATGCCGCGGAGCGGCTGGGCCCGTGAGCCATGGCCGCTGGGCCTGCGCGTCCGGAGCCTGTGCTCCGCAACGGGAGAGGCCACAACAGTAAGAGGCCCGCATACCACAAAAAGAAAAAAAAAAAAAAAAAAAAAAAAAAAGACCCTGAATAGCCAAAGAAATCTTGAGAAAGAAAAACAAAGCTGGAGGAATCAGGCTCCCAGACTTCAGACTGTAGTACAAAGCTGCAGTAATCAAGACAGTATGGTACTGGCACAAAAACAGAAATATAGATCAATGGAACAGGATTGAAAGCCGAGAGATAAACCCATGCACAAATGGTCACCTTAATTTCGATAAGAGAGGCAAGAATATAAAATGGAGCAAAGACAGCCTTTTCAATAAGTGGTGCTGGGAAAACTGGACAGCTGCATGTAAAAGAATGAAATTAGAACCCTCCTTGACACCATACACAAAAATAAACTCAAAATGGATTAAAGACCTAAATGTAAGGCCAGACACTACAAAACTTAGAGGAAAATATAGCCAGAACACTCTATGACATAAATCAGAGCAAGATCCTTTTTGACCCACCTCCTAGAGAAATGGAAATAAAAACAAAAATAAACAAATGGGACTTAATGAACTTAAAAGCTTTTGCACAGCAAAGGAAGTCATAAACAAGATGAAAAGGCAACCCTCAGAATGGGAGAAAATATTTGCAAGTGAAGCAACTGACAAAGGATTTAATCTCCAAAATTTACAAGCAGCTCATGCAGCTCAATATTCAAAAAACAAACAATCCAATCCAAAAATGGGCAGAAGACCTAAATAGACATTTCTCCAGAGAAGACATACAGATGGCCAAGAAGCACATGAAAAGCTGCTCAACATCACTGATTATTAGAAAAACGCAAATCAAAAGTACAATGAGGTATCACCTCACACCAGTTAGAATGGGCATCATCAGAATATCTACAAACAGTAAATGCTGGAGAGGGTGTGGAGAAAAGGGAACCCTCTTGCACTGTTGGTGGGAATGTAAACTGATACAGCCACCATGGAGAACAGTACGGAGGTTCCTTAAAAAACTTAAAATAGAACTACCATGTGATCCAGCAATCCCACTACTGGGCATATACCCTGAGAAAACCATAATTCAAAAAGAGTCATGTACCACAGTGTTCATTGCAGCTCTATTTACAATAGCCAGGTCACAGAAGCAAGCTAAGTGTCCATCAACAGATGAACAGATAAAGAAGATGTGGCACATATATACAATGGAATATTACTCAGCCATAAAAAGAAATGAAATTGAGTTATTTGTAGTGAGGTGGATGGACCTCAAGTGTCATACAGAGTGAAGTAACCCAGAAACAGAAAAACAAATACCATATGCTAACACATATATATGGAATCTAAAAAAAAAAAAAGTTCTGAAGGACCTAGGGGCAGGACAGAAATAAAGATGCAGATGTACAGAATGGACTTGAGGACATGGGGAGGGGGAAGGGTAAGCTGGGATGAAGTGAGAGAGTGGCATGGACATATATACACTACCAAAGGTAAAACAGATAGGTAGGGGGAAGCAGCCACATAGCTCGGTGATCAGCTCAGTGCTTTGTGTCCACCTAGAGAGGTGGGATAGGGAGCGTGGAAGAGAGACGCAAGAGGAGGAGATATGGAGATATATGTATATGTATAGCTGATTCACTTTGTTATAAAGCAGAAACTAACACACCATTGTAAAGCAATTATACTCCAATAAAGATGTTAAAAAAAAAAGCAAGAGAAGGTAAAACCTAACAGTTGTAAACCAACTTTCAATACTATCTTGAAATTTAAAACCATAAAAAGAACTGCATTTTTAGATAATGAAAACATCTTACCATATTTTTTCTTTTACTCACTTTTCAGTAAAAGAACACTTTCTTTTAACCACAATTTTCTTTTTAAGATACAGCCCAATGGAATAAGAGTTGCATATTCTGCATCTTTTTTTCAAATGCCATTAAAAAATTTTTAATCCACCTGTTTATAGGACAAAGCCATTGTTATCTATAAAATATAGTATATCAAATTCTACTTTCTCTCCTGACTTACATTCATAACTTGAAACCAATTTCTGGGGCATAACCCCCATTAAATACCTCAATTAGTGGACAAAAGAAATGTATGTCCAGATTCCTACTCAGGTTACATTCTGGCCATTCTTAGTAATTTGAAACTGTTTTTTTCCCCTCCCAAACCAGCTGTTAAGATGAACTCTGGTCCCATGAATTGCCACCCTTTTTCTAGTATTAACCTCTTCCTTGCCAAACTCTGGGTTCCAGAGCTACAGGGATTTTTAAAAAGGAATAAGGACTGAAGTAAATAAAGGTACTCATATCCCTATCTATAAAGAGAATCAAAAGAGTTTCTCAGCATCCCGAAACCACAAGAGTTCCAGTTAAAAGGGTCACAGACTTTGAAAAGAAAAAGTAAATCTAGGGATCATTCAGTCTATCTACCTCCTTTTACAAACAAGGAAACAGAAAGTACTACGTATCAAATGAATTCCCTAATTTATCAATTTCTTTAAGTTCCATATTTTAGATGAAGAATATCTACTGGACAATGCAAAGAACAGAAGTATTACAATAACCTGTTTCAGAAGCTTATCCCTGTTTTCATCTATTCAGTGAGTTTGATTTTCAGCTTGATTTACATGGAGAACAACTGAAAGCATTTCATTCATTCCACAAATATATACTGAGCACCTACCATGTGAAAATACCTGGGGTAGGAGGATGTACAAAATTCTCTGCCCTCATTGAACTTACCTACGAGAGAGGAGATAGAGAAAGACAATAAACAAAAGAAATAGGTAGTAAGTAAAACATAGTATGTTAGCGGTAGTAAGTGCTATGGAGAAAATAAGGCAGGAAAGGGAGACGTGGAGGAGGTTCAAAGCTGGCAGTGACTTAAAAATAGTAGCCAGGGAATGTAACATGTAAGTAAAGATGTGAAGGAGATAAGGAGATAAGCCATGTAGATGTCGGGGGTGGGGGGGTGGGGGGGAGGGAATATCACAGGGAAGGTAACAGCAAGGTGAAAGACCCTGAAGTAAGGGCATGCCCAGAATGTTCAAGGAAAGGCAAGGAAGGTAATGCAGTTGGAATGCATGAGGCAGAGAACAGCAGGAGATGAGGTCAGAGAGGTATTAGGAAGCCAGATCATGTAAGTTCTTAGAGGCCATTGTAAGGACTCCAGTAGGATAGACCTACTCTAAATAAGATGTACATCATACAAGGTATTAAGCAGGATAGTGACGTGATCTGACCTCTGACTTAACAGGATGACTCTAGAACCTGAGAAACTGAAGCCAGGTGCAGCATCGCAGGACTAGTTAAAAGTCTAGAACAACTATCTAAACAAAAGATCATGATAGCTTAGACTAGTAGTGTGGCAGTGGAAATAACAAGAAGTCATTGAGTTCTGGATACTTTCTGAAAGTACAGCCAACAAGATTTTCTGAAAAACTGAATGTAGTAAATGAGAGAAACATATAAATAAACATACATATAGTATAACATATATGTACAATACAAACATAGATACATAATAAACTGCATCCATTTAAAGTGTACAATTCAGAGTTTTGACAGATGTATATACCTATGAAACTACTGCCACAATCAGGATACAGATCATTTCCTTGACCCCCAAAAGATTTCTCACATTCCTTTTCAGCTCCCAGGCAAGCACTGATCTACTCTCTCTTTCATTATAGATTAGTTTTGCAGTTCTTAGAATTTTACATAAATGGAATCTTATCATATTAAGTCTTTAATGTCTTCCATCTTTCATTCAACATAATGATTTTGAGATTTATTTATACTGTTGCATGTTATCAGTGGATCACTTCCTTTTATTACTGAGTAGTGGTATATCCCCTATAGAGACAGACCACATTTTGTAATCCATTTACCTGTTGATGGACATTTGGGTTGTTTTCAGTTTGGGGCTGTGATACTGTGGTATAAGAAATATATATTTTCAAGACATGGAAGCAACCTAAGTGTGTGTGTATGTTTGTGTGTGCGTATACATATATATATATATATATATATATGTATACACACGATGGAATATTATTCAGCCATAAAAAAGAAGGGAACCTTGCCACTTGTGACAATAGGAATGGACTTTGAGGGCATTATGTTAAGTAAAATAAGTCAGACAGAGAAAGACAAATACTGTATGATCTCACGTATATGTGGAATATAAACAAAACCAAACATCGAGCTCACAGATACTGAGAACAGACTGGTGACTGCCAGAGATGGGGGGGTAGCGGTTGGCAAAATAGGAGAAGGGGGTCAAAAACACAAACTTCCAGTCATAAAATACTGTATTACTAAAAGAGTAAATTTTACAAGTTCTAATCAAAAGAAAAAAAAATTCTATAACTATGTGTGGTGATAGATGTTAATTAGACGTATTGTGATCATTTTACAATATATACAAATAACAAAGCATTATGTTGTACACCTGAAACTAATACAATGTTATATGTCAATTATATCTCAATTTTAAAAAATATACGGACATTTGTGTGTGTGTGTGTGTGTGTGTGTGTGTATAACTCCTGATTCTGCAGAGAGCTCCTAAAACCCTTGGAATTTCCTGACTGACAAGGGTGAGAGGCCCATCTTTTGTTAGTCATAATAAGCCCCTTTCAACCACACTTGAGTTTATGTTAATGAGATGACTGTCATGGGTTCCTTGGCAGCTATAGGATGGGGGCTGGTTGTCAGAGGAACCAACCATGTGACTAGAGAGTTGGAACTTTCAGCCCCACCCCTTACCTCTAGGGGCTAGAGATTGAGTGCAATCACCAACAGCCAATGATTTAATCAGTCATGCTTACAAAATGGAACCTTCACAAAACCCCTAAATGACAGGGTCTGGAGAGCTTCTGGGTTGGTAAGGAGCCCAAACTCCCTGGAGTCAGAAGCTCCTACACTTGGGGTCCTTTCCAGATTTTGCCATATGTACCTCTTCATCCGGCTGTTCATTTGTATTGATTAAAATAGCCTTTATAATAAACCAGTAATAGTAAAGTGTTTCCCTGAGCTTTGTAAGCCATTATATAGCAAATTATCTAACCTGAGGAGGGGGTCAAGAACCCCCAATTTGTAGCCAAGTTGGACAGATGTGTGGGTAACCTGGGGACCCACTACATGTGGCATCTGAAGTAGGGGGCAGTTTTGTGAGACTGAACCCTTAACCTGGGGGTCTGCGCTAACTTTAGATAGTTAGTGTCAGAATTGAATTAAATTGTAAGATACTCATCTGGTGTCCACAGAGAATTAGAGAATTGCTTGATGTGGAAAACCCACATTTGGTATCAGAAGTGTTGTGAGCAAAAAACATATCTTAGTAATAGGGGCTGATGTGGGTAAAGCTGATACGCATATTTGTGGACCAGTCTTTGAGTAAGCATATATTTTCATTTCTCTTGGGTAAATAACTAGGAATGGATGGACTGTATTGTTAGGTGTATGTCTGACTTTTTAAAAGAAACTACTGAACAGTTTTCCAAAGCAGTTGTAACATTTTACATTTCCACCATAATTTATGAAGAGTTCTACATCTTTGGCATCACTTGGCATTAACAGGCTCTTTAAATTAGCCATTCTAATGAGTGTATGGAGGTAGTATCTTATTGTAGTTTTAATCTGCATTCACCTGATGATTAATGATATTGTTCAGCTTTTCATATGCTTATTCGCCTTTCATATATATTCTGTTTTACGAAGCTAACTGCCTGATTTTTAAGTTTCTTTTTTAAAGCATGAATTTCTTACATACAATGAAATCTGTTTCTAGGCTTATTCAGTTGTGTTTGTCTATTCTTTAGTATTATACTGTTTAAATTATTGTTTTATAAAACATATGTATTTGGCAATGCTATTTTCTTCTAATTATTATTCATTGAAAATTCTGTCTTTATCATTTGCTTATTTTTCCAGGTAAACAAATTTTCTGGTCAAATTTCAAAAGAAGTATTTTGGGGTTTTAACCAATTCTGAAAGCACTCACATCTTTATTCTGTTACCCCATTCATGATCATGGTATGATTTCCATTAATTTTCTTTGACTGCTTTCACTAGAATTTTATAATTCTCCTCATTTATTTGCCTTGTTTTTTTTTTTTCATTAAGGTGTTCCTTGATGTTATAGTAAATGGAGAATTTTTCTACTACATTATCTAATTTATTATGTTATAGAAAAGTCACTAACCTTACCTTTTATCCAATGTTAACATTCATATTAACTCATATCTATTAATTCTAATAAGTTTTCATTTTCTCTTTGGTTTCTTTGATTTCTAGGTATAACCACCCTGTGCAAATACAAACATAACTCAGAGATATTGCAGTTTGGTTACAGACCACTGCAATAAAGTGAAAATCTCAATAAACTGAGTCACAATTTTTTTTTAATTTCCCAGTGCATATAAAAGTAGGTTTACGCTATACTGTAGTCTATTAAGTGCAACAGCATTATGTCTTTAAAAAATGTACATATACCTTAATTTATTATTTTTTTTTTTTTTGCGGTATGCGGGCCTCTCACTGCTGTGGCCTCCCCCGTTGCGGAGCACAGGCTCCGGACGCGCAGGCTCCGGACGCGCAGGCTCAGCGGCCATGGCTCACGGGCCCAGCCGCTCCGCGGCATATGGGACCCTCCCAGACCGGGGCACGAACCCGTATCCCCTAGCATCGGCAGGCGGACTCTCAACCACTTGCGCCACCAGGGAGGCCCATATACCTTAATTTAAAAATACTTTATTGCTAAAAATGCTAGGCATCATCTGACAACGAAGAGTTGCCACTAACCTTTAATTTGTAAAAACTGCAATATCTGTGAAGTGCAATAAAGCAAAGTGCAATACAATGAGGTGTGCCTATAATGGTTGCTGTATCCTTAAGTCCTGCTTTTATTTCTGTTATGTTTTATTACATTGTCTAGATCTTGGCAAAATAACAAAAAAAAAAGGTTAACTAATGGTGGTATTAGTGAGTATGTGTCTTATTCTATTTTCACAGAAATGTCTCTAGCATTTCATCATATAGCATGATATTGGCTATTAATTTGGATATTTTTTCCCCCAACTAAAGTAGTCTTCATCCTATTAACTTAATAAAGAAGGACTATTGAGTTTTATCAAACTTTTTTTCTGGCATTGGTTAAGACAACCATGTGGTTTTTCATATTTGACCTCATATTCACTCACCATTTTTTTATTCAGTGGATAAATTCTATCTGATTATCACATATTGTTTTTTTAATATCCTGTTGAATCTGATTTGCTAGAACTTTATATTGGCTTTTTCCATGACTGAATTAGGTCTATAATACTACCTTTTGGTACTCTGTCAAATTTGATATTGGGACAAAATGGACTATATAGCTTTCCATATGTATACATGTATACTGTGAAACAGTTTAATATAGAAAATTATTTCCTAGATAGCTTGGAAGAATGTGTCCATAAAACCATTTAGATTTTTCATCTGTTTTGTTTTGAGAGAATGGGTTTGTAATTCTCATAAGTAACGAAGAAATGGAAAAGTTATTTGACTATGCAGGTATTTATTCATTTGGCAATGATCTATTGAGTACCCATCTATGGGCTAGGCACTGAAGTTCCAATGTGTGCAAAAGAGCCTTCAAAGCTGCCCTGAAAGAGAATATGGTCTAGTTGGGGGGAAAGAGATATAAATAATCAGAAATCATGGTTAACAGTGTTAAGTATGAAGAAAAGATATAGGGAACCATGAGAACATATGGCTTGGGGACACAAACCTAGTCTGTGAAGATTAAGGGACAGTTTCCCCACGGATGTGAAATTTTGAGTTGAAACCTAAAGAAAAATAGAAATTAACTGTTCAAAACAAGGGTAACGGCATTCCAGGTAAAACAAACAGGATGTGAAAAGGTCCGGTGTGAAGGAGGACAGGGTTTGGTAGATATACAGAAAGGAAATCAGTATGGCTAGAGTCCCTGAGCCAAAGAGTAAGGGCAAGGGCGGAGAAGCAGGGAGAAGTCACATCACACACAACATGAAGGCAAGTTGAATGTTTGTATCTTTATCTTGAGAACAATGGGAAACTATTTAAGGGAATTTCAAACAGAGGTGTGACACCATCAGATTCTTTTACTTCTCTAGTCGATTTTTATAATTTATATTTGCTAGGAAATTTTAGATTTCATCAGGATTTCCAAATATATTACTATGAAACTCTTCAGTCTCATAATTTTTAAGATCTCTTCCCAAATTATGCCATTCCTTTTCTGTTTTAAAAACCATTTCCCTCTTCTTTTCTTTCTCAATTAGATTGGCTACAGGTTTCTGTATTTATTGGGATTTTTCAAAAAGTACCCTGCCCAGGGGCTGGGGAATGAGGGAATGTTGGTCAAAGGGTACAAAGTTTCAGTTAGGCAGGATGAATAAGTTCTGGAAATCTAATGTATAGCATGGTGACTATAGCTAATAATACTATACTGTGTACTTGAAATTTGTTGAGAGTAAATCTCAAATGTTTTCACCACACGCATGTACATGCACACGTGTGTGCACACAAACACACAATTATAACCATGTGAGGTAATGGATATGTTAATTAGCTTGATTGCGGTAATCATTTCACAATATATATATCAAAACATCACTTGGTATACAATTAATATATACAATTTTTCTCAATTATACCTCAATAAAGCTGGAAAAAATGTTTAATGGTCATTCTCATATTTATCCCACTACATTCCTATTCTCTAACCTATTAATTTTTCTTGTCATTTTTATTATTTCTTTTCAGCTTATTTTTCATTTCTACTTTGATACAGTATTTATCTTTTAACAAACAAGAGGTAGAGCCCCAAACTATGACAACTATCCTAGATAACACCTTAATTCTTCACTCATGCCTTCCCTGGTTCTCCTACTTCTTGTTTATTTCTGTACTTAATCGCCAATATTGCATATCTGAAGGTCATCTCTCTGGGCACATTTTCAACAATAACCTCATTATTCTCCTTTTTCAGTGATGATAAGGATAATAGCAGCTATCATTTATTGAGCACTTCTTTATATCAGGCATTGTTCAAAGAACTTCACATGAATTAATTTATTTAATCCTCACAGGGGCCTCCCTGGTGGCGCAAGTGGTTGAGAGTCCGCCTGCCGATGCAGGGGATACGGGTTCGTGCCCCGGTCTGGGAGGATCCCATATGCCGCGGAGCAGCTGGGCCCGTGAGCCATGGCCGCTGAGCCTGCGCGTCCGGAGCCTGCGCGTCCGGAGCCTGTGCTCCGCAACGGGGGAGGCCACAACAGTGAGAGGCCCGCATACCGCAAAAAAAAAAAAAAAAAAAAAATCCTCACAGAAACTGCGTGACAAATACTAATTCCTATTTTATAAGATGTAACAAGAAAGGTTACACAACTTGCCCATAGTCTCACAGCTACTAAGTAAAATAAAAATGTGTGGGCTGGACATTACTTGTTAGTTTGACTCCAGAGCTAAACTCTTGCCTCTGGGTAAAAGGTAGTTATCCTCCCTTCTCTTCAGGAACTGGACAGGCTAAACAAAGCCTGGGCTAAACCACCCCCACAAGGAAGAAGACTCTGATACCTAATCTAAAATAAGCAAAATATTCCTCCCAAATAACAATTATCAACCAAGTGGGTTTTTTAAAAATGTTGTTATTAATTCATAATTCTATTTGGATTTTGTCTGCATAAGTGGTTTGCATAATTTCTGTTCGGTAATATACTGCTATCCTAAGAGAAGATCAGTTTTAGTGATTCTTCCAGAGATATTTGAAAAGATGGAAAACTCTTTTTTTAGTTCATTTAACATAGAGAATAAATCAAAATTATTACATTATTTTCTATGCATCATTTCTTTCTTGTCTACTTGATGTATCGTGGACAGAAGAGGACGCTGTAGACAGGACAGCGGTTAAGTATGAACTCTGAAATCAGACTGCCTGCTGCTCTCTTCTCTTCTTAACACGTGTTTATTTAGCTCCTTAACAACTCTCCTCATCAAAGATTGTTGTTAAAGGTCTTAACCATATGGACCTATCACAGTTAACTGTCCCTACAGAAGAAAATAGGACTTCCCTGGTGGTCCAGTGGTTAAGACTGTGCACTTCCAATGCAGGGGACGTGGGTTCAATCCCTGGTCAGGGAACTAAGATCCCATATGCCACTCAGTGTGTGGCCAAAACACACACACACACACACACACACACAAAATCATACACAGAAGACACTTCCCAAGTGGGATGGTCTCCACTGTATCTATCGGTTAGCTCTACATTTCTTCTTTAAAACACACAGTTGCCCACAACAAGCTAAATGCTTGAGTCAAATAGACTATTCCATTAGCAATATACTGTCACATTCTGTTTTCCCAACTTAAAATATTATGCTGTGTTCATTCTTATCCCTTTTATGACAGTTGTGATTACATGATATTTAATTAAATATTGTGAAATGTGAATACAAAAAAAGGTGTTTCTATGAAAACTAACATAAATGTTTTGAGAAAACTTTGAAATCTTTGGAGAGGTTAAGTCTCTAAAAATTACAAAAAGAGAAATTATAAAAATAAAAAATTAAGTGGGATTCCATACAAGTTTGATATGGAGATGTCTAAGTTCTTATTCTACTTTATGGAACTTGGAATTGGAAATAGTAGATAGGCATTCTAGGTTATATATGGAAGAAAGATGACAGCAGTCTCCAGTCAGTAGACCCATACTCAATGAGAAAAGCTGGACTTTACTTCAAAAGATTTTAAATTAATGTATAATATATGCTTTAAATTAAAAACAAAATGCTTATAGGAGATATATATATAGATATCAATTGGTAATTCTCTACTTTAACTAGGATTTTCAATTCATCAGTCAACTGTTGGCTCCACTCATATCCTATAAACATAGGAGAGCACCAGGTAATATTCAAGCAAGGCTGGGTTGCCTTCCCGTAAGAAACCTGTAACGTACACCTATACTTATGCTTATATACTTATAATTTATAACATGCAATTGCCTACTTATAAGGCCCTGACTGTGTGTGCAAGGCAGAATGTATCAATTTGCCAACCATCTGTTGATTCCACTTTCATTTGCTTGATAATGAATAATCAAAGTAAGAATTTTGGCCATAATCTTTGAGAGTAGTGAGGAAGAAAACCCCTTCATGTCCTTGAGTAAGATTTCTTCATTGAATCTTTCCAATCTTGGGTTTTTCTTTTGTCCTATTTTCCTTGTTTCTCCCTCATCTTACTTTAACCTCCTTACTTTTTGCTAAATAGATGGTTTGCCCTAGAGGTTGTTTAATCCTACTCAAATCAACAGAGGAAAAAAATATACAACACAACTACTGTGTTTGTGACTCTCCTTTTGTCACTATAAAATATTAAAGTAGTTGCTTCTAAGAGACTGTTCTGAATCATAAGTCACCACAAAAGGCTTTGACATACTCTTAAAGATTAAAAAAAAAAGAGAGAACACCTTTGTGTTCTCACAGTATTGCATTTCCATCATAATTTTCCTTAATAGTATATAAAAAGAGGTTAAATAATTAAAAATAAAATGTTCGTGGAACAATGAGATTTCAGTGTGTGTGTATGTGTATGCATAGAAACTAATCCAACAGAATTAACACATCAATACTTGGCTAAATCTGATGTCCTAATGGAATAGTTACAGAAAGATCTTTTAGAGAGGGCATCAATCTTCACAACAGATCACAGATTAAAAGTTCTGCAATGAGGTAGTCAACTGTCTCAAAACTCCAAAAATGAATTAATGCCAAATGACTTCACTGCACCTTAATTCCCAAATAGAATACCCTTATGGCTACATACCTTGACTTCCTAAAAATTATACTAGAACTCCAGGATAGGAACATTACTGCAGTTAGTGCTAAATATACTCCATTCACCTTGCTCTCTCTCTCATTCCTTCCCCTTCCTGGAAGGGGAAGTTAGAAGAAATAAGCAAGGTGCTCCCTTCACAGGAAAAAGAGGGATCAACAGTTTACACTTCTACTGCTCAGGAAAGAAAGACACTGTGATCTCTCTGCTCTCTATAAGCAGAGACTATCCCTCCAAAGCAAAAAAGTGGTCACTTCAGTATGTCTGTAATTGGCTATTTCTGTGAAATGGAATACTTTATAATCGCTGTTGAGAGCTAAGGAGGTAATCATGAAGAAACATTTATTATCCATCCATCCTCATTTTTGCTCAACCGGTTGGGGAACTGGGGATGGCAGGTGATGGGCAGAAAGAAAAAAACTAATGTGTACATACAGACACACTGCCATGGCATTTAAGATTAGGTTTATTTCTACTATATGCTTATCTTCTCTGTAGAAAATGTACAAAAATCGAGAAGAAAATGCTAGAGAATAAAAACCACTCACAATCCTATCATACAGAGAAAACTATTAATATTTGGGATTATTTTCTTCTGTTCATGCTGTATTTCTCCAAAGGAATATACCTGCGAGACTGTACTGCCCACCTCCACCTCAAAAAAATCCTTCTTAATTGATGTCTATTTCTTTATGAGAGACAAAAATCTCATTGTTCCTGCAGTGATCTTCATTATAACACTTTTAGGAACACTTGGTATCAAAAAGTGAGGCTTATGGAGCATCATAAATGAAAAAGTAACATAATTGCATATGTGGAAAAAAAGAATTTTTTTAAATGTAATAATGTGTACAAAATTTTAAAATTTAAAAATCTACAGAGATGTGACTATTTTCTAGAAGAACATAAATTATCAAAAATCATTCCAAAAAAATGAGGACTATCTGAAGAGACCCGAAGCCAGAGACTGGAAAAAACAGTCAATTATCTATATACTCTCAGAGTCATTTAACATGAGATCACTTTCAGAGGTTAAAGCCTAAAATAACACATAATCCTTATAGAAAGTTTATCAGCTCATTCTATAGACTGACATAATCCTGATAACAAAACTTAATAAGAATTGCCTCCCCTAACACAAATGCTAGACCAATTTCACTTATGCAGATATTCTTCTTTAAAAAAAAATTCAGCGAGGAAAGATGAGCCCTGAGACTGAAAAGACACTATAAGTACCAAGCAGCATGAATAAAAATAAACCCATCCCTACATACTTTATTGTAAAATTGCAGAATACAAAGTGAAAGAGGTTCCTAGAGAGAAAAGATGGATTTTTACAAAAGAATGACAAGTGGGTTGATCATGGACTCTCCACCAATAAAAACAGATGAGAAAAGACAAATTTTCAAAGGAAGAAGGAAAACTGTCAATGTACAGCTTCATACCCAGATAAACTATCCTTCGAGAGTCATAGCGAATAAAGATATTTCAGACATGCAAAGATACAAGGGGTTTGTAGATCCTCACTGAATGAAGTATTAAAGATATAATATAGCAAGAAGAAAAGTGAACCCACAGGGAAACAGTGGTAAACACAGGTGTTGATAAATTGTAAAACTACAGTCTATGTTTGTTAGTTTTTTTTAAAAAGTTAATATTCTAATAATGATTTGTACATGGGGGTGCACAATGAGTAGTTAAAGTATATTAAAAGCCTTGTATTTATTAGGAAGAGAATAAAGATGCTAAATAATTTTGAATTGTTGAAAAAAAATTCAGCAAGTTGAATGTAGATATTAACTGAATTGATTGAAAAAAATAATATATTTGCAGATAATTTACCCAGAATTTCCAGGTTATTCTGGATGGATATCCTTTCCAATTGTTTAGAAATTATAACCCCAAAATGTTACAATGATGAAAAATAAAGGATACAGCCCAAAAAATCTGCTAGATGAATTATCCTGTTAACATTATATAACTTCAGAATTGAAGCCTGCACACACCCTCCAAATGTAAGAGAACACTTAGAAAGGATTTATTTCCTGTCCCAAAATAAGACTGAACAAGGGAATGCAGGACTCATGCATTACCCATGGTGCCACTGTGATGTCACTCTCATCATCAATTATGATCACACCTTTGAATCATTTTGTTCAGCCTAGGGATCTATGTCATCAGCACTGATACTTTACCATCCAGTATATCATATTATTGCCACCTGATACTTGCAGTATCAATGTTTTTTTCTTTTAAGCAACCAGTGTACGTTAAAACATGCATTTGGGTCATAATACCATAAATCATTATTTTAAAAGAAACTATGGTTGCCCATATGAAGAAACGTCACTATTACTCTGAGCAGGCATGTCACAGGAGCCAAAGGGCTAGGATATTAGTTTGCAAGACATCATCCCTACCAACAGATGAGGAAAAAATACAGATGTATTACCATATGCAGATTATCGACAAATACAACTCTTCCTACTCATTATATAGAAGAATATCTGGCAATTCAGCTCTTACCACTTCAGGAATACTGGTGATAAGTAATGTTAAAGGAGAATAGGTTGAGATCTCCCAGTTACTTCAACTCCCAAGCAGTAGCTCAGGTAAAGAAAGGATCTTTACCAGAGTAATCATGTTACTCTACTCACAAGGGAAGGCCTATTCTTTATTTTATTTATTTATTTATTTATTTATTTATTTAGGCTGCGTTCGGTCTTTGTTGCTGCACACAGGCTTTCCCTAGTTGTGGCAAGTGGGGGCTACTCTTCGTTGCGGTGCATGGGCTTCTCACTGCGGTGGCTTCTCTTGTTGTGGAGCACGGGCTCTAGGCGTGTGGGCTTCAGTAGTTGTGGCACGCGGGCTCAGTAGTTGTGGCTCGTGGGCTCTAGAGCGCAGGCTCAGTAGCTGTGGCGCATGGCTTAGATGCTCCGTGGCATGTGGGATCTTCCCAGACCAGAGATCGAACCTGTGTCCCCTGCATTGGCAGGCGGATTCTTAACCACTGTGCCACCAGGGAAGTCCCAAGGGAAGGCCTATTCTAATACTAAAACTTACCCCTATGCTTATATACATCCTCAAGAAATATCTGAAAAATTGGTCAAATTAGCTGTATATGCTCATATAGAAAAAAAATCAGCAAAAAACCCGGGTATGACTTTCAGCATTGAGAACCATTCAAGAGACTCTAATAGCCTTCTCCGTGCACTACTGCCTTGAAAGAAGCTTCTTGGCTCTAAGCAAGCCCAACTGAAGAAAACGATTCAAAGCATTATGTGCTACTTCTTTATAAGTATCTGTCTACTTAAAATATAGTGAACACTATCAAAACTAGCACAAGACATATTCCTATTATAGCTTGTTTTCATTTTTTGTCATTTAAACTTCCACTACCCACTTATGTGATCCTACTAAAATGCACCATTTGCACATATTTGAAAGGAAAGGCTTAAAATATTATTTAAATTACGCTTCTAATCCTATTAGAATCAATGTGAACATACTGACTAGAGAATTGTTCTTTCATAATCAACATGAACAATAAAAGAAAAAGCAACGTTCTATGAGCTTATGTACTTATGCCTTAAATATATAAAAGTAGTAGTTCCCGGGCTTCCCTGGTGGCGCGATGGTTGGGAGTCCGCCTGCCGATGAAGGGGACACGGGTTGGTGCCCCGGTCCGGGAAGATCCCACATGCCGCAGAGCGGCTGGGCCCGTGAGCCATGGCTGCTGAGCCTGCGCGTCCGGAGCCTGTGCTCCGCAACGGGAGAGGCCACAACAGTGAGAGGCCCGCGTACGGCAAAAAAAAAAAAAAAAAAGTAGTAGTTCCCAAATTTATATAGGTGATAGAGTACCAGAAACACTTATGAAACATTTACATGTGTAGTTTTTTTAGAGTACATAATTTTGTGTATCTAGAGCTAGTGTAAGTAATTAATAGTAGGTTTAATTATTTAATAACATTTATAGAAGGAAAAATTAAAGTTTAGTTACTTTTCTGTAAACTGGAAAATAATTACTTCCTTCATCTAATTTACAAGGAAACTCACTTATCTAAGAACTCATTTCTCACCCACTAGAATGGCTATAATCAAAAGGACAAATAATAACAAGTGCTGGTGAGAATGTGAAGAAATATGACTCCTCATACACTACTGGTGGGTATGTAAGATGTAGCCACTTTGGAAAACTGGCAGTTTCTCAAATGATTAAACATAGAGTTACATATTACTTAGCAATTCTGCTGCTAATTATATACACCCAAGAGATGGGAAACATATATTCACATAAAAATTTGTACACAAATGTTCATAACAGCATTATTCAAAATAGTCAAAAAGTGGAAACAATGCAAAGGTCCATCAATTGATGAATGGATGAACACAATGTGGTATATTCATACAATGGAATATTATTCTGCTATAAAAAGGAATGAAATTGAACAGCACGTATGAACCTTGAAAACACGCTAAATGAAAGAAGCCCAGACACAAAAGCCCACATGTTGTATAAATCCATATGAAATCTCCAGAATAGGTAAATCCATAGAGACAGAAAGTAGATTAGTGGTTGCCAGGGGCTAGGTGGAGAAGAAAAGGAAGTGACTGCTAACAAGCATGGATTTCTTTTGGGGTGATAAAAAATGTTCTGTAATTACAGATTGGTGATAGTTGTACAACTTTATAAATATACTAAAAGCCACTGAATTGTACACTACAAAATGGTAAATTTTACTGTATGTGAACTATACCTCAATTTTAAAAAGAATAAATGAATTAGCACAAAATATGTAGCTAGTGAAACTTACTGATATATTAAATGAAGCATATCTTAAATATTTCATCTGTCATGAAATCTTACCCTTCTAATAAGTCTAAGAAACTTGTTCTTATGATGTAAACATTTTTGTTAAAAATGTCACAACTGTCAATAATTTTTACCATGTTTCAATGAACCCATCAAAACTTTAGATTAAAAAGGACTCTAGAAGAAAAGTTGCAAATTAAAACAAAACCAAGTACAGATTTATACCAGTTACACGATTCCCTTAGAGTGGCTCATGAATCATTGGTATATTCTGAGCATCATAAATGATTATGATTACAGACTTATTTACACAAGGTAAAGTTTATAAATCTTTGACTAGGAGTCAAATTTCTAACAAGGAGTCAATGACTGCTAATTTTTTATTTTGTACCACAACGGATGTCCAAAACCTAGTATTTCTGCTCTTGCTATGTCTCAATTCTATTACTTCCCTTCTGGGGAAAAAAAAAAAAAAAAAAAGACAATTCTACAGGAACTCAGAACAACTCCATGTAATAGCTTAAAATCATATTCAAATTAATATTATTGGAGGAATGTATGACATTACTACCATAAAATAATAATGTGTAAATTATTAATATACTAAAATAAAATAATTTTCTTATTCCTACTACACAGAGTAATTCATTTTAATTCTAGAAAAGTATACTTAATTGCCAAGCCAAGAGCCTGCCTACTTCATTCATTAAGTCAACAACTATTGGCTGAGCAGTTATTATGTTCACAATATTATAAGGAATACAAAGATACTAGTCCCCGCACTCAAGGGATTTATAATGTAATACAAGATGGAAGTGGGCAGGTAATAGAATGTGGGGATGGATTATAAATGTTGAGGGCCTTACAGTTTAACCTATAGGTAACGGGGAAACTATTAAATTATCTGAACCATCTACTGAGTTAGACTAGGAGATTAACACAATAGTCTAGATAAGGATGACAAAGAATCTAAAGTAATGGCGGGGAAGGGCAGATGAAGAAAGACTCTCAAGTCTTATTTAGGTGGTAAAATCAGTAAGACTTGGGTGACTGAATATAGAGGAAGCAATACAACCTAGAGGTTAAGGTTTGCATAGGCTTTGAAAACACTCCTGGGTTAAAGATTTGGCTCTGTCTCATTCTAGCTGTGTATGTTGGGCAATGAGTTCATCACTATAGGTTTCTATTTCCTCTGTAGAAGGGAGATAACAATAGTGCCTACATATCATATGGTTGTCATGAGGACTGAATTAGAAAAGAATGCATGTAAAACACTTAGCACAGTGCCTATTACATAGGATGACAAGGTAAACAGTGATCCCACTGACCATGATAGAAAATACAGGAAGAACTAACTGTAAATGGGAATAAGGGTGGAGATTAGCTAGGAGCCAACAGACAGGATTTATAAGTCTGGAGAATGGTGAATACTACAGTAGGATATGTGAAAGTAAATTCAATAAAATATAACTAAAGATCTCTAGCTATGAAAGGCCTTGAATACCACACTACAGAATTTGAATTGAATAATAAATTTACTGTCTCTTAAATACACAGTTTAGAACTCATCTATTATATCATGCCCTTTACTTTCTAGATGAGGAAACTAAGACCCACAGAATGAAGCAACATCTGAAAACTCACACCACCCACTGACATAGACAGTATGAGCTCACTAATAAGTCAAGTGCTATTCATAGTCTTCCTTTGCTTAACAAAACTGAGTCCTTATATGAAATTTCCTTCTACCCCCATTCTTCAGATATGGAAAATTTGAAATGACTGGGGTAAAAATTGAGAAGATTGAACATAATCTAGTGGTGATGGTTATAATGAAGGTTTTCAACAAATATTATTAAACCTCTTGCTTAAAAAAAATGAACAACTACAGAATTTTCTAAAAACTCAAATGCCTTCCATGTGCTGGGGTTGCCTCTTTTACTGATAACATGATAGATTTTAAGTATGAAAATTTACCTTTAATGATAATTTTTAAATTATGTTTTTAATCAAGTAAATATATTTCCAAAAATGTTACAGAAATTCAATTAACATTTGTTTCCTTTATTCTGAGAAATATAATTACAGAGACAGTAACAGTTATAAGAAGCTTCCTTTCTATTGTCCTTTGTAAGACTCCAGTTCACAAAGATACTGTATGAATTAATGGAGTATCTAGAGGGCCCTGTAGTAAGTCTCTAAATGCCAATAATGACTACAACTTTTCCTCTAACTCTTTCCTTTTCCTTTTTATCATTCACTCTTTTCACTGTATACAGCCCTCCCTCTCTGTCCACTTCCTACCTAAGCTTCATATGGTACTGCCAGATCGGTGCTTAACCAAAAGAAAGATTCTCAGTACCAAATGAGGCATAAGTTACATTATGTGCATAAAATATTTTCCATTCTAATCAAAACCAGAGCAATATAAGCAAAAATACGACCAGCTAATGAGAAAAAAATTTTGCAGACATGATAACCAGAACAATGTTATAAATTACGTAGGATGCCAAGGCCCTTAGATCCTAAATTTCAGTTTAAAATTAAGTTATATATAAAGAAACCTGACTACTCTAGTGAAAGAATCTCTTTCCTGATCCATAGTATTATAAGAACTTCTATCTTCGTTTAGTTTTTAAATCAAAGTAGAAGTATGTTTTCAATTTATTGCAGACTATTAATATAGGAATACGAATACCAAATCTTATCAATTTTATGCAGCTTAATTTAATCAGACCCACACATAATAACATTTAATTATATTTTTTATTTTCAGACAGATTATATTGACCTCGATTTCTGTAAAGTTCTAAGGTATTTCATTATATCTCTAAGAAAATCCCATGTGTGGTCTGCAACATCTCTGAGTACTGAGGAAGATAATTCCTGAACCAAAAGAAACTAATTACAAAGAGCTGATGTACTATACAGAAATACTCTACGGGTATATAATTCTTAATTTGGGATCCTATAAGGGAAAATGGAATGGAATATCATTTTAAGTACCTAAGAGTGAACCTTTAGCCTAAATAGGCCACCCTAAAGAGTTTACCATCTACTCAATCAAAGAAGAAAGACTTGTAGGATGAGAAAGCTCTGCCTCTTCTCAGAGAAGACCATGATGGTAAGGGTCAATAACACTACACTATGCAGTTAAATGGTCATATATCTAAATTGGGCAAAGAAGCATTTCAATAGAAAACTTTTAAATAATTAATAGATTTGACGAGAAAGAATTCAAACAAGAACTGAAAAAAAATCTGTTTCATAACAAAGTGCTAATATAAAAGCATTTAGATTTATATACACCAAGTGGAATTTTACTGAAATAATATTTTCTCACTAATTCAAGTCCTAAGACATGTACTGCTAACATCTGAAAATGAAGACTAATGGGTTAACCAATTTTTTTTTTTTAGAAGTGACCTTGGTATGACTTACCCACAACAAAATCAACTCTTCAGCAATACAGATGGCAGACTAGACACTGCCAACATTTTAAGCTTAGAAAATATTTTTAACCTTTTTTATTTCCCCATGCTGCATTTACTGCCTTTACATATGCCTCTGACTGCCAAAGAATTGTTAACTAATAGGCATGAGATTCATTTTGTTAGCACACAGCTGGGTACTTTAGTCATACAACATCTGTTTCTCAACGTATCTTCTGTCTTTTCTTCATCTACTTCAAAACCTCTTCTAAAAGCTGTCAAAGTAAAGCATATATGCCTCTCAATATTTGGAATCCAAACTTGATAATCATCATTATGTTTATTATTGTACTAAGTTATCAGTGGCTTCTGAATAACTGAAAACCATTCAGTGAATCTAAGTTCCAGAAAATCTGGCATTAACATCGATTGGTAAAACAACATAGTCGAGCCCAAGAATGAAACTCAGTAAGAGTCATGCAATAATCAGATATTATTCTTTACATACACATCTCTAAGCTCTGAATGAAGACTTAATGGAAAAATAACTGACGCTTCAAAACATAAATATTAAAATGAAAAAAAATGTATGAAGTATCCACAGGAAAGAACATACTTCATTCTGCTCAGATTTTCTGTATACTTTACTTTTTATTATAGGGGGAATAATTAACCAGTCTATGAATTATCTATGTCCTTAGCTTCTCCTCCTGCTTTTTCACTTTGGATGAGTGTTAGTTCAGCATGTTACCAAGGTACAGAAAGGTGACACCCAAGCATAGGTCATTCAACTCGTGATATATATTCTATTCCAAATGTCTGTTTTTAAATTGGTTGGAAGTCATAAAATATTTCCCTACTGGAATAATGTATAATGGTAGGGAGATCTCATTCCTCAAAAGACAAAATGTAACTGAACTAGAAAACTAAAAATAGAATACAACCCTAACATCTTTCACACCACTGTTTTTATAGCCAAATTCATTCCAGAATCCAAATGAGCATTTGAGTACCATATCCTCCCAATCACTGGCAAAGCAACAAGAGCTGAGCTGCACAGTTCTGCTTCCCTTTTCTCTCCCAAACAGCCAAAAATCAACAGAATGAGCAGGTGGAAAGAGGTCTAATAACTGTGAAAGATTCCAACAGCAGGAAGCTGGGTGGTAGGAGGCAAAAGTACAGGAGATCCCACTGTTCTCACTGAATCCGATGAGGGTGTCAGGGGAAATCCCAAACATGAGATACTAGGGGAGAAGTAGTGGCTTTAAGAATAGCATGAACTTTGGGAGGTTGAAGCTAAAACTTTGAGTCTCTCTCAAAAAAAGCAGCAGCCAGAGGGACGCCAGTGATGTTATGAGGTTTTGTTGTTGTCTATCTGGTGGTGGTTGTTTGATGTGTTAGCTGGGGGGTGAGGGGGCAGTCAGAAGCAGTAGCAAATTCTGTAAACATTCTTAAGCCAATGAGACAGGAAAATGGCCGAAAAGCTAGTTTTGCAAAATGTTAGCCCCTAAATAATGAGATAATAAGGACACAGCTAATCTACTCTTAGCTTTTACTTGATATGGATTAAAACAATGCACAATGCTTACTTGTTAGCTGCTTCGGACTAATGAAGTGATAAGCATACCTTGTGACAAGGCTATGTCACCACACAGCAGCAGCAGCACACCACATCCACTGGGGAAGATACTTCTCTAATTTTATACAAGGAAGCAATGTTCTCATCCCTAGATGAAGAATGATTGCTGGTCTAATCACAGCGATCCCATTCTCCACTTTCCCAGTCTCTCTCACAGCTTGGATAATGGCAAGACTGTGGTTAGAACAGCAGTTAAGCTATTATTGGAGTCCATGCCTTCTCACTTTCTCCAGCTTTTGACATGATACCTGGGACTTCACAGATATCCTGCAACTATGAAAAAGACAAGAAACTTAAGTCACTGAAGACGATCTCCAGACTTTGTATTATGTGAAGCCATTTAAATTTTTTGTTTGTTTGTTTAAGCATTTGCTAGTCAATCTTTCTTTTGTTCATAGCTATATATCTTATCTGAAACAACTACCACCTATAAAGTAGATCACAGGGCCTCCCTGGTGGCGCAAGTGGTTGAGAGTCCGCCTGCCGATGCAGGGGATACGGGTTCGTGCCCCGGTCTGGGAGGATCCCATATGCCGCGGAGCGGCTGGGCCCGTGAGCCATGGCCGCTGAGCCTGTGCGTCCGGAGCCTGCGCGTCCGGAGCCTGTGCTCCGCAACGGGGGAGGCCACAACAGTGAGAGGCCCGCATACCGCAAAAAAAAAAAAAAAAAAGTAGATCACATGCCCAGCATTACACAAAACCATCTTAATATATTTCATTTCATTCTCACAGCAACCCTCTAAAGTAGGTAATGCTATTAGCTACATTTTACAAAAGGGAAAATAGAGATTAAGAAACTTACCAACAGTTGGCTAAATGGCAAACTAGAATGCAAACCGAGACCCATCTGACGTCCAAGTCCATGTTTTTTACACTACATTACACTACTGCCCATCATCAATTATTAACATTTGTATGGTTGAGGAAGCAGCATGGCAAAATGAAATAACCAGAGACTGTGGAGTCAAACAGGTCTAAGTCAAATCCTGGCTCCACCACTTACTAACTGTATCACTACGCAAATTAACTTCAAGTTTTCTGAACTATAAAATGGAGATACTAACAAGTTCTTGCAAAATCATTGTGGCAACTGAGTTCATTCAATTCTGTGCAAAGCATGAAGAAAGAGAGGGGAAAGAGTCTGTTTGTGTTCTCACAGAGCTCATAGTCAAGTGAGGTGACAAACAACACAGTGTAGTAATCTTGGAGGCTTACATAGGATACTATGGAAGCAAAGACAGGAGGAGATGTCATGAACTGACTCCCAGAAATGATCTGTGAACATGCTGAAAAGAGCTTGCCAGGCGATAAGAAAGGGAGGAGGCAACAGCAGAACATTCCAAGTAAAGGGAAGAGTATGTGCAAAGGCACAGAAGGAAGAGAAAACAAGATATATTTCAGGAACTATAAGTAATTGAGTACAGCTGGGGCTAATCATTAGGAAGTGACAAAAGAAGGGGCTGGAGAGTTAAACAAGGGACAGATTATAAAAGTCTTTACACAAAAAAGGATGACTGGGCTTCCCTGGTGGCGCAGTGGTTGGGAGTCCGCCTGCCGATGCAGGGGACGCAGGTTCATGCCCCGGTCCAGGAGGATCCCGCATGCCGCGGAGCGGCTGGGCCTGTGGGCCATGGCCGATGGGCCTGCACGTCCGGAGCCTGTGCTCCGCAACGGGAGAGGCCGCAGCGGTGAGAGGCCCGTGTACCGCAAAAACAAACAAACAAAAAAAGGATGACTGCCAGCGAGGGTTGAGGGGGGTAGATTGGGGAAAGATTGTTTAAAAAAAAACAGCTAGTATACAAATAGAAAATATAAGGAAACAAGCCTCTGAGCTTCTAAACTATTAACTATAGTGCTCCAAATACAAGTAGAAAAAAGATTAATTCTATACATTTGGGGAAAGAGTAACTGAATATATGTAGTTTAATGTATTATTCCATACATATAAAGGCAGTAGAGAAATATTCCTGCCAGTGGCGAACATAGTTAAATAATAAATAAGTGAATGAAAATCAAGTAATCCTTAAGTTCTACCTTCTTTCCCTTTCTGTTATCTACAGGGGGAAAAACTAAGAAACACAAATTAATTACAAGACAATGAGATCAGCAAGAAAGAAAAAGAAAAGAGGAAAGCAAGGATCTAGAAAAATAAAGGTATTTAATTAATTATGAATGATGGAAGTAGTAATCAATTTAAAAGATAACATGCATTTGCTCTAATTACAACTTTACTATTCTTATTAAACATTAATAGTGATGGACACGTTTAATTCCAAGCCTAAGAGGGAAGGGGGGAAGGAAAAGACCAAATAAAGAAATATTAAAATTTATACTAGTATAAAACAATAGTTATGTAAAAACTAGGCTAAGCACAGAAGTGCGGAGGAAAATCAAACAGATAAGATTTCTGAGATTGTTACTTTTAATTACCTCATTTTAAGACAACCTTGAAATATCTGGCACAATATTGATTTTATTCTTATTTGACATCCTCTATATTAATGTCATATTGAAATAACTATATAGATGCATATGCATCTTCATAAAAGTTGGAATGTCTTGGGGGGAAGGACTTATGCACTTTTCTTTTTATATACAGTATAATACAGACAGACATGCATACATGTGCTTTATATACACAGTGTAATATATGGACAGACATGCATGTATATGTGCTCACATGTGCCCCAGCCATTTAACTTGAGGAGTAGAGGCTGAATAAGGTATAGTATCTAACTCATCTGGTCAAAGTAAATAAACAGAATAATATGTAAGTATTGCCTTTCCAAGGAATAGTTTTGAGGATAGGAACTCCTGCAGTGCAAAATGGAAACGAACCTTTAAATGACTTTGTTTAAACTGCTTTTTAAATAAAATTTTCCAAAATATCAGAATTTTAATAGTGACCTTGCTTTAATATAACTTGTACAGCTACCCATTCCATTCCCAAAGATTTTCAACAACACACAAAAAAGTGATGTTTGCGGCTTCCCTGGTGGCGCAGTGATTGAGAGTCCGCCTGCCGATGCAGGGGATACAGGTTCGTGCCCCGATCCGGGAAGATCCCACATGCCGCGGAGCGGCTGGGCCCGTGAGCCATGGCCGCTGAGCCTGCGCGTCCGGAGCCTGTGCTCCACAACAGCAGAGGCCACAACAGTGAGAGGCCCGTGTACCGCAAAAAAAAAAAAAAAAAAAAAAAAAAAAGTGATGTTTGTTTATTAAAGTAAAAGAGTACCAAAGGGGAAAAGGATCATTTCACGTTCTCTATGAACTATTAATATTACCCAGATCGATGGTTAAATAATACCCTTTCCATTTTAACTAAATGAAAAAAAAAACCAAAATAGCCCCACTTTCAATTTTTGAATATTGAATATTAAACCTTCTTGCTGATCCACAGATTAATTTATTAGTCATGTGTAAATAAAAACACAGAATAAGAATCACTTAGGCTTGTAAATATATGAGCTGCTTTGTAGCCTCTTCACCATTCTTATAAACCAAATGGCCTTTAGAGAAATCTTCTACTTTTATCCTGCTAATGTGTTCATGTCTCGGTTTGGCCTTCTACACATGACATAATGTAATATAGAAGGCAATTATGTGATTTCACTTCTATAAATTATATGTCTTACACAACACACTGGAATTATAAAGAGGTTAAAGAGAGGAAAATGATTGTTTTTCAGCCCTTTTCTGATCAAACTATAAGTTCTCTAAATCTGCAATGAAAGTAATTTACATTACTCTACAATAATTCTAACAATTATTCATCATTTTGAATAGCTGAGAAAGCTCATAACACCAACTTTCATAAGATGCATATATTTATATGCATACTTTCAACAATCTTTATTTGCAAACATTTAATTGAATCCTCAAAAACTGCAACAAATATAAGACAAAGATTTAGAATAATAACTAGATGCTATTAGCATTTCCAAAAATTCTTCATTTATGAAAGATCTATAGTCTTATGCTTTCAATCCAGAATATCAGAATATCTTTTGCTATATTTTACAGGATGGTCAGGCAAGATGCTAGAAAAGGTTAAAATTCCATGAAGTTCTTTTTTGATCTCCCTTTTCTACCAGATGTTTATATTCTAGCCTTCTATAATATTCCAGCTCTTAGATTTAAATATGAAATAAAGACCTCCCTCCACACATCTTCTGTTTAGTTCTTCTTTGTATCTTTGCATCTTGCACAGTAACTTGCATATAGTAAGCACTCAAAAAATGTTTATTAAATGGATGAATGACTGAACCAAGAATGAAAGAACAAATAGGTAATATGACTATCCAACAACCTCTTAAGAAGAATCATATTATTAATTCTTTTAAGATAATGAATCCCTTCTTTAAATTGGCCTTAATTTCATTTCTGGAGGCATTAATTTATAAAATTCGTATGCACATTTTCAAAATACTTCAAATAGGTTAGCAATTGCATAATAGAGACACTTCCAAATTTACACATTAATATTTTTAAGAACCAAATGGGGAGGGAAAAGAAGAAGTGGGTATCATTGTGATTTATAATGAAAAAAAGTTATTATAATCATTATACTGAAGGTCATGAATTTATTTAGCCATTTAAAAGTCAGTCAAGAATAATTATCTTCGGTAAAATTCAATGAAGCAGAAAACCAAAGAGGCTATTACCATGAACAAATGCCCCTTATGTATTTGGCACTATACTAAACACTAAAATCTAATTTTCCTTGAGGAAAAATAATTCAGAATCTCAAACCTGCATTCTAAAATGTGTAAGACATACTGTCCTTGGAGACTGAATATCAAGAATTTAAAAAGTGGGCTTCCCTGGTGGCGCAGTGGTTAAGAATCCGCCTGCCAATGCAGGGGACATGGGTTCGAGCCCTGGTCCGGGAAGATCCCACATGCTGCCGAGCAACTAAGCCCGTGTGTCACAACTACTGAGCCTGTGCTCTACAGCCCGTGAGACACAACTATTGAGCCTGCGCTCTAGAGCCTGTGAGCCACAATTACTGAGCCCATGTGCCACAACTACTGAAGCCTGCACACCTAGAGCCCATGCTCTGCAACAAGAGAAGCCATTGCAATGAGAAGCCCACACACCACAATGAAGAGTAGCCACCACTCGCCGCAACTAGAGAAAGCCTGCGCACAGCAACAAAGACCCAATGCAGCCAAAAATAAATAAATAAATAAATTTAGTTTTAAAAAAAAAGAATTAAAAAAGTGAATAACCAAGATGAGAGTGAACTACTAATCAAAATAGTATGTGAATTTCAACATAAAGATTTAGTACACTTAGTTTTCAAAACACACATATTGCATAACAACTAAAGATGCAACTATAAAAATCAAAAGTGATGCAGTAAATGCCTTAAAGATTAAATCTCACGAAAATAAAACACAGAAGATGTATGGATGAAAAATGGTTTGGAGACATGATGGAAAAAAACAAAACGTAATATACTAATCTTGCTAAAAAGCCGTATTATTAAAAATACTACCTATACTACATGAGTGCAAGAATTTTCCTTGTCTGTTTTGCTTCTGACACTCAGCACAGTGCTTGGCACACAGTAGGAATACAATAAGTATTTGTTGAATGGAAATAGAAATATATCAATAAAACACCAAAGACACCAACCCTAGTCTTCAAACACCTTATTAAGTAAGGAGACACGAAATTACTAATCACAATTCAGCATGAACCAATGCTATAACAGAGTATGTTAGTGAACACAGAAACAGCACACTGACAAGAAATGCCTCCGAGAGGTGAGCAGACTTTTAGGAGACTGGAGTTAACCAAGCAAAGGAGGGAAGAAAGTCACAATATTCTTTCATTCCATAAACATTTATAAAGCAGGACTGAAAGTACAAGGAAGTGAGAAATCAATTAGTATTCAGGGACATGCAACTAAGACAGTATGGCTGAATTAAAAGGCATATTTTGGGGGTACAATGAAACAAGAGAATTTACTGCTATCAATAGAATGTACACTCCACAAGGCAGGAAGCTTTTTGTCTGTTTGTCCACACCTTGTGGCAGACAGCAAAAATGGCCATAGTTTGTCTCCCCCTTTTATCCATGCCTCTTGAAATGTGATTCTACAGCTCCTCTCATTAAAGAAATGGAGTCCTTTATCCCATCTGTTAAATTTCAGATGTCTTTGTGACTTGCCTTTGCCAACAGAATATAGCAGAGGCAAGTTGTGCTAGTTCTAAATTTAAGCCTTGAAAGCCTTGTATGCTTCTACTCTTTTTGGGAAGCCTGTTGCTACCATGTGAAAAGTCTAGTCTAGTCTATTTGATGATGAGAGACACACAGCCCAGTCAACACCTATTGTCTTAGACCAGGGATCAGCAAACTTTTTCTGTAAAGGGACAGATAGTAAAAACTTTGGGCATTGAGAGCCTTATATAATCTCAGTCACATATTTTTTATTTTTTATTTTAAAACTGTTCAAAAATATAAACACCAGTCTTAGCTTAGGGGCCACAGATATTCAACTCTTGCCTTAGACGATGGTCAACGAATCCCCAGAAGCAAAACTGTCTTGCTGACAGCAAATGCATGACTGAGCCCAGCCAAGACCAAAAGAACCACACAGTGAACCAAGTACAAACTGTCAACCCACACAATCATGACCTAAATGAATGGTGGTTCTTTTTTGCTACTACATTTTAAGAGTGCTGAGTTAATCAGCAAAAGCTTACAGACAGACTACTTACTCTATCTTTAGTGCCTAGAACAGTGCATGTCACTTAGCAGACACTAAATACCTAGTGAATAAAATAATGAATAGGAAAGTTATAGGAGTCAGAACATGACATTTTATGCCAGGGTTTGCAAACTCAAAGGTCCACATGGGCCAGGCCAGTAAATTGACTGAGTGAAGCAATCAGTATAAAGAATAGATCTGGAAATGGTAGAAGGGAATCCACACCAGGAAACTAAGAAAACATCTGAGAGGCCTTTGCCATTCTGGACAGGGACAAAGGCAGTGGGAGAATAAACAAGGAGAAAACAAGGAGAAAAGTCAAGGATTTCTGAGGAAGAATCAAAAGATTTTAGGCAGATATTGTCATTTGGAGAAAAATCAAGATTTTAACTATATGTTGTCTGTAAGTGACACACTATAGGTCCAAAAATATATACTTTTTAATAAATAATGCTGGGAGAATTAGATATCCATATGGAAAAAGATGAATCTGGATCTCTGTCTCACACCACACACAAAAATAAACTCAAAATGGACCACAAACCTAAACGTAAGAACTAAATTATAAAAACCTTAGAAGAAAATATAGGAGTAAATCTTTGTGACCTTGACTTAGGCAAGAACTTCTTAAGTATGACACCAAAAGCAGAAGATGAAAAAAACTGGTAAACTGACCTTAATCAAAATTTTAAACTTTTGTGCATCAAAAGACAGCATTCAAGGAAGTATAAAGGCAAACCAGGCAAATCCATAGAGATAGGAAGAAGATAAGTGGCTGCCAGATGCTAGAGGGAATGAGAAATGGGGAGTGACCACTAATGGATATTAGCTTTCTTTTTTGGGGTGATGAAAATATTCTGGAATTACATAGTGGTGATGAATGAACAACCTTCTGAATATACTAAAAACCACTGAATTGTGCACATTAAAGAGGTGACTATTACAGTATGCGAATTATATCTCAAGTTTTTAAAAAAGAAGATAGTGAAAAAACCACCCACAGACTGGGAGAAAATATTTGCAAATCATATCTGGTAAGAGACTTGCATCTAGAATACACACAACTCTTACAACTCAGTAATGAAAAGATAACTCAATTTTAAGATGGGCAAAGGAAGACATACAAATGGCTAATAAGCACATGAAAAGATGCTCAACATCATTAGTCATATCAAACACCTATCTAATCAAATACAAGTCATATCAAATACAAATAAAAATCAAATGAAATACCATTTTTCACCCTCTACAATGGCTATACTAAAAGAGACAATATCAAGTATCAGCAAGACTGTAAAGAAACTGGAACCTGTGCTGGTAGCAATATCAAACGGCACAGCCACTTTGGAAATTAGTTTGGTATTTTCTTTAAAAACTTCAACATAGATTTACGATATGAACCAGCGTTTCTACTCTTAGTTATCTACCCACGAGAAATGAAAATTTATGTCCACCTAAAGACCCACACACAAGTGTTCACAGCAGTATTACTTATAACAGCCAAAAACTAGAAACTTCCCAAATACCAATCAACTGGTGACTGGATTAGAAATATCTGACATACCCATACAATGGAATGCTACTCAGCAATAAAAAGGAATAAAGTACTGATACAAGCTACAACATGAATGAACCTTGAAAAACAGTATGCTCAGTGAAAGACACCAGATAGAAAAAAACATACATTGTATTATTCCATTTATATGAAATACTTTTTTAAAAATTAGGCAAATATAGAGACAAAAAGTAGATTAATGGTTGCCTAGGACGGGGGTGGGGGGGGAATGGGGAGTGACTATAAATGGGTATGATTTTTTTTTTCAAGGTGGTGAAACTGTTATAAAATTAGATTGTGGTGATGGCTGTACAATTCTATAAATACACTAAAATTTACTGAATTGTACCCTTAAAACAGGTGAATTTTATGGTATATAATTCATACCTTGATAAAGCTGTTTTTATAAAAAGAATCAGCAGGATTTGGCAACTGATTAGCTTTGCTATAAAAGCAAATGGGAGAAATCTAAAAAAAAAAAAAGAAAAAAACCTAAATTTTTAGCTTTAACAATGGTGTGGATGGGAGTACCCTTTCACCCTTTACTGAAAAGGCAAAGTGGAAAGGAGAGGGAGTAGGTTTATTGTGGGAAAATAATGAGTTTGGTTGGGGCATGATAAATGTTACATATTGATATAAAGACATCCAGTTGAAGATGTCCTATAAAAAGTACCATGAAAAACAGATATAAGGGCCTCCCTGGTGGCGCAAGTGGTTGGGAGTCCGCCTGCCGATGCAGGGGATACGGGTTCGTGCCCCGGTCTGGGAGGATCCCATGTGCCGCGGGGCGGCTGGGCCCGTGGGCCGTGGCCGCTGGGCCTGCGCGTCCGGAGCCTGCGCGTCCGGAGCCTGTGCTCCGCGGCGGGGGAGGCCACAACAGTGAGAGGCCCACGTACCGCAAAAAAAAAAAAAAAAAACAGATATAAAGTTCATTCATTCAATAAATGTATACTGAATGACCACAATGTACCAGGAGCCATATTTAACCCTGGAAATAAAGTAGTTGACCAGAAAGATCCAGTCCCTGCTTTCATGAAGCTCATACTCAGCAGGGATAAAAATTTTAAAGAAGACTTCTTGGTTATATTACTATGCAATTGAGAAGAATCAACATAGAAGTGCCAGTTTAGCCACTGGTGAGACTAAAATCATCAAGAAAGAATGAAGCGTACAGAAAGGAAAAGAGGGCCAAGGATTTTAACAGAGATTTATATGACTGTACATACAGAAGTGGAGCCATGAAGAAGACAGAATAACTGCCTCTGAAGGAGGAGAGAGTTCAAGAAACAGGGAGTAGTAGTCAAAAGCATAAAGCATCAGCAAGAGGAAGGAGAAAAAATGCATTTGAATGGATTTGATTTAGTACTTCATTCATTCGACAAATATTTTTGGAGCACCTATTATGTGCCAGGTACTTTGGCTTTTATTCTGAATAAAAGGCAGGAGCCCCTGCAGAGCTCTGAAGAGAGGAATGATACGATTTAACATTTTAAAAGGTCACCGTGGTGCTGTGATGAGAAGATTAAGGACAGAAGGGCAGAAGTTTGGAGACCAGGTACCAGGCTTCCGCAGCAAACTGAGAAAGAGATGATGATGACAGCAGTGGAGACAGTAAGAAAAGGTCAGATGCTGAATAAATTGGAAAGGTAGACCCAACAGGACTTCCTCATGGATTGCATGTGAGGTCTGAGAGAAACAAGTAAGTCACACAAGACTGTAAGGTTTGGGGACTGCCATCAAATGAAATGAGGGTGGCTGCAGATGGAGACCGTGGGAGGATGGCAGAGATCAGGAGTTCAATTGTAGACATACTAAGTTCAAACTTTCTACTATAGATCTGAGTGAAGATGTCTAATAATCATGTGGATAGATGAGTGTGGAGCTCAGGAAAGAAGTATGGACATTAAGAAGCCAGGGAGGGAGGAACCAGCAAGGCAGAGTGAAAAGGAGCAATAAGTATAAAGAAAGAAAACCAAGAGAAGTGATATGCCCAAAATCAAGAGAAGAAAACATCATGGAAGGAAAAGTGTTCTACTATACCTGGGGTTCTCAACCAGGGGTGATTTTGGCCCCAGAGGGACATTTGGCAATACCTGGAGACATCTGTGATAGTCATGGCTCAGGAGATAGGGTGAGCTACCGGCACGTAGTAAGGAGAGGCCAGGCATAATGCTGAACATTCTATAATGCACAGGACAATCCTCTAACTCCTCCCCTGCAGTCCCCCCACTCACTGGCTGAAATTCAAACCTCTTTGGAGACTGTGCAGCTTTAGCCCCCTCTCGATGACAGAAGTGCCACAGGTTTTCACTGGCAAGTAAGAAATCACCCACTAGGGCACAGGGCCGCCAGTGGGATGATGCTGAGACTCCCTAGGATGTGAATTTACTGCTGCTGCTCCCCCCAACCCCAGCCCCATGTAGGCTGAGGGCTAAAGAGCAAGAAGGGGGAAAGCATCAGGGAACCAGGAAGAAAAGGCCCTTCCTCCTGCTGTGTTCCCTCCAGCAACCTCAACTGACAAAACTTAATAATATGCCAGTTGGCAAAAGGAGAAAGGTTTCAGGGTACAGTTCCAGGATTACAAACCAGTGTGATGAAGGTGGATTTGGAGTTAGAGGCAATAAACAGACAATTGGCATACGCTCTCGGTTCATTTCTCAAAAGGATTTAAAGTGGTCATAACTTTAAAGAAAAAAAAAAAAATCACTGCCCAGGAAAACCAGATAAAATAGGAAGACATACAGTAATTAAAATTAGACCACAAAAAAAAGATAAAATTGGACCACAAATTTTGACTCAACTTCCATGTGATTAAATTTCTAAATAATCATGATTACTACCTTTTTTTAGCATTAGAAGTTAAAGCTCTTCTTTTAAAGTGTGACTATTATTCTCAACTACATACATAAAGATAGAAAAACCAAAGACCACAAAGGAATATGCCACAAGTGTTAAGTCACAGTTGTCTAAATTGTAGTTTATTATCATCTACATGCTTGTATTTCCCAAATTTTTTTACATGATTATATATTACTTTGAAAATTAGGGAAATTTTAAACTTTTTCTTTTGAAGTATAACTGGTCACTAAATATCAATGCATGGGATTAATGCTGTATAGCCTCTTATGTAACAAGATTCTGAATTCGTTTGAAAGAGCATACATTAGAAGGAAATCATTTCTGTGAAGTAAATCCTGAAGTTTTAGGTTATTTCCGAATAGCTGTGGATTTAGAGAGAATAAATCAAATGTTAATCCTTTCAAATGTTATGAACTGTACCAGTAAATTCAGTGTTCTATCAAATGATTTAAGAGTACAGTCTGAAATGAAGATAAAAAATATCCTAGAAATCAAAAATCAGCCAGAGAGGCAAATGTGATCATGGGTGCTTCTCTGATAAAATTTACAGACCCAGGAGTACCTGGAGGTAAAACCTACTCCCCAGAATGCCAACTGGTCAGCCCCATGCCCTATCTCCTACTGGCTTTTCTTTAAAGAAAAAAATACAAATGGCCACTAACATAGGAATTGATGCTTATCCTAAAAATCAAAGATTGCAAATTAAAACCACAAATATACCAGTTTATAGCCACTATGATCAAAAGACATTCCAATCATGGAAGAAAACATGGAGCAACAAAATTCACACATTATAGTACAAAAGGAATTCTTTATGTTTATGGTTATACAATCCTTCCTTGTTAGACGCATTACAAATTTCTTCTTCCACTTCGCTTTCCACTTTCTTTGTGATACCTCCTGACAAACAAAAGTTCTTAATTTTAAGGTAGCCAAATTTTTTTATTTTGTTCTTTTATGATAAACATAAAATTATTCCTGAAAAAATCCTTCCCTATCCTGAGGTCATAAAGACGTGCCTCTATATTGAAAAATTTAGAATTCTGTCCTGCACATTTAAGTGAAAGGAACACTATAGCATAGTGTTTAAAAACGCAGACAGCAGAGCCAGACTTAGTTGGGTTCAAATGTAGCTCTTCTACTGGGACCCTGGTAAAATTTCTTGATCACTCTGTGCTCGCCTCAGTTTCCGCGTATAAAAAAAGGAGATAATAGCCCCTACCATTAAAGATAAATGCGGTGATTAAAGAAGTAAGTGTATGTAAAGTGCTAGAACAAGGTCAAGTATATACTAAGCACTACATAAGTGTTAGCTGTTTTTATTAAGCCTTTAATCTGCCTGAACTTGATTTGTATAGAGTATGAGGTTGAGGTCCCATTTCATTTCTTCCAATATAGATAACCAATTATTCCAGCAATATATAGTGAATAGTTTATCCTTTTCCCCCTAATGTGCAATGTCACTCTGACATATATATATTAACTTCCCATAAAGGTCTATTTCTGTTCCTCTATTCTGTTTCATTGGTCTATTTATCTATCGCTATACTACTACCATACTGTCAAATTACAAACTATTGACAGTAATTATTAAATTGCACAGTGTAGACCAAGCCCTTGCTCCAATATGTTCTTCATATTTCTAGGATAACTTGTCCTTTGCAAATTCTAACATAAGTTTTCAAATTTCATTTTAAAAACTATTGGAATTTTGAATGAAACTACATGAATTTTTAAATCAATTTGTGAGGAACTGACTTAATTATGTTATGCAGTCTCCCTATCCATAAACACGATCTACTTACTTATGATTTTTTATTTTCATTCAATAAAATCTTACAGTCTCCATGAAGGTCTTATACATTTCTGTTTAACTTATATCTACATATCTTTTGGTGCAATTATAAATGCTATATTTAAAACATTTTTTTTTGGTTTCTAGCTTTTCTCTCTTTCAAGTATGTCATTTTTTTTATTAGTCATCCATTTTATGCACATCAGTGTATACATGTCAATCCCAATCTCCCAATTCAGCACACCACCGACACCATCCACCGCTGCTTTCACCCCTTGGTGTCCATACGTTTGTTCTCTACATCTGTGTCTCACTTTCTGCCCTGCAGACCGGTTCATCTGTACCATTATTCTAGGTTCCACATATATGCGTTAATATACAATATTTATTTTTCTCTTTCTCACCTACTTCACTCTGTATGACAGTCTTCAGATCCATCCACGTCTCTACAAATGACCCAATTTCGTTCCGTTTCATGGCTGAGTAATATTCCATTGTATATATATACCAAATCATCTTTACCCATTCATCTGTCGATAGGCATTTAGGTTGCTTCCATGACCTGGCTATTGTAAATAGTGCTGCAATGAACATTGGGATGACTGTGTCTTTTTGAATTATGGTTTTCTCTGGGTATATGCCCAGTAGTGGGATTGCTGGGTCATATGGTAATTCTATTTGTAGTTTTTTTTTTGTTTTTTTTTTTTTTGCGGTATGCGGGCCTCTCACTGTTGTGGCCTCCCCCGTTGCGGAGCACAGGCTCCGGACGCGCAGGCTCCGGACGCGCAGGCTCAGCGGCCATGGCTCACGGGCCCAGCCGCTCCGCGGCATATGGGATCCTCCCAGACCGGGGCACGAACCCGTATCCCCTGCATCGGCAGGCGGACTCTCAACCACTTGCGCCACCAGGGAGGCCCTATTTGTAGTTTTTTAACAAAGCTCCATAGTGTTCTCCATAGTGGCTGTATCAATTTACAGTCCCACCAACAGTGCTAGAAGGTTCCCTTTTCTCCACACCCTCTCCAGCATTTGTTGTTTACAGATTTTCTGATGATGCCCATTCTAACTGGTGTGAGGTGATACCTCACTGTAGTTTTGATTTGCATTTCTCTAATAATTAGTGATGTTGAGCAGGTTTTCATGTGCCTCTTGGCCATCTGTATATTTTCTTTGGAGAAATGTCTATTTAGGTATTCTGTCCATTTTTTTATTGGGTTATTTGCTTTTTTTGATACTGAGCTGCATGAGCTGTTTATATATTTTGGAGATTAATCCTTTGTCCATTGATTCGTTTGCAAATATTTTCTCCCATTCTGAGGGTTGTCTTTTCATCTTGTTTATGGTTTCCTTTGCTGTGCAAAAGCTTTTAAGCTTCATTAGGTCCCATTTGTTTATTTTTGTTTTTATTTCCATTACTCTAGGAGGTGGATGCAAAACGGTCTTGCTGTGATTTATGTCAAAGAGTGTCCTTCCTAGGTTGTCCTCTAAGAGTTTTATAGTGTCCACACTTACATTTAGGTTTCTAATCCATTTTGAGTTTATTTTTGTGTATGGTGTTAGGGAGTGTTCTAATTTCATTCTTTTACATGTAGCTGTCCAGTTTTCCCAGCACCACTTATTGAAGAGACTGTCTTTTCTCCATTGTATATCCTTGCCTCCTTTGTCATAGATTAGTTGAGCACAGGTGCGAGCGTTTATCTCTGGGCTTTCTATCTTGTTCCATTGATCTATATTTATGTTTTTGTGGCAGTACCATATTGCCTTGATTACTGTAGCTTTGTAGTATACTCTGAAGTCAGGGAGTCTGAATCCCCCAGCTCCGCTTTTTTCCCTTAAGACTGCTTTGGCAATTCGGGGTCTTTTGTGTCTCCATACAAATTTTAAGATTTTTTGTTCTAGTTCTGTAAAAAATGCCAGTGGTAATTTGATAGGGATTGCATTGAATCTGTAGATTGCTTTGGGTAGTATACTCATTTTCACAATGTTGATTCTTCCAACCGAAAAACATGGTATATCTCTCCATCTGTTGGTACCAACTTTAATTTTTTTCATCAGTGTCTTATAGTTTTCTGCATACAGGTCTTTTGTCTCCTTAGCTAGGTTTATTCCTAGGTATTTTATTCTTTTTGTTGCAACGGTAAATGGGAGTGTTTCCTTAATTTCTCTTTCAGATTTTTCATCATTAGTATATAGGAATGCAAGAGATTTCTGTGCATTAATTTTGTATCCTGCAACTTTACCAAATTCATTGATTAGCTCTAGTAGTTTTTTGGTGGCATTTTTACGATTCTCTATGTATAGTATCATGTCATCTGCAAACAGTGACAGTTTTACTTCTTCTTTTTCAATTTGTATTCCCATTATTTCTCTTTCTTCTCTGATCACTGTGGTTAGGACTTCCAAAACTATTTTGAATAAATACTGGTGAGAGTAGACAATCTTGACTCGTTCCTGATCTTAGAGGAAATGCTTTCAGTTTTCCACCATTGAGAATGATGTTTACTGTGGGTTTGTCATATATGGCCTTTACTATGTTGAGGTAGGTTCCCTCTATACCCACTTTCTGGAGAGTTTTTATCATAAATTGGTGTTGAGTTTTGTCAAAGTCTTTTTCTGCATCTATTGAGATAATCATATGGATTTTATTCTTCAATTTGCTAATATGGTGTATCACATTGATTGATTTGCATACACTGAAGAATCCTTGCATCCTAAATCCTACTTGATCATGGTGTATGATCCTTTTAATGTGCTGTTGGATTCTGTTTGCTAGTATTTTGTTTTGAGGATTTTTGCAGGTATATTCATCAGTGATACTGGTCTGTAATTTTCTTTTTTTGGAGTATCTTTGTCTGGTTTTGGTATCAGGGTGATGGTGGCCTCATAGAATGAGTTTCAGAGTGCTCCTTCCTCTGCAATTTTTTGGAAGAGTTTGAGAAGGATAGGTGTCAGCTCTTCTCTAAATGTTTGATAGAATTCACCTGTGAAGCCATCTGGTCCTGGACTTTCATTTGTTGGAAGATCTTTAATCACAGTTTCAATTTCATTACTTGTGACCGGTCTGTTCATAGTTTCTATTTTTTCCTGGTTCAGTCTTGAAAGGTTATACCTTTCTAAGAATTTGTCCATTTCTTCCAGGTTGTCCATTTTATTGGCATAGAGTTGCTTGTAGTAGTCTCTTAGGATGCTTTGTATTTCTGTGGTGTCTGTTGTAACTTCTCCTTTTTCATTTCTAATTTTATTGATTTGTGTCCTCTCCCTCTTTTTCTTGATGAGTCTGGCTAATGGTTTATCAATTTTATTTATCTTCTCAAAGAACCAGCTTTTAGTTTTATTGATCTTTGCTACTGTTTTCTTTTTTTCTATTTCATTTATTTCTACTCTGATCTTTATGACTTCTTTCCTTCTGCTAACTTCGGGTTTTGTTTTTCTTTCTCTAGTTCCCTTAGGTGTAAGGTTAGATTGTTCATTTGAGATTTTACTTGTTTCTTGAGGTAGCCTTGTATAGCTATAAACTTCCCTCTTAGAAATGCTTTTGCTGCATTCCATAGGTTTTTGGAACATCGTGTTTTCTCATTTGTCTCTAGGTATTTTTTGATTTCCTCTTTGATTTCTTCAGTGATCTCTTGGTTATTTAGTAACATATTGTTTAGCCTCCATGTGTGTGTGTTATTTACGTTTCTTTCCCTGTAATTAATTTCTAATCTCATAGCATTGTGGTCAGAAAAGATGCTTGATATGCTTTCAATTTTCTTAAGTTTACTGAGGCTTGATTTGTGACCCAAGATGTGATCTATCATGAAGAATGTTCTGCTCGCACTTGAGAAGAAAGTGTAATCTGCTGTTTTTGGATGGAATGTCCTATAAATATCAATTAAATCTATCTGATCTATTGTGTCATTTAAAGCTTGCGTTTCCTTATTAATTTTCTGTTTGGAAGATCTGTCCATTGGTGTAAATGAGGTGTTAAAGTCCCCCACTATTATTGTGTTACTGTCGATTTCCTCTTTTATTACTGTTAGCAGTTGCCTTATGTATTGAGGTGCTCCTATGTTGAGTGCATATATATTTATAATTGTTATATCTTCTTCTTGGATTGATCCCTTGATCATTATGTAGTGTCCTTCCTTGTCTCTTGTAACATTCTTTATTTTAAAATCTATTTTATCTGATATGAGTATTGCTACTCCAGCTTTCTTTTGATTTCCATTTGCATGGAATATCTTTTTCCATCCCCTCACTTTCAGTCTGTATGTGTCCCTAGGTTTGAAGTGGGTCTCTTGTAGACAGCATATATATGGGTCTTGTTTTTGTATCCATTCAGCAAGCCTGTGTCTTTTGGTTGGAGCATTTAATGCATTCACGCTTAAGGAAATCATTGAAATGTATGTTCCTATGACCATTTTCTTGTTTTGGGTTTGTTTTTGTAGGTCCTTTTCTTCTCTTGTGTTTCCCAGTTAGAGAAGTTCCTTTAGCATTTGTTGTAGAGCTGGTTTGGTGGTGCTGAATTCTCTTGGCTTTTGCTTGTCTGTAAAGCTTTTGATTTCTCCATCGAATCTGAAGTAGATCCTTGCTGGATAGAGTAATCTTGGTTGTAGGTTCTTCCCTTTCATCACTTTAAGTATATCATGCCACTGCCTTCTGGCTTGTAGAGTTTCTGCTGAGAAATCGGCTGTTAACCTTATGGGAGTTCCCTTGTATGTAATTTTTCATTTTTCCCTTGTTGCTTTCAATAATTTTTCTTTGTCTTTAATTTTTACCAATATGATTACTATGTGTCTCGGTGTGTTTCTCCTTGGGTTTATCCTGTATGGAACTCTCTGTGCTTCCTGGACTTGGGTGGCTATTTCCCTTCCCATGTTAGGGAAGTTTTTGACTATAATCCCTTCAAATATTTTCTCGGGTCTTTTCTCTCTCTCTTCTCCTTCTGGGACCCCTATAATGTGAATGTGGCTGCATTTAATGTTGTCCCAGAGGTCTCTTAGGCTGTCTTCATTTCTTTTCATTCTTTTTCCTTTATTCTGTTCCGCAGCAGTGAATCCCACCATTCTGTCTTCCAGGTCACTTATCTGTTCTTCCTGTTGATGACTGTTCAGCAGTTAGTTGTGATTCCAGTGTTCTCGCAAGAGGGAGTGAGAGCACGTCCTTCTACTCCACCATCTTGAACCAATCTCCTCTCTGGCTTATTTAAATGTTATTCATTTCCAGTTGTTACTTTACAACTAACAACTTAAACTAATAATTTTTCTGCAGACTCCTTGGAATTTTCTGTGTAGACAATGCTATCATCTACAAATAATGACCATTTTGTTTCCTCCTTTCCAATTCTTATACCTTTCATTCTTTGTCTTGTCTCATCAAGTTGGCTAGAATTTCCAACTGAAAAAGGTATTTTTCATAACTCATAACTAATTTATATATTTATACTTTATAACTAATTTATAACTTCCAACATATAGTAGAAGCAGTGATGGTGAGCATCTTTGTTACGTCTCTGATTTTTTTTAAATGCCTCTATTTCAATATTGAGTGTCTTGCTGTAGGTTTTTAGTGAATTACAATAGGTTAAGAAAGTTCCCTTCCATTCCACATTTGTTAAGAATTTTTACCCTGAATGGATACTGGTGAATTTTATCAAATGCTTTCTCTATATCTATTGACATGCTACAATACCTTTGTATTCTTGGCTAGTCATGAACGAGCTGGACTTATCTTTCTTTTATACCATTGCTTAGTTTGCTAATATTTTGTTTGGGAATTCTGAATGTACATTCATAAATGAAATGGTCCAGTAATCTTCCTCTCACATTGTCCTTATTTGGTTTTAGTATTCAGAATATAATAATCTCATAGAAGAGCTTTTTATTTTTGTTTCTACTGAGTTTGTATGCCACTAGAATTATCATTACTTTAATGTTTGAAACACTGTCTGAGCCTATTTTCTTTTAGGAAGATCTCATATTGCTGACCTAATTTCTTTACTCAAACTGTCGTTTTTTTAATATCTTCAGTCAATTTTGATAAGCTGCATTCTTCTAGGAACTTGTTCATTTCATCTCAATTTTCAAATTCTGTAGCATAAAAATGTTCACAGAATTCTCTTATTTCTTTAATATCTGTAGCATCATTATTATATCCTATTTTTCATTCCTAATATTTTTTTATTAATGTCTTCTTTGAAAGGAAAACAACTTTGGATTTGCTGGGTTTTATCTCATTCATTGACTTCTGCTTTTGTCTTTATTATATCCTTCTTTCTACCTTGCTTGAATTTATTCTAATTTTCTTTGCTTTTTTAATTTCTTATGTCACATGCTTATTAGCACATTAATTTTCAGCCTTTCTTCTTATACTCCTTTAAGGTTATAAATCTTCCTGTGAACACCACTTTAGCTGCATTCTATAAACTTTAATTTATAGTAGTTTCATTAATATTCAGTGTTAAGTACTTTCTAAATTTCCATTTTGATTTCTTCTTTCATTAAGGAGTTAAGAAGACTTTTCCCCCTATACGTATGCATTGAATATGTTGGTGTGGAGAGGAGAGCATTGATTTTTCTAACTTCATTGCACTTCATTCAGAAAATGTAGCCTGCATGATAGGGAAATTTGTTGAGATTTTTATGGCCTTGAGCTGGCAAACTAAGACCTATAGGCCAAATCCAGCTAGTCACCTGTATTTATAAATAAAACTTTATTGGAATATAGTCACACCCATGTGTTTGCATACTGTCTACAGTTGCTTTCAATCTATAATAGCAGAGCTGAATAGTTGCAAGAAAGACCATATGACCCACAAAGCAGAAAATACATACTATGTGGCCATTTACCAAAAGTTTGCAAACCCCTGGCCTAAAGCATGGTCAATTTTCACAGATATTCAATATGTGCAGAAAGAAAAAAAGTATATTTTGCAATTGTTGGGAACAGGGCTCCATATACATGCACCAAATCAAATTTGTTAATAATGCTCCATCTTCTATAACTTTATTTATTTTTGTTTTCTGAATCTAAGAGTTACTGAGAGAGGTATATGAGAATTTCCTACTATGATGATGTATTTGTCCAAATTTTCTGGTAGTTCATTCAATTTTTTTTTCTTTAGAGTTTGGAGTTAAGCTATAAGGTTCATACAAACTTAGAAATAGCTTCCTAGTACAATCTACATTTTATCAATATATAAAGCCCCTCTCAGATGCTAATAATATTTTGTCATAAAATCTATTCAGTCTGTCAATATCATCACTACCCAAGAAATATTTTGGTATTTCCCTATTTTTTTCCACTGTTTACCTTCAACATTTTTCTGTCCTTATCCTTCAAGTGTTCTCTTATCAACAGCATGTAGCTAGATTTTGTTTTCCTTTTCAGTTTGACCTGCGTCTTTTAAGTTAAGAATTGAGTCCATTAATACTTAATTTGATTACTGATATTTGGATTTATTTCTACCATTTTACTTTGTGCTCTTTATTTTTCTCACATTTTGTTTCTTTTTTATTTTTCTTGCCTTTTGTTAAACTAATTAACTCTTTCCTCACATTTTTTCTTTCCTCATTTAGAAGACATCTACTGTTTTCATTCTTTTAAATGTTAAGCTTTCATTTTTAACTTTCATATTTACAGAAATTCCATCTTTTATTTAGCTTGTTCTCAAACAATACAAGGGCCTGAAGAGGTTTTACATCTAGTTATCTCCTTCCCATTTACATCAAACTGTAATACAGTATTTAACAACTCTGATATTATTGAGGTCTTTTAAACTCCACAAATTAAATATTATTGTTTTACATCATTAATGTATGTTCAGACTTATCCCCATTATCTACCACTTTACTTCATCATGCTCTTTCTTACACCTCAAACCTTCCTTCTAAGATCAGAAGTAAATCATTCAAAGTTATTTGGAGGAAGGAGGTTTTAGGTAAACAGGTAAACTCCCTGTTTTTGTTTATCTGAAAATATATTTTGCCTTCATGTTTGAAAGACTGTTTCACTAGAAATACAATTCTCGATTGGCCCTTATTTTCCTTCAGCATTTTGACTTTCTCCCTATATCACGTTTCTATTATTAGATCTTTGTCTTTGCCTTTACTGTTCTGCATTTCACTACAATGAGTCCATGTGCCCAGGTATCAATTTCTTTGTATTTTGGGGGCTTCTAAAATGTGAAGATTAAGATCTTTTTTCTAGAAAAATTTCAGCCATTAATCACGTCAAATATTGTCTCTTCCCCATTCTCCCTCTATCATCTTTTGTTATTTATTCCCTATGTCTCTTATCCTTTTTATCACAATTTCCATCCCTCTGCCTCTATGCTGCCTTCTGTGTATTAGCTTCAGAACTACCTTCTAGTCATCTTCTGCTGTGTCTAATCTCCTATTTAACCTTACTATTGATTTTTAAAAATTTGTTTTCCATTTTACATTTCTATAATTTCTATTTGGTTCATTTTCAAAACTGCCTGGTCAATAAAAATCACTGGCTTCTTATGATGTTTTCAATTTCTCCTTTTATCCCTTTAATAATACTAAAATACTCCTTTCAAAAACCACACTTATATTCCAATAACTGAAGTCTATTGGGTTTGGTCCTTTGGTATGGTGTTCTTACTGACCCTCACTCATGGTGGCTTGTTATGACAGTAATTTCTGATTGTGTGCTTGGATTTTATGTATCTCTGTGGCAATTCTTTGCAACTTGGTTTAAGATGTTTACTTCCAGATAGGACTTAAGTATGGTTCTGCCAAGCACCTGGAGCATTAAAGACCCAGGTCTGGGTTAAATTATAATTCTTGTGTAGGCTTTTTCAGATCATGCAAACAGCATTAATTTAACTCCAAATGCACATATGAGGGCGAATAAGCAGCCACAAATTCTCAGGGGAGACTTTTTTTGCTTTTAACCTCTATTCAGAGCCAAGGCCAGAGAGAACATTTTCTCTGCCTACTTCTGCACGATAAGTACTTTTTTTTTTTGCTTTATACTTGCTTGCCCTTTCCCTAAAGTAGCCTCCAGTCTGGCTTCTCAACCCGTGGAAGCCCACATCTTACTCCCCAGCCTCTCTGTGCTCTAAAGCTATAGGTCACCTAGGTCTGTATATGTCCCCCAGGTATCCAGTGGCTTCAAAGCCATCTTAACTTTCCTGATATCCTGTGTGCTCCTTTTTGCAAACTCATCCATTCATTTAAAATGACTTTCTTTTTTTTTAAATCAAGCATGTTTTAAATGTTTTATAACTTAAAGATTCAGGCAGTCATATTGTCAGAAAAAGAAATCCAATGAATGCTTTCTTGACTGTTCAACCTGAAACCCAGTGGATGTTTTCTTGACTGCTCAACCTAACACCATAGCCATATTGAGTTTTAAAACATTTTCTAACTTAAAAGAACTGTGTGGAAATTACTTTAGGATACTCTATTCCAATAGAAAAATTTCTTTGATATAAGAATTTAATAAGTTAGTTCACAGGAGTGGTGATGAAATCAAAGACTTAAATGTGGCAATGTTTGGATTAGAACAATTAGCCAGATAGCTGGTCTTGTGTGACTATGATTTGGGACCTGTTTAAAACACATGAGATGATTTACTTTAATAGTGTTCTATTCAAACCAGAGCAATTCACTTTCTCATCATACATCATGCTTCATGAGTTACACCAAATTATATAGTAATTCTATTATAATTATGTCCCCAAACACCTCTTTTCACATATTAAAGAAATGCCACAAAGCTTAAATGCCATATATTACCTTGTATAATATTACTCAGCCATTTTAATGAAAAAAGGTCAGTTTGCAGTAGTAGAGGGCCTAGCTTGTAAATAAGTATAATGGCTCCACATCTGATTGGAAAGTTCAAAGTATATTGTCTCCATTTATTTATTCAAATATTTGAATGCCTACTATGTGTCAGGCCCTGTGCTTAGTACTAGAAATAGTAGAGAGAAGTGTGTAATTTCCAGTACCAGTAAACTACTCCAACCTCTTCTCTAGTCCTAACACCTCATTAGGTTCCACTCTCTAATAAAATAAGAGGAAGTAAGGAAATATATTTTTTTCATATTCTGTATTATATTTTTAAAGTCATATCTGATTTATGACTTGAATAACTGATATTCACAATGATCTTGAAAAGCCCATGTCACTTCATATTATATTTTATAATTTGCAGAGGTGCAGATAATGAATTGGCAGGAACAGTGATGTTGATGTTTCAGAACCAGTTGCTTAGCTAGGAAAAGAACCAAGGCAACTAACCAGCCAGCCTCCATATCTCAATATGGCTTCATTTTTCTTGTTATCATATATGCAGATAACATTGAGAACGGCAGTAACTGTGGGGAAAAAAATGCTACTGGAAGTTGACAAGGTGATTCTAAAATTCACATGCCAGTTTAAAGGATTAATAATAGCCAAGAATAAAGTTGGAAGACTTTATACCACCAGATATCAAGACATATTATACAGTTACAGTAAATTAAGACAATATGTTACTGGAGCGAGGACAGATAATAGAAAAACAGAACAGAATAGAGCTGTACTGTCCAATACAGTAGCCACCAGACACATATGACTACTGAGCACCTGAAATGTGGCTAGTGCAATTCAGGAATTAAACTTTGAATTTCTTTTATTTTAATGAATTTAAATTCAAGAACTGATAATTGAGCACTTACTGGAAAACTTTTAACCATGGTTTGGACTAACTGAGGTATGTGAATCTACTTTTTCAACTGTAAATTTTCTGAAACCAAGGTACAGATCAAGTATTTCTGATGACAATTTTGTGTCTGAATTGAGATCTGCTGTAAATGTAAAATATATGCCAGATATCAAAGACACAGTACCAAAAAATGTAAAATACCTCAATAATTTCATATTGGTTACTTGTTAATATTTTTATATACTTGGTTAAATAAAATATATTATTAAAATAAATTTCATCAGTTTCTTTTTACCTTTTTTAATGTGGCTACAAAAAACTTATAGTTACACGTATGTCTCACATTTGTGACTTGCATTATACGTCTACTGTCAGCCCTGGTATAGTGTGTTCAGAAAAAGACTCACTCCTAGATATCTGATTTATAAGAAAAATTATATTGCAAGTGTGGTGGGGAAAAGATTTTCAATAAATGGAGTTGATTGAACACAACGGCAGTTTACCCATTCAAAAAACAAAAATTTTATTCAGCCGATTTTGATTCACTGTAGAAATACTTATATATATATTCCTGGTTGGCAAAGTAAAAGTAATGTACACAAAATCAACCTTTATATGATCACATAAGGTCATTGTTGGAGTCAGTATATAAGAAGTAAGATATCTTCAAACAAAAGGTATTCTCTGTTAAAGTAAACATAAATTAAAATTTTAAAATATTTTAAAACATAATTAGGACTTTCAGTCCAGACAAGACGGCTTAGACCAGTTTCTCCCTGCTCCTCCCCTGTAAGTACAACTATAAACCCTTAAAATAGTGAAAAAGACAACCCAAAGAGACTTTGGAAGGTGGTAAAAGGAAGGCATATGGGTTTGGGATCCTGAGACTAGAGAAACAACACGAAGGCAGGGTATCTGATGTGTCCCCCACCCAAGAGAAGACAGCAACCCAGTCCTGGCATGTCCCAGTCCCCAGTCTAGCACAGAAGGCAGACCAGCAGGCTCATTCCTCTCCAGGACTGAACAAGAATCTCTCCAACAGTGCCTGGTAAGCCCCACCACCAAAAGCAAGGGGGTATGACTGGGAGTCCCACTAAGAAGAAGCAGTCTGGGGAAGCAATCTCCTTCTCCTAAAAATCTGAGACTTCCCTGTCCTACTGAGAGATAACTGGATGTCCAAATAGCACTGGCAAGAAAAATTTCACCACAAGTGACCAGTCTGGGGGGCAGTCTTTGGCCCCACAGGCCTGAAACGCCCCACTTCCATATAGAGACATGAGGCAGCCCAGCCTAGGGAAAGCCTTTCCACCTCTTCTAGCAGCACCAACAGGAACCAGTGGGAGCTCCAGTGGTACCAGATAAACTAAGCAGAACAAAATAACACCACAAAGGTTCTGAAAATTAAGCTATCACTGGAAACACAGCCCACAAAAGGAGGCAGGATGCCATTCTAAACCTTAACAGGATAACTACCTGTTAAAACAAAAGACTTAAATAGGACTCAGAACATCCAACACAATAGACAAAAAGGCCAGAATGCAAAAAAAAAAAAAAAAAAAAAAAAAAAAAATCACCCGTCATTCCAAAAACAAGAACATCACAACTCAAATGAGAAAAGACAATAAAGTGCCATCCATACAAAGGTGAATCAGACGTTGGAATTACCTGACAGGAAAGATAAAGCAGTGGTCATAAAAATGCTTCAGTAATCAATTTCATATTCTATTGAAACAAATGAAAAGCAAAAACCTCAACAAATATATATATATAAATAATTATAATAAATATTTATTTATTTACTATATATATATATATTTTTTTATTTATATATATAATAAATAGAACTACCATATACTCCAGCAATTCCACTTCTGGGTATTTATCTGAAGAAAAGAAAAACACTAATTTAAAAAGATATATGTACCCCCATGTTCATTGCAGCATTATTTACAATAGCCAAGATATGGGAACAACTTAAGTATCAATTAATGATGAATGGATAAAGAAAATGTGGTGTATATATACAATGGAATCTTATTCAGTCATAAAAAAGCATGAAATCTTACTATTTGTGATAACACAGATGAACCTCAAGGGCATTATGCTAAGTGAATTAAGTCAGACAAAGATAAATACTGTGTGATCTCACTTGTAATGTGGAATCTGAAAACAAAAACACCAAGTTCCTAGAAACAGAGATCAGATTTGTGCTTGCCAGAAGAAGGGTTAGGGAACAGAGAAATGGGCGAAGGGGGTCAAAAGGTACAAACTTCCAGTTATAAAATAAATAAGTCATGGGGATGTAATGTATAGTATGGGGACTGTAGTTAATAATACTGTATTGCATATTTGAAAGTTGAAAGCTGTTAAGAGAGTAGATCTTAAAAGTTCTCATACAAGAAAAAGGATTTTTTTGTAACAATGTAAGATGACAGATGTTAACTAGATTTACTGTGGTGATCATTTTGCAATGTATACACATAGAGAATAATTACAGAATCATTATACTGTATACCTGAAATTAATATAACATTGTGTGAATTATATCTCAATTTTTAAAAATTATAATGAGTAAAAAAATAGAAGTTATAAAAAGGAACTAAATGGAAATCACAGAACCAAAAAAAATACATTGATAGAAATAAATACTCTCTGGTATACAGGAACTCTTTGTACTTTCACTCAATTTTTCTGTAAAACTGCTCTAAAAAAGAAAAAAAAAAGAAAGAAAGAAATACTCTCTGGATAGGCTCAATAGCACAGTGGAAATGACAGAGGATAGAATCAGTAAACTTGAAAAAAGGAACAGTAGAGTTTAACCAATCTGAGGAACAGAGAAAACAGACTGAACACAACTGAACAAACCCTCAGGAACCTATAGGACTCTTAAAGAACCAACATTTGTACCAGCAGAGTCCCAGAAGGAGAGGAGAAAAGAGAATAGAATTGAAAGAGTATTCAAGGAAATAATAGCCCAAAACTCCCTCAAACTGGCAAACCAAACAAATGTGCAGAAGCAAGAAACTGAGCAAACACCAAACAGGATAAACCAAAGGAAATACATGGCAAAACAAATCATAATTAACCTTCTGCAAACTAAAGACAAAGAAAACATCTGGAAAGCAGCAAGAGAAAAACATGCATTATCTAAAGAGGAACACCAGTTTGAATGACAGTGGATTTCTCATCTAAAACCACGGAGACCAAAAGGAAGGAGCACACATCATTTATCAAGCACCAAAGAAAAGAACTGTCAACCACAAATTCTATATCCAGAGAAACTATCCCTCAGGAATGAAAGGGAAAAATGACATCATCAAAGAAAGAAGATTTTCTAAAAGAATTTGTCACTAGCAGATATACCCTTAAAGAAGGGCTAAAAGAAGTTCTCAAAACAGAAAGGAAATGATAAAAAAGAAATAATGGAATCTTGGAGCATAAAGAAGAAAGAATAACAGAAAGAGCAGAAATATGAGTACATACAATAGACTATCCTTCTCATGGGTTTTCTACATCATATTTGAGGATTGAAACAAAAACTGTAATGCCATCTGATGTCTAATATTTAAAAATGAGGAAGGTAAAGGAACCTAAATGGAAGTCAGGTTTTCACACTTTCCTCACAAGTGTAACATATTATTCACTTTACTCAAAGTGGTAAAATGTTCATACCAGGAGACTGAATATATATATATATATATATATATATATATATATATGTATGTATTCAGAGCAACCACTACAAAACTATACATTATGTTCAAGTAACCCACATGAAGACAAGAGAGACAGGGATGAGAACCAGGGGATACAAACAGAATACAAATAATAAAATGGCAGACTTAAGTGCTAACAATTTGCCAATTACTGCTATGGATTGAATTGTGTGTCATCCCCACCCAAATTCATATGATGAAGCCCTATTTGGAGACAGGGGCTTTAGGAGGTAACTAAAGTTAAATGAGGTAAAAAAGGCTGGGGTCCTGATCCCATAGGATTAATGTCCTTATAAGAAGAGACACTAGATAGTTTCACCCACACACAAAGAGATCATATGAGCAAACAGCAAGATGGCAGCCACCTGCAAGCCAAGAGAAGATGTCTCAGAATGAAAGCTACCTTGCCAACACCTTGATCTTGGACATCTCAGTCTCCAGAACTGTGAGAAAATAAATGTTATTGTTTAAGTCATCCAGTCTATGGTATTGTTATGGCAGCCCAAGTAGACCAAGACAATTACCTTAAATGTAAATGATCTACATACTAATCAAGACAGAGTGACAGCATACATTAAAAAAATATATATATATATATATGAACTTTCTATAAGAAACTCAGTCCAAATTCAACAACAGAAGTAGGCTTAAAGTAAAAGGATAAGAAAAGTTACACTATGCAAGCGTTAATTTTTTAAAAAGCAGTAATAACTGTATCAATATCTGATGGACACTTCAGAGCAATGAAAATTTCAAAAGACAAAGAGGGATATTACATAAAGATAAAAATATCGGGACTTCCCTGGTGGTGCAGTGGTTAAGAATACGCCTGCCAATGCAGGGGACACGGGTTCAAGTCCTGGTCTGGGAAGACCCCACACGCTGAGAAGCAACTAAGCCCGTGTGCCACAACTACTGAGCCTGCGCTCTAGAGCCCGCGAACCACAACTACTGAAGCCCACGTGCCACAACTACTGAAGCCCGCGCACCTAGAGCCCATGCTCTGCAACAAGGGAAGCCACCAAAATGAGAAGCCTGCGCACCGCAACAAAGAGTAGCCCCCGCTCACCACAACTAGAGAAAGCCCACACGCTGCAACAAAGACCCAATGCAGCTAAAAATAAATAAATAAAATAAATACATTTTTTTAAAAAATATAAAAATATCAATCTACCAGGAAAACATAATGATCCTAAATGTGCATGTACCAAAAAACAGAGCTTCAAAATACAGGAAGCAAAACCTGACAGATCTGAAAAGGGAAACAGAAAAATCCACAATTATAGTTGGAAACTTCAATATCCCACCCTCAGCAACTGACAGAACTACCAGAAAGAAAATCAGCAAGGTTGTAGCAGATCTGAACAACCAAAATTAACCAGGATCTAACTGACTTAAACAAATAGAACATCTCATTCAACAATAGCAGATTACACATTTTTTTCAAGTACCCATGCAGGGTACATTCACCAAGAGGCTATAAATTTTGACAAATTTTTGAAAATTAAAATCATATACAGTGTGTTCTCTGACCATATAGAATCAAATTACAAATCACTAACAGAAAAACAACAGGATAATCTCTAAACGTGTGAAAATTAAGCAACACACTTTGAAATAATCTAAATAATCCATTTGTTAAAGACGAAGTGTCAATGGAACTTTTTAAAATATATAAAACAAAATGAAATTGGGTCATTTGTAGAGACGTAGATGGACCTAGAGACTGCCATACAGAGTGAAGTAAGGCAGAAAGAGATACACAAATATCGTATATTAACGCATATATGTAGAATCTAGAAAAGGTACAGATGAACTGGTTTGCAAGGCAGAAACAGAGACACAGATGTAGAGAACAAATGTATGGACACCAAGGGGGAAAAGTGGGAGGTGGGGGGTGGGGGTGGCATGATTTGGGAGATTGGGATTGACATGTATACACTGATGTGTATAAAATAGATAACTAATAAGAACCTGCTGTATAGCACAGAGAATTCCACTTCACTATACAGTAGAAAATAACACAACATTGTAAAACTATACCCCAATAAAAAAAATCAAAAAAATAAAAATAAAATAAAATAAATATACAAAACAAAATGAAAATACAACATCCCAAAATATGTGAGATACAGCTAAAGTAGTACTGACAGGAAAATGTGTAGCACTGAATATTTACATCCAAAACAAGATGAGGTTACTCACAGACTTAGAGAACAAACTTATGGTTACCAGTGGGGGAGGGTGGGGGGAGGAATAGTTAGGGAGTCGACATGTACACACTACTATATTTAAAATGAATAACCAACAGGAACCTACGGTACAGCACAGGGAACTCTGCTCAAAGTTATGTGGCAGCCTGGATGGGAGGGGAGTTTGGGGGAGAATGGATACATGTATATGTATGGCTGAGTCGCTTTGCTGTGCACCTGAAACTATCACAACATTGTTAATCAGCTATACTCCAATATAAAATAAAAAGTTAAAAAAAAAAAAGGAGAGGTCTCAAATCAATAATCTAGGGACTTCCCTGGTGTCCAGTGGCTAAGACTCTGCACTCCCAATTCAGGGGGCCCAGGTTCAATCCCTGGTTAGGGAACTAAATCCCACATGCCGCAACTAAGAGCTCACATGCTGCAACTAAGAGCTCTCGTGCCACAACTAAAAGATCCCACATGCTGCAAGGAAGACCCAGCACAGCCAAATAAATAAATAATTTTTAAAAAATCAATGATCTAAGTTATTACCCCCAATAAACTAGAAAAAATAAAAATAAGCCCAAAGCAAGCAGGCAGCAGGAAGGAAATAAAGATAAAAGCAAAAATCAATGACACTGGAAACAGCCAATAGAGAAAATAAACAAAAAACATTCTTTGGGGGAAAAAAATCATTGAAACTGATGAACCTCTACCTATGAAGACTAATAAAAATAAAGAGAGAAGACACAAATCACCAATATCAGGAATTAAATAGGAGATAACACTACAGATCCTGCAGCCATTAAAAGGATACAAGGAAATATTATGAAGAACTTTACACTCATAAATTCAACAATTTAGAAGAAATGAATAATTCCTCAAAACCACTCAACTAAGATGACATAGATAATCTGAATAGTCCTATACACATTAAGGAAATGGAATTGGTAATTTAAAAGCTGTAAAAAAAAAAAAAAAAAGAAAAGAAAAAGAAATCTCCAGGCTTAGACGGTTTCACTAGAGAATTTTATTAAATATTAAAGAAAAAATTAAAACCAATTTTATACAATTTGTCAATGTACTCTAGACAGCAGTCCCCAACCTTTTTGGCACCAGGGACCAGTTTCGTGGAAGACAATTTTTCCACAGACGTGGGGGTGGGGGGGGTGGGGGGATGGTTTCAGGATGATTCAAGTGCATTACATTTATTGTGCACTTTATTTCTATTATCATTATATCAGCTCTACCTCAGATCATCAGGCATTAGATCCCGGTGGTTGGGGACCCCTGTTCTAGAAAACAGAAGACAAAGAAACATTTCCCACTTCATTTTATGAGGCCAGTATAACCTTTTCATTTATGTTCCCACTAAAACCTGTACATGAATGTTCATACCTGCTTTATTCACAACAGCGAAAAACTAGAATGAGTCCAGATGTTCTTCAACAGGTGAATGGTTAAACAAACTGTGGTACATACAAACCATGGACTACTACTCAGCAATGAACTATCAGTACATGCAACAACATGGATGAATATCCGGGAAATTATGCTGAATGAAAAAAGCCAACCCCCGGGCTTCCCTGGTGGTGCAGTGGTTGAGAGTCCGCCTGCCGATGCAGAGGATGCGGGTTCGTGCCCCGGTCCGGGAAGATCCCATAGGCCGCAGAGCAGCTAGGCCCGTGAGCCATGGCCGCTGAGCCTGTGCGTCCCGGAGCCTGTGCTCTGCAACGGGAGAGGCCACAACAGTGAGAGGCCCGCGTACCGCAAAAAAAAAAAAAGCCAACCCCCAAAAGTTTCAAATTGCATGACTGCATTTATGTAACATTTTGAAATGAGAAAGTTATAGAAATGGAAAAGAGTCGTGGTTGTGGGGTTAGGAAGAGGGAGGGGCCAGAAGGAGGTGAGTATGTTTACAAAAGGGCAATTGGAGGGACCCCTGTGATGGAACTGTTCTGTATGTTATCTATGGTGGTGGATACACAAACCCACAGAAATGATAAAATTGTATAGAACTAAATACACACACTCACACACACATGAGTACAAGTAAAACTGGGGAAATCTGATGAGATTGATGGATTGGATCGACACTGATATCCTAATTGTGATACTGCACTATAGTTGTAAAAGATGCTACCACTGGGGAAAGCTGGGAAAGAGGTACATGGGACCTCTCTATTGTTTCTTAAATCTATATGTAAATTTATAGTTCTCTCAATAAAAATTTCAATTCATCAAAAAACAATAATTGCTAAGTTCACTCCCTACAGGCAATAAAAAGGGTAAAGAGAGAACTGGGCAGGTCACGTTTTATCTACAGCTGTAAAGTCAGTTCACACTTACGGTAGGAGGGAAAATTCCAAGAGCAACAACTTCTAAGGAAGCACACAGTCCAGCAACCAGGTCACCAAATGCACCAAATCAGACAATCGGTAAGCAAGGCCAAAGGCAAACACATGTAGATTTAAAAAAAAGCAAAGGTAGCTACAGGCAGTAGAGTATAACGAGAAAACAAGACAGGAGCAGACCAGACACACACCACAAAGCAAAGGACCCGGAGTAATTACAGAGCAATAGTCCCTTATATCTGGTTTATTGCACACAGATACTGTCCACTTCTGAGGTCTTTCCTAAAATAATCAGAACTGCCTGTGAGATTTATTTAACTACAACAATTATTGGCATCCAGTATTATGATAATACTACAGTTCCTTACCTGTTTTAAGGTTGGTTACTTCCTATAGGCTACAGATAAATCAAAAAGCCAAGTGTGTGTTGGTGGGAATGTAAATTGATACAGCCACTACAGAGAACAATATGGAGGTTCTTAAAAAACTAAAAATAGAACTACCATACAACCCAGCAATACCGCTACTGGGCATATACCCTGAGAAAACCATAATTCAAAAAGAGTCACGCACCACAGTGTTCACTGCAGCTCTATTTACAATAGCCAGGACATGGAAGCAACCTAAGTGTCCATAGACAGATGAATGGATAAAGAAGATGTGGCACATATATACAATGGAATATTACTCAGCCATAAAAAGAAACGAAATTGAGATATTTGTAGTGAGGTGGATGGACCTAGAGTCTGTCATACAGAGTGAAGTTAAGTCAGAAAGAGAAAAACAAATACCGTATGCTAACACATATATATGGAATCTAAAAAAAAAATGGTTCTGAAAAACCTAGGGGAAGGACAGGAATAAAGATGCAGACGTAGAGAATGGAGTTGAGGACACGGGGAGGGGGAAGGGTAAGCTGGGACGAAGTGAAAGAGTGGCATGGACATATATACACTACCAAATGTAAAACAGATAGCTAGTGGGAAGCAGCCGCATAGCACAGGGAGATCAGCTCGGTGCTTTGTGACCACCTAGAGGGGTGGGATAGGGAGGGTGTGAGGGAGAGAGACGCAAGAGGGAAGAGATATGGGGATATAGGTATACGTGTAGCTGATTCACTTTGTTATACAGCAGAAACTAACACAACACTGTAAAGCAATTATACTCCAATAAAGATGTTAAATAAAAAAAAGAATTATATGTTATATTAAGAGTAAGACCCAATGCCTAGTACAAACCTGACACATAATACTTATTAAAGAAGAGAAAGGAAGGAGGGAATAATTCATGAATGAATTAATATAAGTCTATGGACCCTTGTGCCATTAAAAAGACACATTCACAGAAGTTTTGCATGTCGCTTCAGAGGGTTCTTGAAGGCCCTAAAATCCAGAATTTATGAAACCTTGTTTTAGATTGTGCATCTTGAGGAAACTACTCCAGCAATTTAGGTCATTTGTCTCTTTAAAGTAGAGGGTTAGATAAGAATTTCTCAAAGCCCTTTCCAATGCTATAATTGAATGATTTATACCTGTCAAACCCTCTGATAGGATTACCTCCCTTTCCCTGTCATATGTAATGGCCCAGAATTTTTAACTGAACATTTGGCTTATCTAACAGGATCCTTAAGCATATTTACCGTCTGGGACAGGTCTGAAATATAAGGAGGAAGCTACAGAAACCATGGAAATCTTTTGTGGATCCTTAGTACAGTCACAAGATCGTTAGTTAGAAAACATGAGGCACAATCACCTCAGGAAAAAAAGGTAAATGCCATGATGCTGCACTATGCAAGACTAGCTAAAGTAGGCTCAATTTATCTCAGTTCCAGCAAAAACACTCCTCAAAGCAAATGCAGTAGCCCTCCTCCCAAAAGTTTTAATCTATAACACTCATTAAAAAAATGTATGAAGGAAACAAATTTGGTACAAAACACATGAGATGTCTAAAAGAACAAAAAGTACACAAACTTTCTCAGGTCTCCCAAAGTTATCTTCATTGACGACCAGCATAAAAGCTACTCCCCAGTATACAGACCTTTATCTTAGATTCCCTGAGCAGCAGTATAGCTTTTGGGTGTACCTGAAAGTGAACTACTAGATCTTCCAATTGAAACCATAAAATATTCAACAATATTTTATTCAATATAAACTGACTCCATCTTACTACATTCCTCACCTAGCGTCTTCACATGAGACCAATGATTTCTAAAAATTTATCTCTTATTTGGAAAACTTCAGTATTAAAAACTCAAATTCCTTTCCATATAACTTTTTAAGAATGCCATCTATTCTGTTTTTTTTTTTTTTTTTTTTTTTTTTTTTTTGCGGTACGCGGGCCTCTCACTGTTGCGGCCTCTCCCGTTGCGGAGCACAGGCTCCGGACGCACAGGCTCAGCGGCCATGGCCCACGGGCCTAGCCGCTCCGCGGCATGTGGGATCTTCCCCAACAGGGGCACGAACCCGTGTCCCCTGCATTGGCAGGCGGACTCTCAACCACTGCGCCACCAGGGAAGCCCTATTCTGTTTTTTTTAAGAATGATTTTTTTTTCACGTGAATGAAAGAACTGGAGTTATTAGAATAAGTGAAACATATTTAATCCATAAGAAATTTTCCCAAACAGAATTGGGTCACTGTCTTAGCAGTGAGTTCCTAAATCTATAGCCCTTGTTTTCAATCTCTCTTTTAGGGCTTGCTGCAGTGTTGAAGGAGTGACAATAAAGCAGTAAAGCAATTAATGGACTCAAAGTTGAATTGCTAAGGCAGAGACCATGTTTCATATATAAATGCTGACAGCACTGTACTGTGCAAGGACAATCACTCAATCTCAGGGCTACCAAAGGTCTAAAGCTTGTCTAGATTCAGCCAAAGCTTAGATTCTACCTGCAACAATTCCTGTAAGAGATCTTTCATCTTCTGCTCAACACTGCCAGTGTCTGGGACATGCTGCCTTCTAAGACTGCCCACTCCATCCTAACAGCTCTGTTACAAAGTTCTCTTACAGTGGGTACAAATCTGTCTCTCTGTAATTTCCACCCACAAATTCTAATTCTATCCCTTGGGACCACGTAGAAAAGGCCTAATCCTTCTTCCAGCTTCCACATGTCAGCCCTTCAAATATTTGAATACAGTTATCAAGTCTCCCATGACTGTTGTGGTAGGCTGAATACTGGTTCCCCCAAAGATGTCTATGTCCTAATCCCCAAAACCTAACAGAGTATTATCTTACATGGTCAAGAGACTTTGCAGGTGTGATTAAATTAAAGATCTTGAGATGAAGAGATTAGCCTGGATTATCCTGGTGAGCCCAAAGTAACCACAAGGGTCCCTATGAGAGGGAAGTAGGAGGATCAGAGAGAAAGAAGCAGATTCGACAAAGGAAGCAGAAGCTGAAGTGATGTACTTTAAAGATGGAGGAAGGGGCCATGAACCCAGGAATGCAGGCAAACTCTAGAAGCTGAAAAAGGCAAGAAAACAGATTCTTCCCTAGAGCCTCCAGAAGGAATACAGCCTTGTGTACACATTTAGACTTCTCACCTCCAGGACTGTGGGATAATAAATCTGTGTTCTTTTATGCCACTAAATTTGTGTTAATTTGTTACAGCAACAGTAGGAAACTAATAGACTCATTCTCTTCCCAAACTAAAAGATTTCTTTAACCACTCTTCAAATAACAGTTTCAAGTCTCACCTTAGGACATGCCCAGTCTTTCTTTTGTCAAAAACCTCATGTGTTTCCTTCGACCTATCCCTGTACTCTACTCTCCTGGCCCAAAATAGCTCTAGACTTTCTCTCCAGCAATGATGTCTAAAGCTCCATCCTTTTGGTCCACTTGCCTTTACCAAGCACATTCCCAGAGCAATCGCTCAATAAATATTAAGTTGAAAGGAAACAACCATTCAGAACTCCCAACAGTTCTGATCATCTAGAAGATTAAAAGGCCTTATTTCTCTCCTCCCCAAACTGAGTAATAACAATGTGATTTAACCTGGAGAAGTCTGAAATTCCTCCCCATCTGTAAGGGTTTTAAGAGGTTGCATAGATAACTCCTCAATTGAGACTTACAGTCATATGACTCCTTGATTAATAAAACTACTGCAGAAATTAAAAATAAAAGCAAGAGCTCCCTATATTATGTATATAACTAATGTTTCATAACAATGTGCCCCCATAGTCTACATGCAAATTGTATAATTTATAATAAAAATCAATTATATAAAAGTGCAGTATTAGTTAAGCCAAATGTTTTACAAAATATTTAAATGGTTATATAATAGCTTCATCTGCCAACATTAATTTCTTCCAGCAAAATAATGATGCAGCAATAATAATAAGTAAAGTGTTTGACAAATGCACTATAATAAACGTTGTAGCTACAGTATAATTTACTTTACAGTCTTAAAGGTTTTTCTATAACAGTTCTATTTATGGATGCTGGAATATAGGATGTGATGGTGAAGGTGTGAAATAGAAAGCAGAGGAAAAGGAGGATCTCAGCCATTGTAAACAGTCTTAGCATAAAGTGAAAAGGATTTGAATTGTGGCAGGAAAGTTAGGGAACAAGGAGAAACTATTCATTCTCAGCTATTGCTGGTATATACAAAGTTCCCCAAAGAACCAATCAGACAGTGTTAGGTGTCCCATCAGGTACTGTGTGGGGGTGAGGGGCATGGTTTATAAAAATTCATCCACACAGTATTTGAATAGTTTCTGTTAATTTTAATCAATCTGGAAAGCAACGGCCTAGATAACTCAGAAACACCCAAAATTCCTTTCTCCTTTTGGCAGAAAGACTGCTTGAATTATAATTACATACTCTGGCTATTAGTATTACTTGTGTTCCTAAAAAGCCTACTAACTAAGCATTTAGAAGAAAGTAACCTAAAAGCATAATAGGGAAGAGGACCTAGGATTAAAAATTGTTCTATTTTCTGAAAACACCAAAGATTTGCTTCAGATTTTCATTATTTGGCCTAATAACACCTTTACCCAAGTATTGTAAAACTTGTAATCCTAATAATAATGTAATCTCATTAAGAAAATGATATATCAAATTTGACATAACATTTGGAATTAGTGTTAGAAATATGAAAGAAACTCGTAAGTCTTAATTATAGCACCTAGTAGTGTCTTAAACATAAGCACCATTTATTTGAATCTGCTTTAGTAACATACATTAACTTGGATTGAAACAAGTTAATTCGTAGAACTATTATGACTACTAAATGGTAAATATATTTTTATTTTTATGCATATATTAAATAGAATAGAAAATTCAACTTCATTCTTTAAAAATTAATTTTTGCTCAAGTTTCAGAGAGGAAAGCAATGAATAAATCAATTCCCTTCAAAGAAGCCAGTTTTGCTTAATTCCCAACAAAATTTATAGCTCATTTAACTCATCAGTTTTTCAAGAATCATTGTGACTCATAACATCACTTTTAGATACTTACTTGAGGTTAGAATAGATTATGGAAAAGTAATCAGAGGCAGTAATTCACAAATGTACAAGGATACACATGAAAACCAGCCTTATGCACAAATTAGCCTTCTGACAAAAGATACAATAGAGACGCTTAATTATACTATCAGAAGTAGCTAGTGAAAACTAAGGTTTAAAAACAACAATTTAAAAATAAGGCATTCTGTGGATACTAAGATGGAGGCTGTGTATGTGTCCATTTAAAAGCCTACTGCTTTCAGTAGTAGATTAAGGTCAATGTGCCCAAAGAGCTCAGCTTTAATACTGAAACATTACCACTCAACAAAGAGATTAAGTTTGCGAGTTATATATTATATAAATTATATATTACGGTTTTAAATTTGTCAACTTCGTGCTTTTAAACACTTTGGCAATTTATTGGTAGCTTACCCAGGTTTGGTTTTTGTTGTTAATTTACTTACTGTCTTAAAATTTAAGACTGATTCAATTTTAAAAAATGGAAATATCAACAACTGCTTGTATAGCCAAGATTACTTCTGCTTTTACACAAGGTCTATCTGGCTATCTAAAGGAGGGCTTGAGTTCCAGAGATGTAAATTAGAGATGTCTACATATGGAAAAAGGGACCATACTTTGTGTTGATCCAAGCAGTTACCTGTGGCAAAATTTTAGGTGTAGAAGACAGAATACAACCAATCACCAGCAAGTACTAGGCATCCTCTCTGAGCCATTTAACTACTTAGGAAGGGCTAACAGCCTTGTATATCATGATCATTTATCAATATGACAGATACTGCTGTGAGGTGAGGGCTGGAGTTTTCCCGTAGAGTTAATAATTTAGCAAATAATCCAAAATAATGGATGACTTTTGGAACCAAAAGAGGAAAGAATCTCTTTTTAGCTAAAAGATCTGACATTTGTCTAAACAGAAAATAAAACTCTAGATACTGAGATAATATAGTATGATGAGAAAGTATTAGCTCCAGAACCAGAAAGACACAACCTGACAGTTATCAAGATCCCCAAAAATGTTCACATTTTTTGACCAAGTAATCCCATGTCTAAGAACGTCATAGCCAAAGTTTAAAACAGTAAAAGAAAAAGATAAAGTAATTATTGTGATTGCTTCTGGGTGGTAAATGATTAGCAGTTGTTTTTTGTCCTGATTCTTTAAACTCTATGGAACTTTTGAATACAGAATTGTGGCAGGGCTGGGATTCAAATTTAGATCTAATAATCAAAACCCAAGCACCAGACCCCTTTGTAAAAGAGGTTTGGCAACCCCACAAGAGGGCTGTTACTCAGAAAAGATGAAGCTGACTTACATTTCAATTCTTATAAAGAATCTCAAAAAATACAGGGAACTCCCTCAATTAATTTATTTTGAACAACAAAATACTGTTACAGAAAGCAATCTGGTAAGACAGACCAGGGAGGTAACCCTCAGGCAAAAGATGTTGAACTGCCTGAGAAATGAGGTGATAAAAGGGAGCTAGGAACCACAGATACCCTCCTTACACTTTCCGGATTCAGTTAAGTTAGGCAGGATAAGTTTAATGGAGTAATTTGAGGAAAGGTTCTTACAGCATCGCTTGAAATTCTGTTATTTTGAGTCATATAGGAGGTTAAGGGGGAAATAACCCCAAGTAAGTTTAGCAGTGATAATTCCTCACATCAGTTTAGTATAACTTAGTACAGAGTAGGTTAATCAGATAACTTTCCTGACACCTGTTACATAATGGAAGAATGCCAAGTGGTGGTGAGTGCCAACCAGGGAGAGGGTGCTGAGACCAGATAGTCAGGAGACAGTGTACAGACACAGGAAAATAATACCAAAATGTAAAAATGAGGATGGGATAGGAGAAAAAAAAGGGAGGGGGTTATCGAATGCTAATTCCACTTTATAATCTTACCTATGTCTAGCCCTAAGCCCTATCTCTCCCTAACGCAAATGATGCTGTTATTGAAGTCTTATACCAGACATCCTACTTGATTTTGACCAAACTGGTACTGACTATGACCAAACTAGCAAGCCTTCCTGTGTTAAGTGTAAAAAATTCATAAATATTTCACAGGGATAAATCAGAGATGTCAAAGAAAAAATTCATATATGATAATTTTATACTTTATGAAACTATGTACATATTCAGTTTATGGGGGCCTGTATAAATAACAATGTCACATTTCTCTCTTATTGGACTTTGTTTCCAAAGCTTAAGTTTAAAAAAAAAAAAAAAGACACATAACTTGCTTAATTCAACTGGGTAAAGTCATTTTATGCTCCTGCTATGGTTTTTTTTCGGGGGGGTGGGGCGGTGGGACAGCATGCGGGCATGTGGCATCTTAGTCCCCTGACCAGGGATTAAACCCGCACCCCCCCGTGCTCGAAGCATGGAGTCTTAACCACTGGACCACCAGGGAAGTTCCTCGTGCTATGTTTTTAAAAGAGAGAAGGTTTTAAAAAGTCAATTCCTAGTTGAGACATGTATCCCAAATAAGTTCAAATGGATATCAATTTTGGCTTCTTCTCCCATCTATACTTTTCTAATTCATACTAACAAGGAGCTAAACTCCACCCATTTCTCTTTTTCCAAGTCAAATCTGGGAGAGTTAACTATTTATTCCTCTTGAACCTTTCCATCAAGATGAACCTCTTCAAAGGTACAGAGTTGTCTTCCAGGCTAGAAAGTGTTTCATTCATTAATGTGAATTTTCTCAACACTGGTAATAGACCAATTCTACCACCATAACCTGCTGGGTGGAGTCTAAATTACTAAAGAGCTCTAAAATTAATAACGTATAATGGCAAAGTACAGAACTACTTAAGTGTCCTGGAGCTGCAAAGCATAGAAATAAAAATGGTCATAGATTGATCCTAGAAAAATCTCTGAAGGAAATAAGTTTAGGACTGGAATTTGAACAAGTATGGCAAATACTTTAGTTTGGCTATAATGGAGTATCCACATTGGGTACTAACAAAATAAGTCTGCAAAGAGTTTGGAAAGAGTTGAGAAAGTTGTTGGAGGATATCAAATGTTAGAACACAGAAAAACCATAGCAAGGAAAGAACACAATGGTCTCTTGGGTTAATTTCCTTAAAATCCAAATGACCGGAAGTCAATAAATAGTGAAAGTGTTTATTTTACAAGAAAGCATAAAAGTAACAGCAATATAAAATAATTAGTTTGACTTTTAAAGACAAGCATGTCTCCTATTTCAGTACCAACTCAAATCATTATTTACTTCCAGGTATGATACTGACTTCATGGATAACCGAGCTAGTTAATACCGTAAGACAAAAACTAAAAGGGCATATTCCTATCCCTTAGAAAATAAGGTACTCAAACAAAGCAAATGAAAAATCTGCAGCCTATGTCCATATGAATATAATTTTTACCACAGAGGCTGAAGATCTACCTAGATTGAATAAGCTTCTCTATCTTTTTGAACTTCAGCTTTTATTACATTTTTAAACAAACATACAGCAAAAGATGGAGAGAGGTTTTAGGAAATTGAAACAGAAGTCAAAGGCTAAATTCCTTGAAAGAAAGGAACTGAATGATTCCCTCCCATCTCTCGGCCTGGCATGGGGTTTAGTGCATAGTAGGCATGTGAGGAACATTTGCTAATTAAATGCAAAGGCCTTGCCAACAAAAGGATTAATGCTTGAAAGAACACCAAGCTACATTCCTGGGCCAAATATCTGAAAATGTTCTCAATTCTACAACATCATATTGTACTTTCCAGCAAGTTCTAAGTGCTAAGCTAACTTTGTAATCCAATCAAATGCAGTAGTAGTACCACATCCTCTACATTTTGTCTTTGAAGTTTGGGTCCAAGTGTTTTTAGCACATAAACCAGTTAGCAGCAAAACTTATCTAGTTTCCAAAATTCACTTTTATTCTTATTTATAAGTTAAAATATAATCAAATCATAGCCCTAGACTAATGATAACCTGCATGCTAATCCTAGATCCATCAGTAATTAGCTACACATCCCTGAACATATCACTTTTCTCCAAGCCTCAGAACTGTCGTCTGTAAAATGAGGGAAATGGGCATTTAAAAGTCTTCTTTGGGGAAATAGATTAATGACTGCAATTTCCTTTGAAATGCATAAAAAATATGGTAAGTCATAGATAAATATATAATTAAGCAAGAAGAGTAAAAAGTTAAGAAAATGATCTAGGTGGTGAATACACCTACTCCACAGAAAAAAACCTGATCAATCCTCCCAAACTCCTATGTTTCCTATTCCTGGAAATGGTACCAGTTGCTCAAAGCAAAAAACTAGAAGTTATCCTGAAGTCGTCTTCCTCCCTCACCTGTAATCAATCAGCAAGTCCTATTACTTCCTCCCTCAAAACATCTCAAATCTATGCACTTCATTTCCCTGCCACTACTCTACAGCAGTCCCAGAAAATTCCTCTCTCATTAAAAAAAAATTTTTTTAAGCTGTTTAAAAGAAAATAAGCCAGTCTCCTTTCCTTTCCTACCTTAGCTAAAGCATTAAAAGACAGGTTTAGCTCTCACCTGCTCATAATAAAAGTATAACATCTGCAGGTCACCTTTCTTAGAAGTACACCTGAAGACAAGTTAAACTGGAGTGATGGTGTTGAGTAGAGAGCATGAGCAGGGAAACTGTTCTAAGAAAGAGACATCACCTTCTCTATAATATTGTAGCCCTTGAGCCTTAGGGAATTTATACAATAATAAGCTTTTGTTATCTAGCATATTCATTGTTTTAAGAATAAATAGTATTTGGCCACCCATAGCATATTAATCCACAATTTAATATATTATAAAGAAGATGATAATTTTAATGAACTGAGATGTTTCCTAAATAACAACATGGATACATTCATCATTACAATATATATAGGTACGTATATATTAGTTTCCTAGGGTGGCTGTTACCAAAGTACCACAGACTAGGTGGCTTGAAACAACAGAAATTTATTCTCATGGTTCTGGGGGCTAGACGTCCAAAATCAAGGTGTCAGCAGGGCCATGCTCTTAGACTCTGGGTAGTATCCCTCTTTGCCTATTCCTAGTGTCTGCTGCTGGCCATCCACCCTTGGCACTCATCTTACAGCTGTAGCCCTTCAATCCACCTCCATAGTCATATGGTGATCTCTCCTCATGCTCCTGTGTCTCTTCTGTTCTCAAGGGCCCACCCTACTCAGGAGGATTTCATCTAAACTAATTATGTCTGCAAACGGTAGTGCTGGGTGTTAGGACTTCATACTTTGGGGGGCACACAATTCAACACCTAACATGCACCTAGGTATATACTGCATTATTACCTAAAGTTACAAACTTTCAACTTGTCATGGTATTATTTATCTTTAAGGTAGACACAAGTACATTTCTGAAGTATGATACTTAATAAGAAGGGCCATATTCTTTCTGGTACCAATTCTCCAGGACTGTGTTATTGTTACGGGTGAATTAACGACTTCATAAGTACAAGAAAAATAATTAGGTCAGTGATCCCACATCATAAATATTCTAAACCTGTTATAAACAAGTATCATGAATAAAGTAATAATGAAATTCCATTAAACTTCACTAAAAATCCATTTGGATTTAGTTGACCAAAAGATGGATTGGGTATTATAATTTCTCCTCTGCCTCCTATTATATCTATTAATACAACAAAACAATTAGTCCTAAACTGTGATATATAAAGTAAAATTACATGTATCAAATCCTGTATTTCTATTTAGTTACATTATTTTAAAAAACAAATAAATAAACAACAACAACAAACAGGTACTCTTGTTCCCCCTGGTGAAAAGATTCCTAAAACAACTTGATGTAAAAACTCTGGGCAAGAAAGGAACTAAGTGGTACACACAGACTAAACTCTAACACAACTGTTCTTTCAGGAAAATCATTCTGGGCAGTATACGTATGAATATCTCAGTGAGGCTCTACCACTGCTTAAAGAGAGGGGGCTCCACACAAGCACAAAGAAGAAACTATGATCATGTCCCCTCATCTACTCAGGCTCCCAAAGTTAGAAAATGATCACAGAAGAGCTGTGAGCTTTGAATATAATTTGCACAGATGCCTCTTCTTCAATCACTACCAGTGACCGTGATGGAGAACAACAGTATCTTAGAAGGTGAAAAGTTTGCAAACTGCAGATAATAAGAAAAAACATACATATTCCCATTTAGTATTTCTGTAGTAATAAAATAATTCTATATTGTTTACTTACAATAAGAGGTTCCTTAATACCTTAAAAGTGCTGATGAAATTCTCATCTGCATTACAACACTTTGACAGTGGATTAATATGCTACAATTATACAACTTTTTTTTTTTTTTTTTTTTTTTTTTTTTTTTTTGCGGTACGCGAGCCTCTCACTGCTGTGACCTCTCCCGTTGCAGAGCACAGGCTCCAGACGCGCAGGCTCAGCGGCCATGGCTCACGGGCCCAGCTGCTCCGCGGCATGTGGGATCTTCCTGGACCGGGGAACGAACCTGTGTCCCCTGCATCGGCAGGCGGACTCTCAACCACTGTGCCACCAGGGAAGCCCCACAATTTTTAATTCTTTCATTTAGTAAGAGATTATCCCAAAAGATAATCTATTGGCCTTTCAAAGATCTATTTCCAGCTACTATTTTTCTTAATGATTTTTAAAAAGACAGAGTTTGGTTTACTAAAAGCAGTCCAATTTGAACCTCTAAAACAAGGATATCAAATAAACAGTAAAATATTATCTATCTAGAGACCAGGATTCTGGAATATTTCCAAATCCAGAAGTAGGGGAGAAAAAAAAAACAACAACCCTTATACACACATGTTCTAGGGGTAAAGAGCAACAAGGACAAACATAACAGAAGACAGAAGAATACCACCGTAGGTTCACACCCGACCCCCTGAGATTGGATAATCCACCAGGGAGAAGTTAAGGAGCACTGCAATTGGCTGGCAGGATCTATACAAGGTCCATTTTTTCTTTGGAAAGCAGAGAAGCGTGGGAGAAGCAATCAGAGTAAAGAGAAAACAAAACTGGAACGATGAGCAGAGAGCAGCTGATCAAAGGCAGCTGAGGAGATTGAGGCTATGAGTTACAGACACAGTCCAGATATACAGCTGGCATCTTATCAGTTCCTGAAGGCACAGGCAGGAGCTACATGAATAGAGAAAGATACCACCTATGTCCTGGGATTCTGGCCTTGAGACTTAGGACATTTACACAATAACAAGCCACCCCATGTACAAGCAAATACCAGAGTCTGTGCGTTGTTTACACATGAAAAATACCACAGACTATATATATTTATATATTTATATATTTATATGAATATACATATTTATAATAGTCATCCCTAAATGGAGTTTTCTACCTTATTCTAATGAAATAAAATTTCAGAAATGTTCTATTAAGGTTGGTAACATACAGAAACGCACAATTTCACATAATTCCAAGAACAGGGAATAAAATAGGGTTGGACCTCTTGGAGACTGGAGCCGTACGATGATTCCAGAATGATTCTGGACCTTGGGAAGAGGAGTCTCTGGCCCTTCCTCGAGTGCTCTGCTATTAACACCACTCAGCCTTACACCATGGGTCAGTTTTTTCTGATTACTCATAGTTTCCTCTCCCGTAATTTTAGTGTGTACACGGTTCAGCGTAGCCTTTCCGACCTTGACTCTGCCTCCCCCCGCCCCCACAATCAGTGGTGTGTTTGGTAAATGCTAACAACTTCCACCACAGCAGTGACAACAGTGCAAATGGCTGAGAAGGTACATGCAGTGGCAAACCATTATATAGTATCAATATTTCTGCCATACAGATAGAATAGACATAAAGAAAGTAGAGAGCACAGATGGTAGTAAAATATAGTGAAATAATTAGGAAATGACGCGGAGTCTTAAAAAAAATAGTTGAACTCAAAGAAACAGTAGAATGGTGACTGCCAGCGCCTGGGGGATGGGGGAAGTGGGCAGAGGTTGGTAAAAAGGTACAAACTTTCAGTTTTAAGATAAATAAGGTGTGATCTAATGTATAACACGGTAACGAAAGCTGATTAATACTATATTGTATAACTGAAATTTGCTAAGAGAGTAGAATTTAAGTATTCTCACCCCCCCACACAAAAAGGTAAATATGTGAGGTGATGGATGTGTTAATTAACTCAGTTGTGAGAATCCTTTCATAATATATACACATATCAAACCATCACACTGTTCACCTTAAATATATTACATTCTGTCAATTATACCTCACTGAAGCTGAAAAATCATAAGAAAATGATTAACTTTGAGTAGCACCTGTTTTAAATATAATTTAGTTAATTATAATTTTATACAATTTATTTTTTTTTAATGACTGTGTGGGACTACCAACTCACAAAATTCCTGAAAATTTAACAATCAATCTCACGAAACAGTACAGCCAACTCCAGCACGTCACTGCAAAACCTCTCAGCTGAGGCTCCAACCCCAATTGAAAATTCTTTCCTTTTTGTCTTAGTTTAAATCCCCAGGAAAGATTCTTACTGGCCCCATTCATCCTTTTAGGCCACAGAAATCCTACGTTGCTGACCAGCCTCTGAATTGGTTGCTTCAGCTGAGGTGCCTTCCCTGTCCTGGATGCCTGCGGCTTGCAAGGGGAGGTTGAGATCAAGTGATATAAAACAGATGTCGCAGGAGCAGAGATGGCAGGTAGGACAGACACAAGCTAACCTCGTACAAAGATCACTACAGATGTTAAAAATCCATCGGCCCTAGATCATTCCACCTACAGGCCATTTCAGAAAGAGAAGCTCACAGAAATGACAGTGAGTTATCAAAGGGCTATACTGTATTTAACATACTATATTTAATAAAATGTACTCAGCATCCACCACCTTACAGAATGCCCTCCTGAAACGCAGAGGTTGGGAAATTAAAAACTATATTTTCCAGGCTCCTTTACAGCTAGTATTCAGGATGAGAATTTGATTCTACCCTTAAGATGCAGGACACAAAATACGGAAGACAGCAGCGAGGCAGAGCCCTAGCAGCCTGTAACTTTTAGCTGCTTTCAGCCAGCAAAGAAGGTCACAGACATGTCAGTGTCTAGTCTCCAGCTTCGAGGGTGTTGAGGGACAGTGGCAGAAGCAGTAGTGCCGGATTGATCATTCCGGCATCTAATCACTAGTTCATAGGCATCAGGGAGAAGCTGTCACAGCAGTGGCCAGATGCTAAATTTCAAACTTCAAGCGGTTATGATGGCAACAGCAGTGGCTGCTGGGATCCCCTTGATCACAGCGACAGCGGTATTTTCTTGCCGTGGTTTCAGTGGTAACCTCCTGATTGCCACTTTCCCAACTATGGCAGAGATGTCAATTCCCATGGCGAGTTATTCCAAGGTGTCCTGGAAGTCATTCTCAGAGGCCTGGCCTACAGCCCAGCCCTCCAGCTCCTCCAAAGATTCTCCAAGCAACGAATTCCCTGCATCGCATCCCTTCTGTTTACTGCACTGAACCCTGACTGATACTTCAAAGGAGTACACGGGGGATTGACTGTATACAGAAAGGATTTTTTTCATGTCTGCACTCATGCTGTTTTTTCACAGACATAAAAAGGGCCCAAGCAAGATGTCACCATTCCCATCAGTCTCCCCAGAACGGCCACCTCAAGCCCCTTTCTTCAGCTTTGTCTCACACAGGTGATACCTTCTCCTCTGCTGTGGCCAGCTCACCATAACCTGAGACATCTACCTGCCCTGTACCCAGCAGGAGCACAGTTCCTCAGATGTGGCAGTTATGTCAGCTTTCATTACAGCCAGACAAGCTCAAGGACTCTGAACCAAAAGTGCCCCTGATGGTTCATCCACCACATCCCTGAGCAGTCCCTGGCCCTAAAACTCATCTTCTCCCACTGCATCCCCTAGTCAGTCAAGTGGAGAAAAAAAATCAAAGTATAGCTGGCTCTAAATCAGAGGAATTCATCACCCCTCCAGGAGAGGCAAGGATGGGACAGGAATAGCAGTCTACCACACAGCAGCACCCATTCAGAAGGACTCTCCTGAAAGCATTGTTAAGAATCTTCCTGATAAGAAAAATTTTTCAAAGCTAGAACAACTAACAGCAAAAAATACTTAAGTATTCAGCTGTTACACCAGCTAACAATTTTCTGACTATTTAAATCTTAGCCATAAGCTACAGCACTATGGAAGGCTAAAAATGCCCTGAAAACCTGAGGCATGTAATGGTTACAATTCTCTCTTGCGCTCCAACTTCTGGGTTACCACTGTCTCTAACGACACTCATGCATGCTGATGGCCTAACAAACTGAGTCAGCATGCTATACTTAATTCCAAAAGAATGCAGATTTCATAAAGAGACAGAAAATGTTTAACCAGGCTAACTCTTTTTTTTTTCACAAATTTCTTCCAGAAATTCTTCAGCCAGAAACCAAAACAATAAAAGGAGCCTGAGTTCTAGACCCTGCTCTGCCAGCTTCGAGCTGAGCAGAGTCACCTGCCATTGCTAAACCTCAACCTATTTATCTGTAGACAAAGGGTACTGGCTGGATTGCTATGATTCCTTCCAGTTGAGTGACTGACTTTAAGCCCAAATAGGAAACATAAAGCACAAACACTTGAAGAATAAGAGGTGCCCGTACTCCACAGCCTGCTTTAACTGCCTCTTCAAAGGAACCACCTTACTGTGCAGTACTTGAAGGCTGAAAGAAGAGAGACTGACTTGAATATCATGAGTTATTCTTCTGTCTAGCTTGGCTAAGTTTTATTTAAGCCAAGTATACTTTGAACAGAGTCTAAATACTTATTAAAAATTGCTAATTCCAAAACACATTCTTACATTCCTCAGAACATTTTCTAGCCTACTTGTCTCAAGATAAGTGTGCTAACACACACCTTCTGGGGAGTGAATTTTAGAGCAGGTGAACAGGAAACACAAGAACAAGATATCCTTTCTAGTTTCAAGTACACAATTTTCACAAGTATATTTATCCTAAAAAGTATCTGAGCTTTTACATATACCTGCTGAAAATATTTTCTGACAAAGATAGCCAGAATTAAGGCTATCAAACAGATTTTCTGTTTGATTAGTAATTCTTGGGAACAACTGCTTTACCATGCAGTTGAACTGTAAAGATTAATCTGCACTGCCACAACTTTGTTTAGAAACAGAACCAAGCAATGAAGCTTTTAAGTACTTGCCCAGTGTTTTACTGCATTTAACACCCACTCAAACAATTTAGAATTGTGGGGTTTTTCCTTTTAATAGAGAAAAGGGAAGTAAGAGAGATTTTTCAGATATAACAAAATAATCTTCTATCTGGAATGCAAAGAAGGAAGACTCAACTGTTTCAGTTCATAGTCCTCCTGTGAGTCTGTCTGACCTTCTACATGCTAATCTTTCCAAACCTCAGTTTTCTCATGTGTAAAAGTGAGATGATAATCCCCAGCTCATGGAAAGTAAAAATACATGAACTTTTTACAGGAATACACGTATGCCAACACACACATTCTTATAAACCAAATGAGATGGGTGTATAACATCCTGACATATGATGGTTACTCAATATATGGCAGTTAGTATTATCATGACAAGTCCCCAAGTCAGAATATTCCTATTAGACTTAGAGCAAGGTTGTCAACTTAGAGTTGCCACCAAAGGGAGGTTGATGTGTCACTTCACTTATCAGCATTACATTGTGAGATAGCTCTAGTTAGCAAATCTAACGCTATTCAAAGGGAACTGAATCATTAGCATGTACATTCCAACTTAAATCAAACAGTGAAATTAGTGAATAGTATCCTTAGCTAAAATTAATAATATTTTACAAAGTGTTCTGCCAAAAGCTACAGAGCCTCTGTGAGGAAGACTGTATTATTTTACCAGATTTTATGACTTAATATATGGAATTAATATTGGAGAACTCTGGTCCTAACAAGCTTCTGAAGTAGGAACAGAAATTTTCCAAATATGGTCTAAAGATACTCCAAGAGGGACATAAACTAACCTAAAAATCAAAGCCCCTGCTATGATTCTTATTGACAAATCACACCCAATTCCATGGATGTTTGTTTTTTTGCACAGTAAGTGTATTTACCAATAACCTCCCAACATTTAACATTCACTAAAGGTTCAACTATCAGACAACACTTGGCAAAACTGCAAACTCCTACTGTGTATGTCATACATAAAGTGAAGGATGATGTTAAAATTGTTTTTATGGCAAAGTTGAAGACATTAAAACCATAATTAGACTATAAAAATAGCAAGAAAAGATATTCAGAGTACCCACCCCTCTCAATCCTCCACCTCTACTCTAAGTACCTCTGTGGAGGCAGGAAAAAAACTTAACAAAGGTGGTCAGACTTTATCCTACAAGTACCAGTAACTTTTTTGGTGATTAAACAGATTCATATTTCACTCTTAAGCAGTGTTTCAAACTTAAGAGTCAGTGAAGTAGTTCCTTTATGTATAACTTCTATGAGATCATGGTTAAAAGGTAATATTAGAGAGCCCTTAGAAATAACACAATAATAATTCAGTCTTAATTTATGTTTAAAAAGACCATTGTTTTAAAATCAAAACATCTTAGAAAGCAACTGGTTTAGAGTTTCACTTTCAAAATGATACAATATTAAGTTTTAAACACTACATTAACAGGGCTTCCCTGGTGGCGCAGCAGTTGAGAGTCCGCCTGCCCCTGCAGGGGACGCGGGTTCGTGCCCCGGTCCGCGAAGATCCCACATGCCGCGGAGCGGCTGGGCCCGTGAGCCATGGCCGCTGAGCCTGCGCGTCCGGAGCCTGTGCTCCGCAACGGGAGAGGCCGCAACAGTGAAAGGCCCGCGAGCCGCAAACATTTTAAAAAAATTAAAAAAAAAAAAACTGCATTAACTACACTAATTTTCTCAATGTCAAAGATAATTAAATGATCCTCCAAAGTATTCTATCTACCTAAGAGCAAGCAGCATTGATTTAGAGAATCTTATTTGATATAAACAAATTCAAAGAAAACTGAAGAAAAACGGAAGCTGCACTTTTAAATTATTTACATTAAGGTAGCAACATCTCAATTTTTTAAAGAGCCAGCATTTAGAGAAAGCAGTTTTTAGATAAAAACATCAAAAAGATCATATTTGATAAAAATATATCAAAAATGATAAATATTTGAGTAAAATCAATGCTTCAGTTGCAGTCTACAGCCAATATTTGGTCTTTAAAAATGAGAGCTTTTTTTTTTTTTTGCGGTACGCCGGCCTCTCACTGTTGTGGCCTCTCCCCGTTGCGGAGCACAGGCTCCGGACGCGCAGGCTCAGCGGCCATGGCTCACAGACAGGCCCAGCCGCTCCAGGGCATGTGGGATCTTCGCGGATCGGGGCACGAACCCGTGTCCCCTGCATCGGCAGGCGGACTCTCAACCACTGCGCCACTAGGGAAGCCCAATAATGAGAGCTTTATAACAACCGTGTACTGTTGTTGGCTTCAAAGTAGGAGAGATTAAATGTTTTAAAAGAGGCCATTTCCTGTAGTGCTCTCTCCCCAGCGTCCATCTTTTGAGGAACTACCCCTCCCTTATCTCTTGGAGTTCTGGTACAGTTATTAATCACACTATACTTTCTATACCCAGCTGCAAAAGCGGACATGTCACCAAGGCCTGACCAATCAGGATACCCATGGCCCTCTCTCCACAATGGGTCTGTAATGAGCACAAGGCCAATCAAAGTCTCAACATAAGATTTGATTTGTTATTGGAGTCCAGAAAAAAGATGAGAAGATTTAAGGACTTTGTAGGACTTGGGGGGTTGAGAGCCACCTTTCCTGCTACCCAGAGTGGAGCTCAGAAAGAGGCCAACCTGGAGGAAAGAAAGTCAAGAAACAGTCCTTGAGAACATGAGTTTAGCTCTTACTGTCCAATGCCTGGGTTTTCATGCACATAAGCCAATACATTTCTTCTTAGCCTAAGAAGTGTTTCTGTCAGGATTCTCAGTACAGAATCCTTACCAATACAGAAACTGACGTGAATCGAAATTTCTTTCTCTTCCTGCTGAAATCTAAGCTATAAAAAACAAAGCCAATTTAACACAGTTCTATTTAAGTTCAGAAATAGAGCATTTATTAATAAATGCTTCTTTTTCCTCCCTTTTGGAGTATTTTCATTTCATAAAACTACTTCTGTTAAATGTCATCATGTATAGTAAAATCCCATTTTTCACAGTCACATGTAATTCCCAATCAGAACAACAATGAGATACAGGGTTACCTCTCACAAACTTCCCTGAAGCAAGAAAAATAATTATGTGTTTAAAATTCTCTGCAAAAAAATACAGCAAAGGGCCTAAGATGCCGGAAATTTTTAATTAAGTAGATCAGTTACCGTTCATATTGCATACCCAAGACGGGAAGAAGGAAAGCTTCTAAATAGAATGCATCCTAATTATTAAATCTGAAGCAAAATATCTTTCCAATCCCCATTACACAATATTAAAAACCCCAAACCCGGGCCTCCCTGGTGGCGCAAGTGGTTGAGAGTCCGCCTGCCGATGCAGGGGATACGGGTTCGTGCCCCGGTCTGGGAGGATCCCATATGCCGCGGAGCGGCTGGGCCCGTGAGCCATGGCCGCTGAGCCTGCGCGTCCGGAGCCTGCGCGTCCGGAGCCTGTGCTCCGCGACGGGGGAGGCCACAACAGTGAGAGGCCCGCATACCGCAAAAGTAAAAAAAAAAAAAAAAAAAAAAAAAAAAAACCCCAAACCCCAAATAAACTATAACAGAAAAGCTTAACCCTCTATATTCCTTACTGAGTCTCTCAATAGCATTAAGCTCCTTACCAGCATTATTTATAGAAGAAAAAGCATTTCAAGTTCTAATTTAAAAAAAAAAAAAACTTATAGGGGACAATTCATAATGGAACTACCTACACATTTAAACAATATGATTTTCCCTGTATTTTCCAATTATTCTATAATGTGGGTTTTGTTCTTTTACACACATGAAACACACACAAAAACTCCTGATATGGACTATACTGTAGACCTTTCTGTACTGAACATTCTTGCCCCATGTTTTGCTCCTCCTCTGCTTCTTACCTACTACTGAGAGGATCTTAATTCCGCTCAACCAAGATATCCATCTTTCAAAGCCAGGCTGAGTTCAAAACTCTTCATAACCCCCTCCCCAACTATCCAAGTCAGAAAATAAGCGCTGGTGGTAAAGACTCTAACAAGACATAAAAAAGAATGAACCCTTACTTTCACTTCATGTACACATTTAACTTCTTTAACTCACTATGCATACCCAGGTGAGGATAATTTCTCCGAATTAAAAGATAGGTACTCTTTGTAAAACATATCTCTTTAATGCAAGCAAACTACTTCATCTGGTGTTCAACAAAAATATAGCAATTGGTTCCAGCACAGGTGGAAAAGCAGGCATGTAAGACTCTTCCTAAAAATGGTACAATACAAACACAATGTATAAAATACAAAATTGTATTGTAAAATACACTGTAAATAGAACACAGATACAACATATTTGAAGGGCAATTTAAGCTTGAGAACTTTTCAAAAGATAATTTTGTTTATATTTGATTTCCCTCTTTTTGTCATGACTTGAGCACCCTTTCTCTCCAAGATGCAACTCCACACCACTTTTTAGAACAGCATGCTGAACAGCCAATTAATTATCCCAGTTTCTGCCAAAATTCATACTAAAACTTACCTAAAGAGTTTTGTTTAAGTACTGGGAGAAAAGTGAAAAAGGTAAAATCCTTACTACAGGTATTGCTTACCAATGAATCATGAAGCTCCCAATAAATTGAGAGCTTCCTGAAAACAGAGGCCATTTCTGACTCATTTTTATATTTTATGTTTTTATATCGCCAGTGCTAGCTCACACAGTGGGTTCACCACTAAATGTTTGAGAAGGGAATGAATGTGTGCCAGTAATAGAACTTTTATTTTTTCTCTTTATAAAGTAAAATAAACACTTTTAGGAGAACATTCCGAATAATATTTGTTCAAGGAGAAGAGCAACGAACTTGCCTCTCTTCCCCCACAAACAAATCTCTCACAACACCAGCCTCCAAGCTACTGAAAATCTTACCCTTAAGAACAGTTTTAAATTAATGGCATTCATTCTCCCTACCAAAATGTAGTATTGCAAGGAGATTATTTCTCAAAATTTTAGAAGAGAAACAAAACGAATTACAGAAGACACAGTTCTAGTCTTCAATACCAAAAGTTATTCTTTGTTGAATCAAAACCAACCAAAAACTGACTTGGAAATTGGCAGAGTTTGAAACTGGTGGGTAATATTGAAGTGGTTCATAAAAATGAAGTTCTCCTGCAACACACTCCCCAAACACTAAGTGCCCACAAAACTTACGAGCACTTAGGGGTTATATAGTAAACACATTATATGAAACTATTCACCTGAGATTATGCACTGACTTCATAAGTCAGATACTTGAACAAATGGAGATTTGTTTTACCATATATGCGTGCGTGTGTGTGTATGTATAAAGACCAGGAAAAAAAAAAAAACACTTAAATGTATCTCATAACAAGAGGTTTTATGAAGTACATCCCAAGATCTCAGAAGAAAAACAATTTATATTCCTCAGGAACACAGAGTTATGTTCCATAAAAATCAGTTTCAGCATTAAACTGAATAAAATAAAAATGATTTGAAAAGTGAAAGAGCCAAATGTTAAGAGTTTGTTCTGACACTGTGGTATAAGCCCAATAGTCATCTGAATTGAAGGTGCCAATGAACAGAGCCTAGAACCCAAACCTTAAGTTAATAAAACCAACTTGAGACCCCAAAAATTGTTATCAAACTTTCAAAAAGCAGGAAAGTTTCAAATTTAAGGTTTATCAAAATTTGATACTATTTTCCCTAACAAAGGGGCTGCCTCACCCAGTCTCGTTTCTATTGTTTAAGAAAAGGTATCGAGAATTTTTTTGTATTGCAAACCTGAGGCTAGCAATTTCTCCCACCCTTCCCTTAATGTTACAACCACCTAAAGTGAACTCACCACAAGTCCCAAATAACCCACTAAACCAAAAAGAGTAATAAAAAGATCCAAAAGTTAAGAGAATAAAGGGGTAGAGTTATTCATTATTGGCATAACATAAACATCCTTACTTAAATAAAGATGTTTAAAAAAATATCTTTACTTGAAAGCATTTCATAATGTTTCTTCACCGATGGAGAAAGTATTTCTAGGACTGTGCTCATTTTAACAAAATTCCCTTATAAACTGGATGTCTCAAAGAGTCAGTGGTGAAGACTTTTACCTACATTTAATTAACATTAAACAAGATTCAAATTAGCTTTTGTTGGGCTTCCCCGGTGGCGCAGTGGTTGGGAGTCCGCCTGCCGATGCAGGAGACACAAGTTCGTGTCCCGGTCCGGGAGGGTCCCACATGCCGTGGAGCGTCTGGGCCCGTGAGCCATGGCCGCTGAGCCTGCGCGTGCGGTGAGCCATGGCCACTGAGCCTGCGCATCCGGAGCCGGTGCTCCGCGGTGGGAGAGGCCGCGCTGAGAGGCTGAGAGGCCCGCGTACCGCAAACTAGCTTTTGCTTAAACAAACTGAAAGATTGTTCCTCATGATTTTTATCTCTAGATATAGTATCAGACAGGGTAGCAAATGCACTATGTGCATGATAAAGCAGTAGACAAGGACTTCATATACTTACTGTATCAATACTTAATCTCTGGAATAAAGTCCACATAATTTACAACTGCTGAAATGTGTGTTTAAGGTATATGAAGCAAATATTCCATAAAACTCTGCACGATCATAGTCGGGGGAATTTTAGAATAAAATTAACTGCTTCTATCATTAATCAGAATAGAAACTGTTTAAAAATATACTCTGAAGTAAAATCAAGGAAACTAATCCTGGTCACAGGACTATATCATGAAACAATTCCGCCAGAGGTCCAAAGTTCAACTTCTTTTACTACAGGGAACATTCAAAGTTCAAATTCAAGTGAAAACTTTTCCTCTTGCAGAAAAGTAAATGACAAGGTTGTAATTAAGAAAAAGGTGACAATTTGAGCCAAGAATTAGGTGGAGCAGGAAAGTACTGAATGCTAAGTACTACATTAATAATAAGAATTCAATGAGAAATTTCCTAATTCTCTCACAAAAGCCTCAGATTAGGAACCATAGTTTAAAGAGTTACTTTCAAATCTCCATTAAAGATTAGAACAAAAGAAAATAAATAAATAAAACCCCAAGTCAAAGCGAAAGATAGTCACTACCAGAAAGAACCCTTGTTAAATCATCTGGGTGAGGGTACTGGCTTTGGCTGAGCTCCCTTTAACATCTACTAGATGAAAGGGGAAATCAAGAAAGAAACGGCGCTACACCAGTCATGTCCTACAGTCCAGCTCATCCTTTCACCGTGGACTCTGTCAGAAGACAATATGAGGTCACTCCCCACTAATAATACATCTTACAGAAATGGCTGAATCTACTCTTGCATTGTGCTAGTTTCTAAAGGGCATGTTATAAATATAATTTAATAAAGAGTTATTAATCAAGACAAGAGACAGAGTGCTAATAAGTACACTTTAAAATACCTTATTAAATTGAAAAATCCATTTCTCTCACAAAGTTTAGATAAAAGGAGAGGAAAAAAACCTCCAATGTGCAGGGCAAATTCCTTTTTAAATTCCCTTACTCTGTATTTTCATACTTTTCAAATTTAATCCCAACAGTATAAAATCTTTGTCTCCTCTGGAGATAATATATATGCTGTTTATAATCACACTCAAAGTTTTACAAATAACCTCTTCAAGTTCTTAGTTTCTAATATTTAAAGTCATGTGCTTAAACCTGTAAAAATCTTGCTACTTTATAGCAAATGTTGTTTATGTGAAGCCATTTAAGAAACAATTTAATATAATGCCTAACATGAGGCTATTAAAAACAAAGAATGCTATTTTTCAAAGAAATCAACAACTTGCTTAAAAACAAGAATATTAGTCTCAAATGACATATAGTGGTATCCTTTAGAAATTACTGAGGCAGAGTGTATCTTTAAAAAATAGGTGTACTATTCAGAACTTTTATTATTGATTACAAAATATGCTATACCCAGTACACTTTATTTTGGCTAAACATTTAAAATAGGACAGTATGCAAGAGGGAAAATTTTTATTACTACAAAAATGTCAACTACATTTTGGGGCTTTTTTTTTTTTAGTACAGTTAAGTAACATCACTGAATACACTCTAAACTTTGAATTATCTTCTTAAATTTTATATAAAGGCTGAGAAAATGAATAACATGCAGACCAGACTAATATCAATGAAAGACACATTTTCCCAGTCTTCTAAAAGAATCACAATAACTTGAGAATATATCAACTTCCTCCTCTATCATCTTTTAAACTATTTTTGAAAATAAGTTATACTCTTGTATATGCCCCCAACTAATCAAGACAAAACACAAAGCAATGATGCAAATGTTCTCATTACTCCCTAACTCGTGGGATTTGAACTAAGTCGCACTTAGACCAGTAATGCTGTATATAGTATTTTGCATATTACAGAGAGTGCCTGACTGGCTGAATTATAGTCCCCAAAGCCTTTCCTCTACCCTTCACATATGGCTCTAAAAGTTTGAATTAAGAAAGAATTTTTTAATTCAAAATATATATATATACAGAAAAAGATGTTTGAAGTCTGCCAAAGTTTTTAAAATTAATAATAAAAAGAAAACCTCACATAAACCCATAAGCTTACAATGAATGTGATGGAATAGACCATATGCAGAAAATCTTAATTAAGATTGCAGGGACATGTGAGTGTGTGTGTGTGTATACATCCACAATACACACACATATGGGTATTGCAGCACAAGCCATCAGTTCCCATTAAGCCTAAGGAGTACTAAAGAGATATTTCTAAAGTGAGCTCCTGAGAAAGAAAAAAAAAAAAAAAATGTGAGGGAGACAACATGTTAAATTTTTCTCCAGAATTTTCTAGCATTTTGCAGTGTAGAGATGAACTGATTTTTCTAGCCCAAGTCATAATTAAGCAGACCATTATATTTTGATGCACTGTATATTCAGTAGAACACATTCAGAAAAAAATAGTTTGATTTCTATTAACGTTGTAGTCATAATTCTCTCCCCTACAAACATCTCAGGAAACAGAATCACATTTGCCAATGCTGAAACCACCAGCAATGCTGTCAACAACAAACACATGAGGGCTATTACCTCCGATCAGATATCCCTGTACGCAGTCTGATCAATGCTTTGCAACTGGCAAGTATGCCATAAACGTAACGAGCTCTGCAGCAGATTTTACTGGCATAAAAGACACCTGGGCAACAGGGGCCTTTGCAACCCACCACTTCAACAAAATTCCGTAAAATCAAAGATTTACAAAAGATTTTACTCCAAGGAGGCACCTAGGTCTTCTTTGGAAACCCAGACTATTCAACAGCTCCCTGCAAGAACACACCATTCTGCCACAAATCGCATATTGCACACCATCGGTACCCAGACACCTGAACCACCTGGGCTAACAAGAGTTAGGCTGTCAGCTCGGAGGTATTGCTAGTGTGCAAGAAACACTGAAGCAGCTAAGCTCTCCCAGGTACACTAGGTGGTAACCTTGGCACCAAGTGCCGTAGTAGTAAAGATCTTTTTCCCTATTACAAAATGCGCTAAGACTGTTCCAAAGAAAATGCTACAATCCTGAGGACCTCTTCCACAAAGGAGAGCAGAAAAGGGCTGGTTTTTTCCTCTAGTCAAAAACTGCGGTGGGAGATGGAGCTACAAATTAAGGAAATCCAGCTTCTGGTGGCAATCCTGAGACAGCTAGCAGAGCAGCCCGGCCAAGCCAGAGCTCAGTTTTCCTACCGGCAAAATGGGAATCACCACCGCCACCTCTCCCCCTCGACAGGGAGCCCGGCACACCCAGGAGGTCTAAGATTACCCCGGACGACAAGCGGTGGGGTGGGGCCGCCGCTCCCCAGACGCCCACCCCGGACTCCCCCCACCCCGCGACAGAAAGGCAGGGCTGGCGTACCTGGCTTCACAGTCTTGAGACGGATGGGTTCGCGGAAGTGGCGGATGACAGCCAGGGTGTCCCGGTTGGTGAGCCCGCTGACAGGCGTCCCGTTCACCTCCAGCAGCACATCCCCCGGGCTGGGCGCCTTGCCCGAGACGACGCAGCAGGTGCCACCGCCTGGCTCCTCGCGGAGCCGCCCCAGGTAGGGGAACTCGCCGCGCTCCGCGCCGCCCCGGATCTCGGCGCCCAAGTCGCCCGGGGGCCCGGCCCAGGACACCGCGCACTCCTGCACCTTGCTGAGCCAGTGCTTCTTCTTCTTCAGCGTCTTCGACATCCCGAACCCCGCTGCACCATGGAGGAGACCCCGCGCGGGCGCCGGGGGCGCCGCTCCGGCCCCCTCTCACCCTGGGGGCCCCGGGCGGCCCGCGCAGCCCGGAGAGGGGGGCCTCGCCGCTCCGGCGCCCCCCCCCGACCACAGCCGGCTGGGGGCCGGGCCGTTCCAAGCCCCGAGACGCCCCTCGGACGCCCCGCCCGGCGGCGCTCCCCGGGGCTGGCCGGGGTCCGCGAGGGCCAGCCGGGTTAGGCTGAAGAAAAGAGAAGGGGATTGTCCCCGGGCGGCTCCAGAGGGGTTTCGGGCGGGGTCACAGCCGACTGCTGGCCCCCGGGCTCCGCGCCTGAGCGGCGGGAAAGGCAGAAGCAGGGGGGCGGGGAGGTAAAGGGGGAAGAGCCGGAACGGGAAAAATCCGTCGGGGGCGCGCAGAAGCGCGCGTAGACCCGTCGCAGGATCGATCGTGGCCGCTGCGGAGCTGGAGCGCTGAGACCAACGCCTGCCCAAGCTGCCAGGAAACTGCCGCTTTCAAACCCGCCGCAACCTCCTCCTCCTCCCTCTTCCCTTCCCCCCGCCCTCGCCCATCCCTCATCCAGAGCCCCGCCCCCTCCCGCCGCGCGGCGCCCGGCGCGCTGCCGTCACGGGCCAGGCGCTTGGGAACGAGCCCCGCACTCGACTCCCTCGCCAGGGATTGGCGCCCGGCGGGCAGGAGGCGGACCCTGACGAGAACGAGAACCACCGATTGGTTACTGAGAGTGGAGGAGGCGGGCACTAGAATGACTGAAGTTTAAAGAGGGTGGAAAAAAAGAAGTTTGAAGAGTGAGGGAGGGAGAAAGGAGGGGCTGGGGAGAGGGGCCGGCTCCAGATAGCAGGGCTGAGAGAGGCCCTCCGTGCGGCGGCCGGAGCCAGGAGAAAACTCGGATAGGAAGAGCAACCGAACTCCCCGAGGTGGAGGCGTGGCTGGCAAGCCGGGCGGAGTGGGGGGAGGAGCTTGGAAGCCTGCACCGGGCACAGAGAAAAGCGGGTGTACTTTGAAGGGGAGACGACGTGCTGAGTCCCAAGGCAGAGGTGGCGGAGCCTCGGGGTGGCCAGTGACAGCCGACCGCTTACAATGAGTAGACGTTTCTCGTTCGTTCATTTCTTCAACAGAAGTTACTGAACGCCCATTGAGGCAAAGTCTCCGGAGTCTGGTTGATGGAAGGTAAAATAGAGTCCTGCATACTGCTGTGTGACCTCACGCATATTAGACAACCTCTCTGAGCGACGGCATCCTCGGCTGATAAGTGGAAATAATTATACCCTTCCAAGTTGTGAAGATTACATGAGGTACATATGAAACATCTGTGTAGTGCCTGACAGGGTACTTCTTACCCTTTAGTAGCTGATGAGAAGGATGACTTTATCAGACATTGTGCTAGATACTGGGTTCAGGGATGAAGAAAACGGAGGTCCTGCTTTCTAGGAGGTCACAGTCTAAAAGGAGAGACTGAGAAGTAAGACTGCTTGAGATGAGGTAGGGTGGGGTGGGGTAGAGGTGGATTAGGAACCAGGCTAGTAGCTAGCAGACCTGGGCTGGAGTCCTGGAATGCTGCTTACTTGCTGTTTGACCTTCACCAAATCTCAGTTTCAAGTTTACTCACCTGTAAAGGAGGTGGAGCGAGAACTAACAGTGAATAAAGGACATCTTAGATCCCTTCCAACCCTAATTTTTCACAAACAGTTCTTGAGCTTTCTCTCCTCCCTGACTTGGCTCACACTCTCCCCTGTCTTTGTATTTAAAACAATTCTATCCATCCTCAGCCCAAATGCCATCTCTTCCAGCTTGCCTTCTCTGATACCTTGTCCTCAGGTGGAAAGTGTTTTCTCTGAGCTCTGATACTTTCACTTTTGCAGCATGACACTTATTTATGTAGTCTCCTGTCTCCTTTTAATGGTTGGGGAAAGCCCTTATTTAAACTATGAATAACTCCACAGTATCTCACCACATCTCAGATAGACTGGCCCAAGCTTCAACAGCAGCAGTGATTTTGTTCACACCATTGTATCAGTCAGGGCCTAGGCAGGAAACAAATGGTACTTTACAAAGATGTAGACAGGGTGTGGGAAACCGCAAGAGAAGTGTGGAACCCTGGGGCTACAAGCACCTAGAGCTATAGAAGCAAGGGGAGGGAACAGTTACCAAAACTCATCACAGAAAGGGCAGCCTGACAGGAGCCTGTGACCTTCAGTCAGGGATGCAGTCAGCCTAAGTAATCACCCAAGGACAAAGCTGGAGGATTTATCTCTCACCTCCCTCTTCCATCCTCCTGCTGGTACATCCCAATAACCAAATCAAACCAGGAGCCAGAGGGCAAGAGAGCCTTTTGAAGCAGTCCCTATCAGTCAGTCACACAGAGAAGAGGAAGCAGCCCATCTGGAGAGAAAAAGGGAAAATACCTAGCACAGACATCATGTGGATTGCTCAGATTTAGCCAGATTTGAGGCAAAGCTGGAGTATTTTTTTCTGAACTACTACCTACATTAACAGATTCCTGGATGAAGTCATGATAACCTCCACCTCATTTATTTTTGCAGCAGTTCTGGGAAAACACCTTCCCTGCCCAGATTTTATCCATCAGGATACCTTTGGCCACAAGGAACAGAACATCTAACAGTAGCTTAAAGCATGGGGTTATTTATTACATCTTTAACATGAGGTTCAGATGAAAGTAGTCTTGGGATTAGTTCAGCAGCACAATCATATCATTAAGGACCCAAGCTCTTTTTGTGCCTGCTCTCTAACATCACGTTCATGTTGGCTTTTATCTCCAGGCTTGTCATCTCTAGATTGCAATGTGGCTGCCACAGCTCCAGGGATCACATCCTCAGAGGTCATTGTACAAGCAGGAAGGGAGGAAAAGGCACCATTGCTCCCATTTTTATGAAGGAGAAAAATCTTTCCCAGACTGCCCCCCGCGCCATAGAATCTCCCTTATTGGCCAGAAAATGGTCACGTGCCCATTGCAGACCAGTCACTGACAAAAGAAAATGAAATTGCCACAGTTCATTAATTATGAGTCACGCCCAAGCAAAATAGGAGTTCTGTTTCAGAGGAGAAAGAGGGAATAGTTGTTAAGTAGGCACCCAACAGTGTCTGCCACATGCCTCAACCAAGAATAAGTTATATTGACTCTTTTTTTTAATTTTATTTTATTTATGTATTTTTGGCTGCATTGGGTCTTTGTTGCTGCGTGCGGGCTTTCTCTAGTTGTGGTGAGCGGGGGTTACTCTTCATTGCAGTGCGCGGGCTTCTCATTGCGGTGGCTTCTCGTTGTGGAGCACGGGCTCTAGGCACGTGGGCTCCAGTAGTTGTGGCACGTGGGCTCAATAGTTGTGGCTCACGGGCTCTAGAGCGCATGCTCAGTAGTTGTGGTGCACGGGCTTAGTTCCTCCGCAGCATGTGAGATCTTTCTGGACCAGGGGTTGAACCCATGTCCCCTGCATTGGTAGGCGGGTTCTTAACCACTGTGCCACCAGGGAAGCCCGTTATATTAACTCTTAACAGAAAACTGCAGTGATCAGGAGCTTGAGCTCTGGAGTCAGGCTGGAAATCTCAGCTTTTCTACTTACTAGTTCCGTGATCTTGAGTAAACTTTAATCTTACCTAACCTCGGTTTCCTTATCCACAAAATGGATATAATAAGAGTACTCACCTGAGTTGTGAGAACTGAATGGAGCTATTTGAGTCAAGCAAGCACTTAACATGTGGTCATATAAACAGACACTCAAGTGACTTTAGTTTGTGCTAAATAGTAATATTTGTGACAAGGCCAAAGGCATTGCTAAATCACCTTTATAACTCCATAAGTATTCAATTCACCCATCTTAGTAAGCTTAGGTTCAGTTTTAAAATAGTCTAGAAAAAAGCTGCCCACCCCAGTGAATTAATTCTGGTAGGATACGATTCTGGAAATTACTACATAATTAAAGGAGTCACATTGCAAATGTCTCTCTCTAAAATGGCACCTAACCAAATAATCAGATCATATCCATACTTATCATTGTTTCCCAAACCTAATGGTTGGCTTGATAGTTGTGATTTCCATAGGGGAATATTAATAAGCTAAATAATATGGAACCTGACTTAACAACAATAAATGATACAGTTGAATATGATGATCTCCAAGGTTTCTTTGGGCTACCTCTATCCATCTAATCTATGGAGATAAAGATAGATGTGTTTCAATATGCAGAACACATGAGTTAGGTCCCAAGATGGCTACAGTGGCTCCAAATAACAATATCCAATGACTGAAAGGAAGTGTCTCTCCCTTCCTCATTTCGTTTTAGTAGATCAAGGAAACCTTTCCCCAAAGGCCCCAGCAACACTTTCCCTCCAGCTCATTGGCTGGACTTGCCCAAACGCCCTTTCCTAAACTAAAGATGCAAAGGGTAATGAAATACTTTTATCCAGTTTGCCCGTCTAGTGCTCAGAGGGGGATCCAGTGTCTTGTAAGCTGTGTGGCTGCATAATATCTGAACACAGTTTGGCGGGGAGGAGGTCTTTTAGCAAATATGAAGGGGAGAGATTGCTCAATTTGCTTCTAATTTACATACACTCACACACATACACTGTTTGACAAGGTGGAAAGTTTATTTTGTTTTATAATATTGCTGACTGTTCCTAATGAGAGTTAAGTATACCCTGTAAGTGGAAAACTTCAGAATGGCAAGTATAAGTTCCCAAATTTTCTCAGATGACCCGCGCTTAGTTACTCCTTTGTACAAGCAGAGATGCATCATATTGAGGTTTGTGTGCTGACAGCTCCAGGGAAATCACTCACATCAGAGTCTCTGTGAATAGTGCCCCTGGAGTCGTGTGTGGCACTGTGCCAAAGCGAGGCAAGTGTAGAGAGAAATTTTTATTTATTTTTATATTCTCACTATTTCTTTCATGGAAACCTGAATCTCTAGTAACAGTCAATCAAATCATCATATTTAAGGATGAAGTCTTTCTTAAGTATTAAGGTGGCAGAGGGTAGGGGAGAAGTGGAGTAGAAAGATAAAACAAATATTTGCCTTCTATACAGAATACAGGAACATTTATCCTGTTCTTATTCCCACAGATGATAATAAAATCATCTTGAATTTTAAAAATTCTGATCCACAAAATCTTTCACTGCCTTAGAAAATGTTCATACTGACCTGTATTGTGGAAATTGTATACGTAATGCAGCCTAACGTTAACAGCCTAACTGAATTCGGGATTAATTATCCTATTGTATCTTTATATTTTATTAGCATTTTTATTTGCCGAGGCCTATGGGCTAATTTGTATGCTAATGCTAAAATATGCTCATTTATGAAAGCAAATACATGGAAAATTTTCTTTCGGTTAGACAAACTAATTTATTGTTAAAATCGTATCACTATGTTTCATACATAAATGTGCATTTTTGCCCACAGGTGCACTTACCTGCAAATGACCAACTGCATCCAGCCCAGATTCACAGAACAACAGGAACATTCAGAACCAAGTGCAGTGCCAACATGTTTTGAAAGGGGGGTTAGTTAAGCAGTCAAGTGTCAAGTTTGCCAGACAAAGCAGGACAAAGAGAACATTGAATGAAACAGAAAATACCAAAGTAAACCATCTTTTATATTTCAGCTTAAATACAACCTCCTGCTCAAGACCAGCCTTGAATTCCCACAGCTGGGTGTCATTTGGATGTCATCTCATCCTTCTCCAAAACCAATAGCATGTTGTCACTATGTGTTTTCCAGTAGACCTCAAGATCCTTGAGGGCAGAGTCCCTTTCTGATTCATTTGTGTAACCCCCATCGGGTTGGGCCCTTTATCTTTAGTGACCACTCATTCATTCATTCATTCATTCATTCAAGTACCTGTTATGCACAGGTATTGTTTCAGGTGCTGGTTTACAGCAATGAACAGATGTACAAGGTCCCTCCTTTCATGGGGAAGAAGACAGTGTAGGGGAGGAAAAAGTTTTCCTCAACCCTCTTAGGGTCCCTGGCTGGATCTGAAAATTAAACTGGCAAAGACAGATTAATAGGAGAAAAATATAGAGGACTTCCCTAGTGGTCCAGTGGTTACGACTTCGCCTTCCAGTGCAGGGGGTATGGGTTCAATCCCTGGTCGGGGAGCTAAGATCCCACGTGCCTCATGGCCAAAAAACCAAAATATAAAACAGAAGCAATATTGTAACAAATTCAGTAAAGACTTTAAAAATGGTCCACATCAAAAAAAATCTTTAAAAAGAAATAGGAGAAAAGTATACAAATTTATGTAATATAAGTTTTGTAATATACAGAAATGAAGACCAGAAGAAATGGTAATAAACCTGAGTGTTTTTATGCTATTGATGAACAGTGGGAAGTCGTGGGAAAATATGATAGGGCAAGGAGGATGAGCTAAGTGTAGTAAACTGGGGGAATTTAGCAAGGCCTGTCTGCTCAGATTCTTTCCCATTATCTGTCCATCTTGGATATGAGGATGTTTCTTTCCTGCAGGCATAGGGAGGGCACCTCTCACCTGAGGGTCAGATGAGCTGTTTCAAGGATGAAGGCCAGAGGGACAGAGAGAACTTCCTGCTTCTGCCAGTTTCTTCAAATTCCTTCAGCTTAAAATATTCAATATGCCAAATTGCTATATTTTGGGGTATTGTGTCCTGAACCCCTCCAAAGAAGATATACAGATTGCCAACAAACATATGAAAAGATGCTGAACATCACTAATCATTAGAGAAATGCAAATCAAAACTACAATGAGGTATCACCTCACACCAATCAGAATAGCCATCATCAAGAAATCTACAAACAATAAATGCTGGAGAGGGTGTGGAGAAAAGGAAACCCTCTTGCACTCTTGGTGGGAATGTAAATTGATACAGCCACTATGGAGAACACCTTAAAGAACTAAAAATAGAATTACCATATGACCCAGCAATCCCAATACTGGGCATATACCCTGAGAAAACCATAATTCAAAAAGAGTCATGTACCACAATGTTCATTGCAGCTCTATTTACAATAGCCAGGACATGGAAGCAACCTAAGTGTCCATCGACGGATGAATGGATACAGAAGATGTGGCACATATATGCAATGGAATATTACTCAGCCATTAAAAGAAATGAAATTGGGGCTTCCCTGGTGGCGCAGTGGTTGAGAGTCTGCCTGCCGATGCAGGGGACACGGGTTCGTGCCCCGATCCCGGAAGATCCCACATGCCGCGGAGCGGCTGGGCCCGCGAGCCATGGCCGCGGAGCCTGTGTGTCCGGAGCCTGTGCTCCGCAACGGGAGAGGCCACAGCAGTGAGAGGCCCGCGTACAGCAAAAAAAAAAAAAAAAAAAAAGAAATGAAATTGAGTTATTTGTAGTGAGGAGGATGGACCTAGAGACTGTCATACAGAGTGAAGTAAGTCAGAAAGAGAAAAACAAATACCGTATGCTAACACATATATATGGAATCTAAAAAAAAAAAAAAAAGGTTCTGAAGAACCTAGGGGTAAGACGGGAATAAAGACGCAGATATAGAGAATGGACTTGAGGACTCAGGGAGTGGGAAGGGTAAGCTGGGACAAAGTGAGAGAGTGGCATGGACATATATATACTACCAAATGTAAAATACATAGCTAGTGGGAAGCAGCCACATAGCACAGGGAGATCAGCTCGGTGCTTTGTGACCACCTGGAGGGGTGGGATAGGGAGGGTGGGAGGGAGACGCAAGAGGGAGGAAATAATGGGGATATATGTATATATATAACTGATTCACTTTGTTATAAAGCAGAAACTAACACACCATTGTAAAGCAATTATACTCCAATGAAGTTGTTAAAAAAAATAACAATACATACGTAAGCTTCAAAAAGAAAAAGCAGTAAACCCAAAACAAGTAAGTGATCAAGATAGTTTCCCATAGTAATAGTACTATAATAGAAGATGAAATAGAATGAAGTGATGGGTGATTAGGAAAGGACACAGGCTACATTAGATAGAGGTCACAGGGAAGTTCTGGCTTAGAAGGTGACAATTTTGCCGAGACCTGAATGACAAGTAAGAGGGAACCAAGTGAGGACCTGAGATCCAAGAATCTCAGGCCAACACGAGACCTTGGATAGACCTGCGTCTGAATTTGAAGAACAGAGGAGTGCTAACATGGCTTGAGTCTGGCTGTACAGGAGAGACGGGTAGGAAAAGAATTCAGAGAGGAAGGCCGGGGGCCAGATCACATACAGCTTTTCAGGCCAAGGCAAGGAATTTGAATTTTATTCAGAGCATAATGAGTTGTAAGGCGAGAAGTAGCAAAATCTGATTTACATTTTAGACTGATGGTTCTGATTGCTACACAGAGAAGGATGGAGGTGACAGCAGAAGCAGGGAGAAACCTGGCACAGGAGCCCCATGAGAGGTGACGGTGGCATGGACCAGGGTAGAAACAATGAAGATGAAAATCTGTTGAATGCACTGTGAAAATCAGAAATTATAGTTTTAATTTCCTAGACTGATCTCAGATAAAGAAATATGTTACAACTCTATTTAATAAGGAGCTTTGTGGAATGTAATTGCTTTGTTGAAATGTCCCTTCACAGTAAGATAAGTAGGAAGTTAGAAAATAAAAAGTGGAGGAAATTCTTAATTAAGTTTAAATTTATACAGGTTCTTTTATTATGTTTATTGAGCAGAGCATCCAGAGAGATGGAATGTTAATCAAGGTTTTTGTTTAATCTCTTAGGAAGGTAACATCCTCTCACAGCATATGATGCTTATGAAACAACATATATTGTTTTTTTCATCTACAGGGTGTGTTGTTATAAGAAGTGGAATTTGTTTCTTAACTTATACAGGAACTCACAAACTTGGTTTTAAAAGAGCTCTCCCATCATATAAAATCTTTTAGGTTCTTTGACTAGTTAGAAAACTTCAGGCCCTTGAGTCTTATTTTCTCATTGCAGACCGAAAGCAAATAAACAGTGCCTTCAGTGGATTCCAATACAAAGCACGATTCCCTTTCTTCAACAGAAGGAAAATTCTCATTTACTTGGCTAAGCTTAGGTGAAGCGTTTCCAAACACACAGTCCCAAATTTCACAGTAAAAATGATTGGAAACACACCGCATGAGCTTAAAATAAACACACCCCATTCAAAAACCAGGTACTGTGGCCTTATACTTAACAAAAATATCCAAATGAAATCTATATTTTCCTTTATTCAAAAATGGAGAGTAACCTTGTTGGATCTGGGATGAAGGAGGGAAGGACTGAGTTTCAGTCCAGAAACAGGGCAACATGCTAAATAGTATGGGTTCTGATGAAGTGCTTCTGTGCTTAGAACCTAAAGTTGCTGTAAGTGGAAAATCTTGGCACATTTTAATATGTAATAACTATCTGTTAAGAGAGTATATCTGAAAAGTTCTTATCACAAGAAAAAAGTTTGTAACTGTGTGGTGATGGATGTTAACTAGACTTATTGTGGTGATCATTTTGCAACATATACATACGTGTATTAAATTATGAGGTACCCTTGAAATTAATATAATGTTATATGTCAGTTATACAATAAATAAGTAAACAACTGTCCATTCACAGTTTGATGGGCACAAAGGACAAACAGAGCAACTGGTTATATGAACAGCAGACCTTCAGAAGCACTGATACAAACAATACTTGGTTAATGTTCAAGGTTACCTTTTCAGCTTTGGTGTGTTGGAGAATGTTTACAGATTGAAATTTTCACCTTGCAAAGTGCTATAGACTGAATTGTGTGTTCCCACCCCCCCAAATTCATATGCTGAATCCCTAACCCCCAATGTGACTATATTTGGTGATAGGACCTTTAAGGAGGTAACTAAGATTAAATGAGGTCATAAGGATGAGACTCTAATACAATAGGATTGGTGGCCTCTTGAGAAGATTTCCCTCCCACTTGACTCCACTTTAACTACACTAACCTTCTTGCAATTCTTTCAACACGCCAGGAATGCTCTTTCCTCAGCTCTCCCTCTGCCTAGAGTGCTCTTCCCCCAGGTAGTTTCATGACCACTCCCTCCCTCACCTCCATTTGACATTGGATCAAATGCCACTTAAGCATGGACTTTACTTGACCTTCCTATCTAAAAATGCAACATCCCCTCAACTATTAAACATCCATGCCCTACTCTCTCTTTTCTTGTCTTTGTCCACAGCATTTATAACTTTCTGATATACAATATACTTATTATGTCTCTTATTTTTTGTCTGTCTCTACCCTAGTGTGTAAGTTCCATGAGGGCAGGGATCTTTGTTTTGTTCACTGATTTATCTCCAGTGCCTAGAATAGCACCTAGCTTGTAGTTGGGACTCGATAAATACTTGTTTGCTCAAGTGCTTTCCCATCAAAGTACTTCCAGATATATTAACTATGCTAGGTAATTTAACCTTCATAATAATTTTAAAATAATTTGATCTTTGTAATCCTATGTGGTAGGTGTCATTCGTATTCCTATTTACTAGCGGGTCAGAGAGGTTACTGCAGTCATCCACAGGTCTCTCAACATTAAGTGTCAGTCAAAACAAACTCAGATATTTTAACTCCACATCTAGTCTCCTTTCCTATACCATGGTGGTCATTCTAAGACATTTTCATCATAAATGCCCATCAACATATGAAAGGATAAATTGTTTATATACACAATGGAATATTACTTAGTCATAAAAAAGAATGAAATAATGCCATTTGCAGCAACATGGATGGACCTAGAGATTATCATACTAAGTAAAGTACAATAAGTCAGACAGAGAAAGGCAAATATGATATCACTTCTATGTGGAATCTAAAAAATAATACAAATGAACTTATTTACAAAACAGAAACAGAATCACAGTCATAGAAAACAAACTTACGGTTACCAAAGGGGAAAGGGAAGGGGAGGGAGTTTGGGATTAGCAGATACAAACAACTATATAAAAAATAAATAAACAACAAGCTCCTACTATATAGCACTGGGAACTATATTCAATATCTTGTAATAAACTACAATGGAAAAGAATCTACGTGTACATATGTATGTATAACTGAATTACTTTGCTGTACACTGAAACTAACACAACATTGTAAGTCAACTATACTTCAATTAAAAAATATTGACTACAAAAATTTTAAATGTGTGCATGACAAAACAATTACCATAAACAAAGTTTAAAAACAAATTACAGCCTTGGGACAAATATCTATACTATTTGTTGACAAAGACAGATTTCCTTCTTATACAGAAAGTTCTTATAAATTAATAAGCAAGGAAAAACAAATAGTCCAGTGGAAAGAGGCTAAATTAGATTATAGAAAAATAATAATAAACTGACTTTAAACATGAAAAAGTGTCAATTTTCTAAAAACAAGAAAATTCCATTTTTCTCCTAAAAGATTGGAAAAGATCAAAAGTTTGATAATATATTATATTGTGGAGATATGACTATAAATTAGAATACTCTTTTGGTGGGTAATATGCCAGCATCAGAATTTTTTAAATTTCAATGAAGTTCCATTACTAGGAATTTTCAAAGACTTATATACTAGCAAGTACATTGTAAGCATTGTATGCCATAGAAAATGTCTGGAATAGAGGCTGGTTAAATGAATTGTGAAATATACATTCAACAGAATATTGTGCAGAATGAGGTAGAACTTCATCTGCCGATGTGGAAAGAGCCCTAAAATACATTTTTAAAGATACAGATATGCTTGCTCCTATTTGGATTAAAAAGGGGAGAGGGATGATGGATATTTGCATACACCCTATAGGCCTGTGTTCTCTGGAGGACACAGAGGAAACTAATGGCTGTGGTTGTCTCTAGGCAGTAAGACTGGGAGGCTGAAAGGGAGAAATGCTTTTCATTAAATACCATTTTGCACTGTGAATTATTATTTTTACAAAGTATAGATATTACTTGAAAAAAATAGATGAAAAAAAGAAGTACTATGTTTAAAGAAGAGGAAGAGGGCTTCCCTGATGGCGCAGTGGTTAAGAATCCTCCTGCCAGTGCAGGGGACATGGGTTCGAGCCCTGGTCCAGGAAGATCCCACGTGCCGCGGAGCAGCTAAGGCCGTGTGCCACTACTGAGCCTGCAACTCAGCCCCTGCGCCACAACTACTGAGCCCGTGCACTCTAGGGACCATGCTCTGCAAAAAGAGAAGCCACCGCAATGAGAAGCCCGCACACGGCAACCAAGAGTAGCCCCCGATCTCCACAACTAGAGAAAGCCCACACACAGCAACAAAGACCCAATGCAGCCAAAAATAAATAAATAAATAAATTTTAAAAAATAAATAAAGAAGAGGAGGAAGTGGAGTGAAAAAGAGAGGGCATGGGGGGAGGGGAAGGAGGTAGTTGAAAACAAACAAAACTAATCAAGACCTGTACTTCTGCATGCCCCACATGGCCTAGCCCAGAGTCTGAAATAAAGGACACTGAGTAGATAAAACTCCCAAATCTACTCTACCAATCCTGAGTCTCATCCAAGCACCAGTTTGATTTTTTCAGCTCAGATTAATCTTTTAAAACCAGACTACCTGGGCCAAGAGATAATTGGGCCAGGGAATTTTCTGGTTCTTGGAGATAGTCTATTCTGGTAAGAAATTAAACTTTACCCATTGCTTACTGTCTTTAGCTGAGATCAGGGTAAATCAACATTGGTGAGAAAAACACTATTGCACCAAAGCAGCATGTTACAAATCTGAAACTAAAGATAGACATATTAGAAGTCATTAGGACAATTCAACAACTCTGTATGTGCCAATTTTTGTGCTTCTAATGATTTTAAATTTTAAAAAAATGAATAGCTTTACTTTCTGTTTAATTACATTTTAATTAAAAGCTGAAATTGAAAAAAAGAAGTTACTAGGACAAGACCTACTAGCAGAAATGTCATCAGTGTTAGTTTTGGAAGAGATTTGCGTCTCAGCTGATTTCTAGATTTGGCGTGGCTTGCAGAGAGCATTCTAGCCCATGTTTATCTTGATCTAGTGGGTTAATCTGTACCAAAAGGAAGTTATTTTAAAATGAATTGTAGCAAAGTTTTACAGAATATTAATAGAGCAACAGCCAATGTAAATAGGCAGTAAAACTTGGGAAATTCTCAGGAATTTACTTTTCAATGTATTAGTGTCAAATTGGCTGGTTTTATTGAAATAAGTCAGACAGAGAAAGACAAATACTATATGATCTCATTTATATGTGGAATCTTAAAAAAAAAAAAAACTTGAACTCATAGAAACGGAGAGCAGATTGGTGGTTACCAGAGGTGGGGTGGCAGGGGGGTTGGTCAGGGAAATGGATGAAGGTGGTCAAAGGTATAAACTTCCACTTATAAGATAACTAAGTTCTGGGCATATAATGTAGAGTATAGTTAACAATAGTATTACATATCTGAAAGTTGCTAATAGAGTAGATCTTAAGAGTTTTCATCACAAGAAAAAAAATTCGTTAACTATGTGAGGTGATAGATGTTAATTAAACTTATTGTGGTGATCATGTCACAATATATGCATATATCAAATTGTTATGTAGTACACCTTAAACTAATACAATGTTATATGTCAATTATCTTGATAAAACTGGAAAAAATTTTCTTTAAATTAACTTTTTGCTTAAGCTCATTTGGATAGATCTTTTTGTTACAACCAGACAGTTTTACAGTCTTAACTGAGGTAACGATGATTATGTAAAATTCACCTGAGTAGGAGAGAAAACTGGATTAATTATATGTATGTGTGTGTGTGTGTGTGTGTGTATACACATATATATGAATGATTTTTTTAGAGCAAGATTTAAGAAACAAATAAAAACTCAGAAACTCAGAATCTACTGGCCATGTCAACCTGTCTCACATACTTGCCACAATTAATTGTCTAGAAAAAAGAGTAAAGACACTAGACTCTGAGTATTCTAAAAAATCCTACTAATTGCTTGGAATATCCCAAGTCTGAGAGATTTAACTCACTCCCTTAATCTCTACAGTAATGATGCACTACACAGAGAACAGTTGTTCTGAGTAGTGACCGTGAGACAACAGAAAGCCATAGTTATCTGAGAGGATAATATGTAGGCTTATAGAATTATACACTTGGAAGAGTTAAAAATCACCTACTGCCTACTAATGCAGGGAGATGGACTTGTGCCGTTTTCAACAACATAAATTGAAATAGTTATTTTAATCATTAGGTAATTTAAAAATTAAATATAAAAAAAACAAAGAGTTTTCCAATCCCTTGAGTGACTAAGACCCTGCAAGGGAATTTTACCATGGTGGGCTTGCTTAGTTAGATATTGGGGAACACAGAAGTTTAACAAACAACCCCTCTTTTTCTCCATCTTGTAATTCATATGAAGGGACAAATATTCTATTTTTCAAAGTAATCTTTGAAGAATGTCATATATTTTGTCTCAAAGTATTAGGCAGCATGTGCAGTAAAAAATGGAAGAAACATAGAATTAGTAGATTTTTATTTGGATCCTAGTCTTGTTCGTCCATAAATGTGCAAGCTAAAACTAAAACTCAAAAAAAGCTGATTTTTAGAGATTTGGTAAAAGTAAACAAGATGACTATATTCATCTATCATGAATAAGAATCTTTCCAGTTATAAAAAAAAATCTGCTCAAAATAATTGACGTACAAGAACTGCTGAAGTTTAGAAACAACATTGGAGTTATATTTTTTCGGACCAAAACTATAACCACTCAAAGCTGCAGAAGTGCAGTGAATGCAGCATGGCTGAACAAGGGACAAGCTTATTCCTGGGACCAAAATTCCCAATTCTGAGAGAGTGTGATGCCTAGGACCTTTAGGGAACCTCACACTTACTGTACTCAGCAAAACAGTCATGTTGTTGCTTCTTCCAACACCAGCAGCAGAAACAAATACTGCAGAAGCTTTGTGACTTATGGAGGCAGATTCTCACCTTTTTTTTTAGTTTTCAAGCCATCCCTTACAGGCTGAGATGCATTCTCTTGATTTCTTTTCATGGATCTCGGCTCAATGCTTATGTAACAGCTTGGCCTTTTCACAAAAATTAGGCTCTGTGCTGGGACAAGTTGCTAGTTGTATCAAGAGTCTTAAACTTTGAAATCCCCAAATATATTATTTTAAAGGTCTTGAGTGCTCGTTCAGATGATAAATTATACAGAAACCAATATGAGTTCAAATGTAGGAGATCCAGAGTGGCTAGAGCATAGGAGGGGTTTATGGAGACAAGGTAGTAGAAAGAATTCTGGAAAGAATGCTGGAAGACCTTGAATGTCAAGGAGCCCAGACTGTACTTGGTAATCGTGGAAAGTCCTAATGGATTAGAAAGCAGGGTAACAGTATAATCAAAGTGGTACTTTTAGGCCATAGACGGTATGAGAAATTGAAGGTGAAATTCATTTTTTTAAATTTGCATATGTAGTGAAGAATCTCGAGAAAGCATCACAACAAATTATTAGTAGTAGTTCAGTAATTATCTGAGTGATAGAATTACCAAGGCTTTTTATTTTATCCATCTGTGTTACTTAATTTTATTGATAAGGCGAATGTGTTGCTTTGCATTAAAGGCCAAATTCTGTAAATGTTTATTTTATAATGAAAAAATTCAAATACAAGAAAGAATATTAAAATGAACCCCACATACACGTCACCCAGATTAAACAATGATCAAGATTTTGCCATATTTTCTCCCTCTCTCCCTTTTTCCTTTCTTTCCTTTCATTCCTTTACCAGTATCTTACCCCTGCTGGTTCATGTGTCTTCCTGACCTGACCCATTAGTTCTTGATAGCTTCCTTGCTTTTCAGTGCAGCAAGATGTCCCAGACTCCTCATTTCCTGCCACAGGCCTGAAATCAGCCTGTCTTTCAAGGTGCTCTGTTTCCTTTCAGCGGCTGAAAAATTATTTTAAGAAATAAAGGTATAAGCTAACAGCCAATTTTATACAGAGGCGATTCCTGGACCACTGAGAGGACTACCATCCTGAGACTTGTGGAGGAAATATTAAAAATAGCATTAAGTAAATGAGAATAGGTAAGCATTCTAAACATGAATCTGCTTTTTAAAACAAAACAGACCTGTCAGCATTTAAAACTTGCCCCAGTAGGTAACCCTTCTCCTGAGTCAGTTTAGGAGCTGTTCAGGTTCTTTGTGATATTTTAAGTAAAAATTTTCAACCAGCTCTTACTGGATAGAATTTAGCGTCTTTTACAATAGCACCCTCATTTCATTTTCATGCATCTTAGCAAGATGTTAAGTAATAAATAACACCTTTTCCTTTCTGCTTGAGGGAAGTTTTCATCCTCTAGTCTAAGCCTAAACAAAGTACCATTGCTCCATTCACACCATGGGAACCAAGATTTTTTTTTAACCTTTAAAGCAGTGGTTCCTGCCCACCACAAATGAGGAATACTGAACGTGTGTGTGTTTAAATATAGCTAAAGCATAAGAAGTGTTTACCGTGTGTGCAAGCACTATTCTTGGTCCTTACATGTATTAACTCTCTCAGTCCTGGCAACAACCCTATAAAGTAGGTTTTTAAATTGAAGTACAGTTGATTGATTCATTTTTATAGATAAAGACACCAAAGAATAAAGGGGGAAAAGTAAGGAGCCCAAGACCATTCAGCTATGATGTGATGGAGCCAGAATTTGAATTCAGGCAATCTGGCAACAAACTCACTCAGGGTTTTTTTCCCTCCCTAAACAAATAGAAAACTCCCAAATCTCAAAACCACCCCTGGAAAGAAATTACTCTGTTTAAGAGTGAAGTACCAGAGCCCTTCACTTTATAAGCAAGAAAACAAGGGCTTCCCTGGTGGCACAATGGTTGAGAGTCCGCCTGCCGATGCAGGGGACACAGGTTCGTGCCCCGGTCCGGGAAGATCCCACATGCTGCGGAGCGGCTGGGCCAGTGAGCCATGGCCGCTGAGCCCGCGCGTCCGGAGCCTGTGCTCTGCAACGGGAGAGGCCACAACAGTGAGAGGCCCGCGTACCACAAAAATGAAAAAAGAAAACAAGGTGCCCACTATCACCATTGTATTGTTCTGGCTAACCCAATTATCACACATTCAGTTGACAGCTGTATTTTTGTTACTCAGGAAAGAGCTGAACTTGTGTTTATTGAACTTTTTCTATCATTAGACAGGCACTTTTCTCATTGTATTATGCAAGTTTCATGTAGGCAAGGACAATATCTTCATCTTTGTATCTCAAACATCATTCCTGGAACATAGGAGGGAAATAATATATAAAATAAATAATTTTTGAATGAATTAAAGTTGATAAACAGCTCTGGATTTTTTCTTAAATGCATGTTGCACCATGACACCTATGTACAGGTGACCATATTTTGTCTAAATCTGGACACTTTTGAAAGTGAAAGAAGATACTAGCATTAATTATACCGGAACAATAACAACAAAAACAAAGCCTTCTTATCTGAGCAGTTTTGTTGCATAAATCAGTACAACTAATCAAATCAACTGAGTCCCAAGGCAGGGTAATTTATGAACCCTGAGTTCATAAATGAAGAATAAAGGCTATTTTGCAGTATAAATTTGTCAGACAGACCTATAGTTCTTTCCTCTGTACCTGTTTTTATGACCCATTAGTGAAAACTTGTCCTGTCATCTTTTAAGTCCTTTATTTATGCTGCTTCTATTCCAAACAACATAAGTATCGCAGATATCTGCTTATACACTTAGTCTTTGTTCTTAGTTGAAGTTTAAAAATAAACTATGAATTCAATGTATTTTCACAGTCAAACTCTAGGAGCATTTACATATAATTCTTATTTTTAAGGTTAAACTTTGGGTTTGCCCATATATGTTAGGGGTGGCAAAACTTGATAGGCAATTCAGAGAGGTGTTTATTCTTTCTAGTAAAAAAAAAAAAACAAGTGCTCATCTTTCAGTCTTTTTATCTGTGACCAGAAAAATCAGTATTTATGATTTCTATGAACTTTTCTCGTATTCCAGCGTACGGGAGATAGCAGTGGTGGTGAAAATCTGGTTGTCTATATTCTTATAAATGATTTAGCTTTTCTGTTTTGTCAACTCAGCTGTTTAAGTCTCCTATGAGCTACAGCAAGGATATAATATCATTTGCAGTGTTATCTGCAAACATAAAAGGCAATGTCGTTGTATGGCTCATAGACACCACTTACATTCTATTGTAGACAAGGAAGCAGGAAACATAATCATGGTAGTTAGATTTAAATGGTTTGCCTGTTGTTCCATAGAACACTTGTTTTCATTTACCCCTCTAAGTCTGTGCAATTCAACTCAGCTACTGTGAAGCAGAAAATATTATCAATTAGAACCACAGTGTGTTAGTCCTGAATCACAGGGCTTCAATACCCTGGTGTGTTGTGATATCCAAAGCTATACCCTGCTTCCCGCCCCAGCACACATATGACAGCAGGACTAGATGTGTTCAGAGGCTAAATGTGTACTGAGAATTAATAGAGAGCAAATCCAAAAAGGTGAAAAGTTAAGAAACAAAATTTCTTAGAAGGTAAAAATCTGGAAAGCCAGAACAATAGGAATAAAAAATTGATATATGACCCACAACTCTTGCCCCTTTTAGTACAGTAAGACTAGACCTTAAATGGGCAAAATTGGGAGTGACTAACAGGTCAATTAGACCCTCACATCAAACTCAGTATCTAAACTTGAACTAATTTCCTCCTTTCTCTCCCACCCAACTCCAGCTTCTTGCTCAATGGCAAGATTGCTGGAAAGGCTAGACACTGAAGTCATTTTAACTGAAGTCCAAGCCTCTTTCATCTGCATAGCAATCCATTGACAAGTTCTGTGGATGGTTTATTGCTTTGAAATATTTATTGTATCTAATGTTCATTTCTCATTTCCATTGCCTCACTCTAGTCCAGCCTTCACTGATTCATCTGTGGACCATTAGAACAGCTTTCCAGCTGGTCCCTCTAGTAGCACGTGATCCTCCACTTCCAATCCATCCTACATACTTTGTAAGTGGCAATCTTCCCAAAACACCACTTTCATTTTCCTCTCTAGGGAGGCTCAGCAGCTCCATCACTTCAAGGCTCTCCAAAATACAGATTCCTTCCATCCTTCTCAATCTTATTCCTTTGGTTCTGAATATTTATTCTCTGATTCTCTGATCCAGTCAAGTTCTTCCCTACACAAGCCCACAAACTACAATCTCTCCTGGCTGTTCCTTAGCCCCCTTGCCGGGCATGCATTTATTTTCCTCTGCCATCAAAATTCAGCAGTTCAAGACCTAGCTCCAACCCTTTCTGTCTCTGAAGTATACTGTTTGACCAACATTTGACTCCTTTTGTCCACAAACAAAGCACTGTTCTGTCACTGTGGGTGGTTCATTCAACCTCGAACAGGGAATGCAGAGAGAAGGTCATAGTGCTTAAGGGTGGGCTCCCAAGTCAGATGTCCTCTTTTTAAAAATGTGACCTTGGGTGAGTTACTTAACCTCTCTCAGCCCCAGTTTATTAATCTGTAAAATGGGGATAATAATAGGATCCACCTTATGGAGGTGCTGAGAGATTAAATGAGACAATTCAAATGAAGCGGTCAGCACTGGGCTTAATATGGCCAGTGCCTGATAAACGTTGGATGTTATTACTATTCGTGAGACATTTGCTGGGTCCAGGCTCAAGGGCCCTGCCTCCAGGAATTCACAATCCAGTGGAAGAGAAAGACTCACTGTACGCGTGTACATGTGTGTACACACAGGGCAGGAGAGTGGAGTCGGGGATGACACTGAAGGATAGAGGCAGCATTAACCAAGGTAACTAAGGAATACAGGAGAGAGGTAAGGCTAACGAAGGAGAGACTATGTGGTTGCTTTGGGAAATGTTGAGTTTGACATCAATGGAGCCGTGTTTTGGTTTGCCCCTCCAGATCTGCTTTTTCTTTTTCTTTCTTTTTTTTTTTTTTTGGCTGCACCCCTGGGATTGAACCCGTGCCCCACTCCCACCCGGCGCACAGTGGAAGTGCGAGTCCTAACCACTGGACCACCAGGGAATTCCCCCTCCAGATCTGCTTTTCATCCTCCCCTACTCTGCCCTGAGCTCTAGGGGTCCTGATCTGAGGGACTACATCCACAGCCTGCCATGCCCTCTGGCTTTTGTTGGAGTGTGGCCAGTGGGGAACCAAGCAGGAGATAGGAAGGAGGGAGAAGAGAGAGGTCTGGGTATTTACTTCTCTAGTGTTTTTCCAGTGAGGCCACTTTGAGCTGCCTGCATCCCGTGGTAGAAGATCACTATTCTCTCAAGGCAGTCTGCTCTCCACAACTCTCTCTCCTTCTAGGTTCTAGTAACTTCTCCCTCTCCTCACCCCTTGGGACTTAGGGCTGGTGAAAGCCCAGCTTTCACTAGCCCCCTATGGTTCCTCTACACCCAAACCTTTGTAAATAGTCTCTTGATAAATAAACTCTCCAATTTGCATGTGCCATCTGTTTCCCGTTGAGACCTTAAGTGGTACACCATGTTGATCTGGCTATTGTGATTTCAGGTCTAGAATTTGGGAGAGGTTTTTAAAGTTTAAGCTGGGGGAGGGGACAAGATTGCTGACTTTGCAGAGTAGATGAGGAAAAGAACATCAGAGGCAGAACCTGGGGTGAATACTCCAGGCAGTGAGAGAAAGAACGCAACAGCTTCAAGTGTGAAAGTAATAATAACTCTGTTTTCTTATGACCCTGATGATCCTCAACAACACCTTTCCAGAAGGATGTAGAAATGCAATAATCCTATTGACAGGGCAGTCATTTTAAAACATCAGAAGGGTGCCTGACAGCTTGGACTTGCAAACAGAGTCTCAGTTCATTATGCATACCTATTTGTATAGGAATTTCACCTTTCAAATTTTTTTAATTTTATTTTTTAACAGGTAAGGTAGTCATATGATTCAAAAATGAAAAAGTAAAAATAAAAATCAAGAAGGTGCAATATGGAAAGTCTCTTTCCTGCCGGTCCCCCTTCACCTTGTTTCTTGTCCCCTGCTTTCTCCAGTATCATTTTTTATTAGTTGCTTATATCTTCTTCCCATCTTTCTTAATGTAAATACAAGCTAATATAACTATACAGTATATTCCTATTTTTCCTTTATTACACAAAAGGTATTATACTAGATGTACTATACCTTGTTTTTTCACTTAGTATATCCTAGAGATATAGGATATCTGTAAGCTCTCCTCTGGAGTGCTTCTTCATGTTTTTTTCATAGCTGCATGGAATTCCATGGAGTGGAAGTACCATAATTTATTTACCGAGATGTAGAGGAGCTTTGATGAGTGCTGCCTACAGCCACGAGTCCCAAGTCCCTCATTACAGTTCTGAAACTTTCCCCCTCCCCACGAACATCCAGTGTCCCATTACTACCGTCTTCTCTTCAGGACTCTGTCTCCCTCTCAGTAGAGAAAATTGAGGTTTTCAGAAGCTTCCTCAATTTCCTGTTATCAAATTTTAAAACCCACCTACATCTGCACTGACCCTCAGACTGCAATAGGGGAGCCTTGTCACCTCCTGTTTAATGCCAATCCTTTTATCTCTGATTATGATCCCATCCATCCCTTCTAGTCTTCTCAGGATCTTCCACTACTGTTGACCCTAGTTCCTCTCTTGTATATTAACCTTCTCCCTGGCAATGGCATCATATAAAAATACCACAACCCCCTGAATCTTTTCCGTCTCCAGCTACTGCCCTGCCCCCCTGTTCTTGAGCCAGACTTCCTGGGAGAGCTGTCCACCGTCAAGGTTTCAATTTCCCTGCTTGTTAAACACTCCTCAATCCATCTCAGCCCAGTTCCACCCCCATCAACTCGCCTAGGCTTTTCAATGGCCCTCAGATCATTCAACAGATGTTTCAGGCTTAGTTGATTTCACAGAAACATTTGACACTCTCTATGATCCTCTCCCTTTTGGAAATAATCCCTTTAATGACACTGCACTCTTCCTGGATTTCTTCTTACATGGTTACTTCTTCTCTACACATGAGGAATTATTCTTAGTCCATAGTTAGGTGTTCAAGAAATAGGGCCTGAGTAGGGTGAGGTAAGTGAGACACCCAGACTCACTCACTTAGGTGCAAAATTTAAAGGGGTGATAAATAACTCCATAAATAAAAAATAACATTTAATGCAAGATTTTTAAAATTTCAATTAATGCAAAAAAATCAACATTGAACAAAATATCAAAAATTTTAACAAAGACCAGTGCTGGCCTGATTCAGATTGGAGCCTGAGGCAAAGGAAGAAAACACATGCCTCTATCTACATGTTTTTATGTATTTTGTAATGATTAGTTTGTTCCCTGAACATTAAAGTGTTGGAAAAGTATTGAATATTTGAAAAGTAGGTGTAATAACACATTTTTTAAGTTTAAATATGTTTATACCAAAAAAGAATTGATTATGATTTTACTTCAAGTTAACTAAAACTCATTTGAGATAGTCACCTGGTCAAAAGAAATTTTAAAACATGGCAATTCTGTTATCTCATTTGAAAAATAAGGTTATCAAAGTAGTAGAGTTTGAAAATATTATTGGTAAGTTTGCTTCCGTTAAAGCCAAGGGCACATCATTTTTCCTTGCCTCAGATTCCAGTAGGGCACATCAGGGAACTGTCAGAGATATCACATTTTATTCTTTTTTTTTTTTTTGCGGTACGCGGGCCTCTCACTGCTGTGGCCTCTCCTGCTGTGGAGCACAGGCTCCAGACGCGCAGGCTCAGCAGCCATGGCTCACGGGCCCAGCCGCTCCATGGTACGTGGGATCTTCCCGGACTGGGGCACGAACCCACGTCCCCTGCATCGGCAGGCGGACTCTCAACCACTGCACCACCAGGGAAGCCCTTTATTCTATTTTTAAACCAAAGTTCAGACTTTTTCCTACTGTCCCACCAGCCTGGAGAGAAATTTAACCTTAGTCATTTTTGGAGTTTCCCATCCTAGAAATGGACAAAGATCTGGAAGCCATCATATCCCCAGTGTAAGGGGGAGAGGCTTCTGCTCATTGGACATCAATTCTCATTACATCCAAAACACGCTTGCCCAGGTCCACCCAGGGCCTTCAGGCCCAGTGGTTCTGCTGCATCTGAGGTCTCTGAAAGCTCCTGGGACCTTTGCTAGAGTTGGGAGCTTAAACCATGTATGGGTCTTTATAATTCAAGACCCTTCAGGCCTCTCTCCCTTTGCCTCATGGTTTCTCTTTGTCTTCTGGACATGTACCCAAAACTGCAAGACACTTTAACTTCAGGATCATTTTACTTTAGGCCCTGCCAAGATCCCTGAAGCTGGATATCATAAAACCAGGCTATCAGCTTAAGATGGGAGGAAAGGGGAAAATAAGCATGAAAACAAAAATGAATATTTCCACAGACCATCCTGCCACATCAGCCTTATTTGCAGGCTTATCTTCCTCCTTCCCTCTGGTCCTCCAGTGCAGGACTCCTGCAGGGCCAGGCCGAAGACCTCACTCCACAGTCTCTCCCAGATAATCTCATTCACTTCCTTGGGTAGAGTTTCCATCCGTAGGCTATGATTTTCTGATTTGTTTCTCTGGCCCAGACCTCTGACTGAGCCCTAGAACAATAGGTCCAGCTGCTCAATACCTCCATTTCAATAGCTCTCAGTGACATCAAACTAAATATACCCAGTGCCACACTCACAGCCTCTCCCTCCAATCCGGTCCTTTCCCAGTGCAGTCAGAATCAGAGTAGTCATCCTAGATTCCTCCTGCTTCCTTACCTCCCATTTCCTATCATCCCTGAATCCCATCCACTTCCTCTCCTAGGTAGCTCTCAAATTCTAAATAGCAGGCTTCCCTGGTGGCTCGGTGGTTAAGAATCTGCCTGCCAATGCAGGGGACACGGGTACGAGCCCTGGTCCGGGAGGATCCCACATGCCACGGAGCAACAAAGCCCGTGCGCCACAACTACTAAGCCTGCGCTCTAGAGCCTGTGAGCCACAACTACTGAGCCCACATGCCACAACTATTGAAGCCCGTGTGCCTAGAGCCCGTGCTCTGCAACAGGAGAAGCCACTGCAATGAGAAGCCCACGCACCACAACGAACAGTAGCCTCCACTCACTGCAACTAGAGAAAGCCCGTGCACAGCAAGGAAGACCCAACACAGCCAAAAATAAAAATTTTTAAAAATTCTAAATAGCTCCATTTCCGCTGCCTCCACTCTGCTCTCAGCTACTACTGTATCTTGACTATTGTTAAAACCTCCTAATTGCTCTTCTCTGCACCCTATCTGGGCTTCTTCCAATCTCATCTCCATGAAGCTACCAGAGCAACCTTCTGAAATACATATCTGAACATCTCACCTTCTGGCTTAAACTCTGCAAGGCTTTCCATTGCTTCTGGAATTACACCAAGAGTGTGACGGCTCTGCTTGGTCTGGCCTCCCCGCCTTCTCTCACCCATAGCTTACCTTGCTCTGTCTTCCTCCCCTTGGCTCCCTGAGCCCCAGACACACAAGCTGTTCTTTCCTACACACCAGCACCCGTTTCTCATTTTTGTCATTACATACTCATTTGCATGATTATGTGATTAATGTCTGACTCTCCCTCTAGTCTCTGTGCTCCACCAGAACAGAGTTTATGTGTCCCCAAGGCCTCACACAGAGCCTGTGACATTATGTCCAATTGCTTGGCGAAAAACTATTAAATATATCGTCCCATTATTTCTTTGAGAATTAAACCCTTCTGGAGCTTAAAAGTATATTTGTAAGGAATTTTTTTCTCTTTCAATGTCAATTGAGAATTACAGTGTTCCAGACACAGTTTGTTTGTTTGTTTGTTTTCTGTGGTACGCGGGCCTCTCACTGCCGTGGCCTCTCCCGTTGCAGAGCAAAGGCTCCGGACGCGCAGGCCCAGTGACCATGGCTCACTGGCCCAGCCGCTCCACGGCATGTGGGATCTTCCCAGACCGGGGCACGAACCTGTGTCCCCTGCATCGGCAGGCGGACTCTCAACCACCGTGCCACCAGGGAAGCCCCAGACACAGTTTTTAAGTGCCTTACATGTATTAACTGAGTTAATCCTCACTATAAGCCTAGGAGGTAAATGTTGTTTTTATCCCCATTTTAAAGATACTGAAACTGAAGCACAGAGAGGTCAAATAACTCATTCATGAGCTCATAGCTAATAAGCAGTGGAGCTAAGACTCTAATCCCAAAATTTTGCTTTGGACCTTGGGTCTATTGGGCAAATATCACTGAGCAAAGTACCAGGCACCATGACAGGAATGAGCTAGAACATCTTTAAAAGAGGGACGTATAGAAAAGAGATTAATGTCTGTTAAAGTGTAAGAGACATTATGCAGAGTATGTACCCCAACTTATCTAATCCTCTCAAAAGATGGAGTGGGAGGATGAGGTTAGCAAATGTAAGCTATTATAAAGAGAATGGATAAACAACAAGGTCCTACTGTATAGCACAGGGAACTATATTCAATATCCTGTGATAAACCATAAAGGAAAAGAATATTAAAAAATGAACGTATATATGTGTATAACTGAATCACTCTGCTGTACAGTATAAATTAACAACATTGTAAATCAACTGTACTTCAATAAAAATAAATAAATAAGAAAAATAACGGAACAAGCTAGGTATTATTATTCCCATTTTTTAGATAAGGAAGATGAGGCTCAGGAAGTTTGCATAACTGGTCGAAAATCACATAAGCAGTAGAAGGCATACCTGGAATTCAAAGCCAAGTCAGTACAGCTCTAAAACTAGTGCTCCCAGCTGCGACAAAGTGAGAGAGTGGCATGGACATATATACACTACTAAATGTAAAATAGATAGCTAGTGGGAAGCAGCCGCATAGCACAGGGAGATCAGCTTGGTGCTTTGTGACCACCTAGAGGGGTGGGATAGGGAGGGTGGGAGGGAGATGCAAGAGGGAGGGGATATGGGGATATATGTATATGTAGAGCTGATTCACTTTGTTATACAGCAGAAACCATTGTAAAGCAATTATACTTCAGTAAAGATGCTAAAAAAATTTAAAAATTAAAAAAACACAAATAAGGTATAAGGATGTAATGTACAGCACAGAGAAAATAGCCAACATTGTATAATAACTTCATATGGAGTATAATTTATCAAAATATCAAATCACTATGTTGTACACCTTAAACTAATATAATATTGTAACTATACTTCACTAAAAATAAAAATTAAAAAAATAAAATAAAATTGTGTGAAGTTGCCTCCAGAGAAAGCTGTTTGAGACTGCATCCTCTCCATCACAAACTGGTCAAATGATTTATCTACTGGTTCAATGATCCACAAATGTGAGTGTGTATAAGAATCACCTGGAAAACTTGTTGAAACCACAGATTCCTGGGTTTCACCATTAGAAGTCCTGGTGTGGGGTAGGGCCTTGTAATCTTCAATTTTATATGAGCCTCCCAGGTAATTCTGATACAGGTGATTCTAGTCTGGTGGTTCTAAAACTTTAGCACTAAACAGAATCACCTGAATGGGTTAATAAAGAACAGATTGTTGGGCTCTGCTCCTAGATTTTCTAATTCAGAAGATCTGGGGCAGCCTGAGAATTTTAATTTCTAACAAGTTCCTTGATGATGCAGAGACCAGCTTTTGGGCTCCACTAACTTGTCCTGTCTCAGGACAAGACTCTGAGAGACACTTCGCTGGTTTTATTTAATTCAATTCTCCTTGATTCCACCACTTTTAAAGCAATTTCCAAGATATAATGCCTCCACTCTGCCATCCTTCCATACCCTCCTCTTTGAGAACTGCAGAAAATAGCAGATTCGGGAACTTGGAGAAAATTTATCTTCAGGTGAAATCCTTCAGCAGCTTTAGAAAGAGAAGCTCCTACTTCCAAAATAATGTGATCTTTGTACAAAACACCAAAAAATTAGATGTCTCTAAGTAGGACTGATCCCAAATAAGAAATAATAAAAGCAATACTTCAATTTTTTAACATATCCTGTGTTTGTGTGTGTGTATTTGTGAGTGTATTCAATAAAATATAATTTGCATTTGAAGTTGTTTAGCTTTTAGGAAACTTGGAGGACAAATTGTCAGAAATATCCAATTTAATATGGGGAGATATTTTAAGTTAAAATTAAAAATAGGATTAAAAATTTTAATCTTGTATCATTCTACTGGGAAAATCATCTTGTTTTAAGTTACCTAATGTCCAAAATGCGGATAATGCATGTGTGTGTGTGGGTGTGTTTGCAGGTATGAGTGTGTCAGCTTTGCTTGATTTCGTGGTGCAAACTCAGTAAAATGCACAGAGCAGGCAAAAAAGCATAAAAAATGAAGATCCCGTGATTCAGGGCCCATTCACTTGACGAATTTTTGATATGTTAGGTAATCTTTTCGGCATATGTGATCTATGAAGAGATTTTCCATAAAGGCATTTGGTAAATGAGTTTCTGATGAAATATACTTCCAGACTTTAGTATCTTCAGAAATAATTCAGTCCTTTCATATTTTTGAATTTAAAAAATGATTTATGTTCTTTATAGGCATCCATGAGAAGAGCTGTCAACATTCCATCTTGAAAAACTTTTACTAAGATCGATGTCTCCACAAAGCCTCCTCTTTTGACCCTCCAGTTCCTCATTCCAAAGCAATGGACTCACATCACCCAGAATCCCACTTCACTGTAGTAATGAAACTCAGACATCCGATTTACCTTTCCAATTCTTGTATAGCTTTATTGACTGAAAACCAACTCGTCTTCATTTACTTTCCCTTTCTTTTTACTACTTTCAGCTTAAATACAAATACAGAACTCTTCTTTCCTACAGCTATCCACAGGAAGTGAGTATTTTAAAATTACCACATCAAACGTCTTGGTGTGTAGGGAATTATGTTTTTGCGGACTCTTGATGATTAAGGCTTCTGAGAATGCCAATGGCCATTACAGGTTTTTTCTTTTCTCTACTAAAATAGACCCAACTTCAGGAAAATTTGAGAGATGTACCCCACTAAGTGTAAGGATGGACTAACTTGACTCTTACAAAGTTGTTGGGGGCAGAGCTGTCAAGCAGATGGGCTCTGGAATCAGACTGCATGAGTTCAAATTCTGGTTCCCACAGTTACTTGTCATGTAAACTTGTATAGTTTACTTCTCTGTGTCTCATCTGTAAAATGAGATTCTGATAGTACCTACTTCAAAGGATTACTCTGAGGAGTAAAAGACACTTGGAACAATGCCTTGAACATAATGAATGCTCATAAGTATTAGTGGTGCTTGTGTTGTTATAATTGTTATTGAAAAGTTCATATCGTGTTAGCACAGAAATGAGAAGCAATTTGATTCTAAAGGGATAAGTATTAATGATAGCTTGGTTCCTGAAAAAATGTCACTAACAACTGTTTAAAAGAAAACAGGATAGTTATTAGTTTATTTGATTCCAAATTAAAATGAGAAAGTTCCTATCTGTAGAAAGCTACTATATATTTTTTTGAAATCCCCCCCCTTTTTTTTTTGGCCAAGCTGCGCTGCATGCTGTATCTTAATTCCCCGACCAGGGATCAAACCCGTGCACCCTGAAGTGGAAGCACAGAGTCCTGACCATTGGACCGCCAGGGAATTCCCAAAAGCTACTTCTTAAGCTAAGAAAGCTAAATGTTATAAAATGTATAACAAACACAATATAACTCAAAAATATTCCTTTTAAAAAATCCCTAGATTTTAGTTATGATGAGAAGCCATTACATTACTACCTTGAGACATTTGCTGAGAGGGAAGCACAATTACATAATCAAGCATAATGAATGCATATTCATTTATTTATATTGCAGCTTATTCCAGAAAGGAATAGAGGCTGCTATAATGAGTGAATCATGAGAGAAACATAAAGACAAGAAAATCTTCTAATGTAGTAGGCTAGCTCTCAATGCATACAGAATACATTGTGAAAAAAAATGTTGCAAAGGACTATAAATAAAAAATAGAAAATGCTCCTTCTACATTTTTATTACTGGTACCACATTCCTTTTCTTGAAGAATCAAAGTTTTATTTGAATCTTTCCCATTCCCTCATTCCCCGTATTAAGTTGGTAGCCATGACTTCTTAGTTTTGCCTTTGCAGTATTTCTTGGATCCATATGTTTATTTCTAGTGCCAAAGCCCTAGTTCATATTACCTCTTTAATTTTAATAGTTTCCTATTCATCTCTTTGCCCCAGTCTCTCCCCTCTCCATCTTCCTTCCCTTCTCTTCTACCACTACAATTCATCCAATACAATGCTACTGAATTAATTTTTCTAAAGTACGTCTCTGGTCTTGTCATTTGCCTACGAAAAACCTTCTGGGGCTCCTCACTGCTTTCTATTTTTGATACATTTTATTTGTACCCCTTCTATGTAATGTTTTCTTCCTTATAATAACTTTTGTGTACATTTGAGCTTCTTTACTAGGAAGTAAGCTCCCTTCATCATTTCCCCACCCCCAACATCTAGCATATTGTCTTGAGGTATCAATAAATGTTGAAAAAAATAAATAAAACCTTAGTAGAAAATTTTATCTTGTTGATATGCATTTCTAACTACTAAAACTATATTTTTAAGATGACATAATTTGATCAGGACAAAGATGGATATAAATTACCAAATTAGGAAAATGTAACTAATTCAAGACCTTAATTATAGATTTGCAAGATGGTCACATAATTCCTTTAAATTGAACAGAACACATTTTCATCTTGTTGCTTGCTGTGTAAGTTATGCCAACTAAAATACTACTCAAAGGTTAAGGAAAGCCAGTAGAATGGAAAAAACAACAACCAGTAATTGAAAATAAAACCAGTTTGAAAGGCGGCATGACACCAGAGACTCTGATGAAAAAGATAAACTAGAAAGCCCTTACATGTAAGGTAGCAAGCTATTTAGTAAGTTGGATGCCTCTGAGAAAATTTATAAATACATGACCACTGAAAGAGAGTAAGTCAGTTATGCATTTATGATTCTACAGACAAACAACATTCTTGGCAATGTGCACTTACATGTTGTGTGACCTCAGAGTATGACTATATGAAGATGAATTTTAGCTTGTGTAGCATTTTGCATTGTAGCATGTTCAGTCTCAGAAGAAAATTCATCTGGGGATTTCACCAGATGTTAAAAAGAGCTTAGAAAAACAAGCAGTCGTTTTAATAACAACTCAGGTAGAGATAAGCATCTCTTGGTATCTATAATCATTACAAGGATTAAGGTTTGTGTCTTTCCATAAGATGGTAATACCCATAGCTACTTCTAGGGATTACAATTGTTGCTGTATAAATCTCTGAAATATTTCTCTTCATGGTATCCTAAAAGTTTATTGAACTGAAATTGAATGAAAGATAGGAGATATATTACATTCAAATTTTTGCATACAAGTTATGTATTTTGAAAACAAAATCCCTCCTCCTCCCTGTGAGTGTGGGCTAGATTTAATGACTTGCTTCCAAAGAATAGAGTATGGAAAGGGAAAAATAGTAACTTTACAGTGGAGAAACTCCACCATCTTAACCAAGTGATGAAGGTTAACATCTTCAGTGATGTTGTAAGGATCACTGGAAAACACTTGACCTCTGTGGTATTCTTTCCCAAAACCCATACCTCCAGTTTAATAATTTTAAAAAATCTGATGAAGCCAAGCTGACGAGCACTCTGCAAAATACATGGCCAATACTCCCCAAAACCATCAAGGTCAGAAAACAAGGAAAGACTCAGAAATTGTCACAATGAGAGGAGACTATGGATACATGACAGCTAAGTTCAACATGAATCCCTGGATTGGATCCTCAATCAGAAAGAGGACATTTATGGAAAACTGGTGAAATCCAAATAAAGTCTAGAGTTCAGTTAACAGTAATGTGCTAACATTGGTTTCTTAGATTTACAAATGCACTGTGGAAATGGAAGGCGTTAACAATAGGGGAAACAGAGTGAAAGATATGACAACTCTGTGTAGTAAGTATCTTTGCAACTTTTCTGTAAATCTAACATTTTTGCAAAATAAAAAGTTTATCTTAAAAAAAGTCTTCAAACTTATGGTTACCAGGGGTGGGGGGGGGAGGGATAAACTGGGAGATTGGGATTGACATATATACATTGCTATATATAAAATAGAAAACTAATAAGGACCTGCTGTATAGCACAGGGAACTCTACTCAGTACTCTGTAATGGCTTATATGGGAAAGGAATCTAAAAAAGAGAAGATATATGTATATGTATAACTGAGTCACTTTGCTGTACACCTGAAACTAACACAACATCGTAAATCAACTATACTTCAATAAAATTTTTTTTAAAAGCTTTTAGTTCTGGGCTTCCCTGGTGGTGCAGTGGTTGAGAATCTGCCTGCTAATGCAGGGGACACGGGTTCGAGTCCTGGTCTGGGAAGATCCCACATGCCGCGGAGCAACTAGGCCCGTGAGCCATGGCCGCGGAGCCTGCGCGTCCGGAGCCTGTGCTCCGCAACGGGAGAGGCCGCGATAGTGAGAGGCCCGCGCACCGCGATGAAGAGTGGCCCCCGCTTGCCACAACTAGAGAAAGCCCTCGCACAGAAATGAAGACCCAACACAGCCAAAAAAAAAAAAAAAAAAAAAGCCAAGCATTTGAAGCCCTTTAAAAAAAAAACAAAAAAAAAAACTCTTAGTTCTTCTGCCTCTGACATACAGCAGACAGACAGCCACTGTGTGCCACTGCTGTCTAATGCTGTATTATATTCCAGGAGAGCTGGTTAACAATGCGGTTTGGTGAAATGGACAAGAAAGTGTATAGGAGAAAGCAGTTTCAAGACAGGACACAGAAAACTTGAAGAAGATCAAAGCATTGGAAACAATGTATAATTTAAAAAAATTTTTAATGTAACATGCTTTTTACAGACAGCTACAAAAGAGCCAAGGTAATAGAAATTCACTTCCACTATATTGTGATTCCATTTAAATACAAGTAATCTCTATGCTTATGCTTTTCTCAGGAAAAGCTATGTCCTCTTATCACAGTGTAGAGTTCTAAACTACTATTACCCTCTGGGGAGAGCTATGTTTTGTTGGATTGTGCATAACAAGGTTGCAGTCTACATGTGCCCTCTGAAAGAATATCTGAGCATTTCAAGTTTTTTGTTTTGTTTTGTTTTTAAGTAGAATTTGGCTGCTGACTTCTTTTAAATGTGAACAAAGGAGATGCCAGTTTAAAAACTGATATAATCCTAAAACTGAAGATCAGAAGACCAGGTCACAGCATTCCCCATCCCATCTTTGTTTCCTCGGTGACGGATTGTCCTTGCTGAATATTCATGATGACCATGACTAACTATTGTTGAATATTTACAAGAATAGAATTTTATTACTGCCTTTGAGAGGCTAGTTTACATTCTCATTGTAAAATTTCTTCTTGATTAATCTTAATAGTCCTATAAGCAAATTTTGCTCACTATTACCAGTTTACCTTTTACCACTACTCTTAATAGATTTTAATCCTTGTCATATATTTGCAAACACTAATATCATCAGTTAACCTATATTCTTCTTCCAAAGGGAAAATTTCCAGAACGACTGTATTTTCTGCGTATGTATCAAGATGAATGCCTTTGTATCAAATCCATTATTGAAAGATTCATTCATCACTGTGCTAGGAAGTTTACAGCTATCTCCTGAAATTCACAAACTCTATGTTCTCATTGAGTTTGCCACTAGGTAAAATGCTGCATATCAAGCCTTATTTTCCTGTGGATTCTAGTAACAAATGTTACATGATTCTCAGTAGAGATAGAGTGAAGGAGCAAAGTCTCTTTGGACTAGGTTGAGTAGTGACAATGAGAAGTACAGAATGTCAGAACATCAGGATTCGATAGAGCCTTACCCCCTGTGAGGGAATGATACAGAAAAACTGGCTGTGTTTGTTTTCCAAAGGCTTTCTTCCTGTCTGATGCTTCCTTTCCTCAAGCATAATGGGACCTTGGTGGGAGGGAGAAAAGACTTCTGAGGAATAGGATGAGGGGAATAAAGCTCATCATCCTTCCTTCATTTTCCTCCCTCCCTCCCTCCCCTGTCACCTGGGCTGCAGGGCAAGCCTCCATCAGAAAGCTGGCCTCAAAGACTTGAACTCATTGATGTTGCTGGCTCTGCTCTTTGGGATGGACTCTAGAACAACACCTGCTGTGCTTGGTACAGAGAATGGCAATATTTACCTTGCATGCAAGAAAGGAACTTTAGAACTTCTTATGTGCAGCTGTTGAAATGCCAAATAGCTGTTGTCTCCAACAAGACGTGCCTGATTTTCCTTACATTAGAACTCATTTGTGTCACGTTAAAAAAGCAGCTTTCCATGTGGATACTTTTCCTTTCATTAAAAATATTTCTGCTTCTAAGAGAGCAGTTTTGCTTCACTGTAAAGGTAGTATCCCTTGAACTGTAATTGATGCAGGGTCTTCACCGGTTCCATGTTTTTCAGTGGTCTTCTTTCCTTTATGGGTAACTTTGCTTATATAGGTGGTGATTTTTTCTGCTCTGTCTATGCATTTGCCAAGGAAGACCACCAGAATGGAAGCTACTAAGAATGGAGACAATTTCTTACTTAAAATATTTGTATCTCCAGAGACTAACACAGTGCTTGACACACACATAAAATGTGCTTCATTCCTGTTAATCAAAATACACAGAAAGTCACTTTCTTATCCTTTTCTTTCTACTGATGTCTGTCACTACAGTATGGACCAGAATTCAGGGTTCATACTTTGGACAATTCTGCATCACTAATAGGTTCTGAGGAGTTGTGAGCAAACTTACCAAGTGTCTTTCCTGCTGGTTTGACATGGGTTCTCACAAATGACCTGATTCTACAGCAAATATCTATTACCTCTTGGTGTCTGTTATCCACTGACCTATTTTTCTGGGGCCCACTCCTTTTCTAACTTCTCAAGTTGTTGAGGTGTTTAGTTGCTTCTATTTCTGACCTCATTTGCAGGAGAAGTAGAACAACTTAGAAAAACCTATAGCAGTCTCTAGAGAGTTGAAAGGAGACTGGTGGGTGAAATCATAACACCTGTGAAGGGATTCAACAAAGGTAGGCCCTAAGTCAGCCGAAATTGTGAATCAACCATCTGATCATGTCCACCATCTCTCTCCAGAGGAAGGAATTTCATAGATACAAATAAACTAGTGGGAACCTTAAGACGGGTTAGTTGCAAACTTCTCTATTAACTAAATTCCACTGCATTAACAGTGCCCCTCTCCCAGTTCTAACATACCCCTTCAACAGTCTTGGCAGCTTTGATGCTGCTGTTTCACTGGCGTGGAGCACATGCCTCTCCATCTTTATCTCCTCTCATGGAATCATCCAATGGTAACTCAGCCCTGACTCGGTCCAGGTTCCCTTCACTTGCCCCCCTCTCCCTCATGCCCAACGCCTTTTACTATTTCTTATTTTGCCTTGTTTCCAACCAACATTATATTATGGAAAAATGCATTCGGTCTTAATATTCCAGGGCCTCCCTTGCAACTCTCTCTGGACACTGTTCCTTTTCCTAATGCCTGTTGACTCACTGGGCTAGGGAGAGGAGGTCTGCTCCCCATTTCCTTTCCTAGACCATTGTTCCTCCAACTTGTGTCTCCATATTTCTACAATGACCCTACCATTTTCAGTATTTCAAAGGCTCAAGAGCAACTCCTTTTCTATGTCAGTCTATGGATTTTTCCTCTACTTTTCATATCCTTTGCCACTGCCACCACAAACACCCAGGAACTCATTTCTTTGCCCAAACTATATTTATGGCATTCCAACTAGTCACCTTGATACCAGTCTCTCATTCTTCCACTTTGAACCCACTGTTCACTCCACATACTGCTTACTTAATGTAAAAGTCAATTCTGATCTAGAAAGAAAAAGAAGAAAAAGGAGAGAAAGAAGGAGGAGGAGGAGAAATCAAAGGCTTCTTCACTTACTGGAGTAAAGCTCAAACTCCTCAATCTGGCATCCAAGTCTCCCTATAATGTGGTCCCAACATTTAACTCCAGTCTCATCTTTTAGTGTTCTCCCCTTCAACCAGTATAGACTACATAATTTTCCTGTTGTGTGGGATTTTCTGCTTTTAGTAACTGTAGCAATAGTTGCAATTTATAGAGCACTACATCCAGGCATTGCATTAAGCACTTTACATTTCATCACCTGAACAACAGTGTAAGGTAGGAAGTATTATCCTATTTTAACAGATGAAAATATTGGTATAGGAATTTCCTAAATCACATAGCTATAAAGTGGCAGATCCCGATTTGAACCCTGTATATCTGTCTCCAAAACCCATGCTCTTCCTTTGTTTGAAATGTATGTACCACTCTCATAAAAATTCTTCCCATCCTCTAAAAACCATCTCAAATGCATCTTCTTCCATGAAACCGTTTTTTATCCCTCTGACCAAATGGGATCCTGCAACCCTCACAGTACATGTACTGAACCTCTCCTGTGTCAGAAAATTTCTGCCTTAGCATAAAGTTCTATAGATACTTTACTTAACCTTTTCAAAGCCAAATTGACATTAGGATATGGTTGCTGCTCTACTGAAGCTTAGATGCCATGTGTTTCTTATTACATTTTGTATTCCCTTTGAACATTGTAGGCATTTATTACATGGTTATTGCACTGAGTCAATATCCATCTGTCTATCATCAATCATCCATCTAGACACTGGGCTATTTTTGTGGAAGAATCTGACAGAATAGACCATCTTTCTCAGAATACTGTAGCCACAGTGGCATCCCAGAACCCATTTTTACAGTTGTCATTTGTGTAAAAAAGTGCATGCTCTATACTCAAGAAATTTTTTGTTCAACTAAAATAATAAGTTGTTTATCTCCCTATGTACAATTAAAGGATCCATGTCATCAGCTGTTTTTTTTAAAGTCCCACTTCTAGAATCTGATGTGAAGACAGCTTGTTTTTTGCACAACAGCACTGGGGAAAAACCAGACATGAGGAAAGAGAGGCGAAAGTGACAGAAAGTGGCAAAATCAGGATTTAAATCTAGGTGAACTTGTGTTGCTTACAAGTACAATCTTGCTATTTTGACAATGCATCTGGCCACTGGGATTAGAATTTGTGTTTTCCCAAAACAATTTAGCTGCCCATTGGTAATTTAAAATGGGGGCTCTTTTTCTTGTTTTGATTTTGATATAGAGGAAATGTCCTACCATCTGTCCAAGGGGAATCTCTTTTAAAAACTGTGTTTTAGATTCTACCCCTGTTAAGGATTAATACAGTTGATCTTATTACTTGTCATTTTTCCCTTTACATTTCAGAAGACAATTTCAAGTTTGGGGTTTACCTTGCTGTCTTCACTCCTGTATCTTCTATTCATATAAACCGAGATTAAGTATAACTTAGAGAATGAAGAATAACAATTAACTGCCCGCACGTTCTGTCTTTAACAGCATTTTTTGAACCAGAGACAGATCCAGTTTGCAATCCAGTATAGTGCATATGGGACAGAAAAGACAAATTTAATCTGCACGGATAATAAGAAATCTATTAAAAATGGATCTTACAGTAGGCCTCCATCGCTTTCAGAATGGCATGCAAATTTTTTCGGAAGGTGCATACTGTTCTTCATAAAATTGTCCTTTCTTTATCATTTCAGCTTCTTTTCTCACCATTTTCTCTTACCATTTCTATTCCAGACATGCTAAACTTCTTCAGGTCTTCCCATGCTTTTTCTCACCTGTGAAACTCTGCACATGTTGATCTTTGCTTCCTTTACTTACCTACCTAACACCTATTGGTCCTTCAGGACTAACTTAACACTGCACTTCCTTCTGGGCTTCCTAACTCCACCAATGTCACAATAATCAGGCTAACTCTGCTTATTTCCCACTGGTAGCACGTCCTGTTGATTTGCAATTGCCTGTTAGCTTGCCCGTCTGCCCAATTAGCATGTAAACCTCCCCGAGAGCAGGTACTATGTCTTGTCCACTGTTTGAGTCCCAGGACCTTGGCTGTTATTTGGAACACATCTTATTACACTTTTACTGGGTGAATGAATACATGGATGAAAGAATGAACTCTTTTCTAAGATGAGACAGTCAGCTTTGTATTTTCTTTTCTAAGATGAGAAAGTTAGCTTTGTATCTTTTAGGTCTAGATATTATTCCCCATGACCTTAGTATTCCCTGAAGGATTTGAAAGACTGAATTATAGTAGTTTAGTAGCATCCAGATTATTAAAATATTTGGGCAACTGCCAGATTTCTTTTTATCACATGCATATTTTGCATCTGGATATTTTATTTGCACAGGAATACTTCTGGGAAATAATATAGGCATTCTTAGTGAATACACCATCAAAAGAGATGGATCAGCTTAAATTAATCTGAGAAACTAAATATAACTGAGTGGAGAAGAAATAATGCTTACGATTATTAAAAGGAAAAGCACACTATATTTTTTCTGTAATCAACTGCAAATGTACATTTGATAACTCTGGCTGTTGTTTAATCAAAAATGATTATCTCCCTTGATTAGGAGTATTTTTTTTTAAGGAAAAGGAATTGCTAATTAGTTTGCTATCACTCTGCTGAAGGTGTTTGCAATTAAATTGAGGAGGTAACGAAAGCTGCAAATGATTCAAGCGCTGAAATGTGGTTTCTAAATATTGAAGGAACTCCTCTTTCAAACTATGTGAAGTTTTAAACTTCTTTTAAAAAGTGCAAACCTGGGAGCTTCAAGATGGCAGAAGAGTAAAACGCGGAGATCACCTTCCTCCCCACAGATACATCAGAAATACATCTACACGTGGAACAACTCCTACAGAACACCCACTGAGTGCTGGCAGAAGACCTCAGACTTCCCAAAAGGCAAGAAACTCCCCACGTACCTGGGTAGGGCAAAAGAAAAAAGAATAAACAGAGACAAAAGAATAGGGACGGGACCTGCACCAGTGGGAGGGAGCCGTGAAAGAGGAAAGGTTTCCACGCACTAGGAAGCCCCTTCGTGGGTGGAGACTGCAGGTGGCGGAGGGGGAAGCTTCGGAGCCACGGAGGACAGCGCAGCAAAAGGGCTGCGGAGGGCAAAGCGGAGAGATTGCCGCACAGAGGATCGGTGCCAACCAGCACTCACCAGCCCGAGAGGCTTGTCTGCTCACACGCCGGGCCGGGCGGGGCTGGGAGCTGAGGCTCGGGCTTCAGTCGGAGAGCAGGGAGAGGACTGGGGTTGGCGGCGTGAACGCAGCCTGAAGGGGGCTACTGCACCACGGCTAGCTGGGAGGGAGTCCGGGGAAAAGTCTGGACCTGCCGAAGAGGCAGGAGACTTTTTCTTCCCTCTTTGTTTCCTGGTGCACGAGGAGAGGGGATTAAGAGCGTTGCTTAAAGGAGCTCCAGAGACGGACGCGAGCCGCGGCTAACAGCGCGGACCCCAGAGACGGGCATGAGATGCTAAGGCTGCTGCTGCCGCCACCAAGAAGCCTGTGTGTGAGCACAGGTCACTATCCACACCTCCCGTCCTGGGAGCCTGTGCAGCCTTCCACTGCCACGGTCCAGCGATGCACGGACAACTTCCCCGGGAGAACGCATGGCTCGCCTCAGGCTGGTGCGACGTAATGCCGGCCTCTGCCGCCGCAGGCTCGCCCCACACTCCGTACCCCTCCCTTCCCCCAGCCTGAGTGAGCTAGAGCCCCTGAATCAGTGGCTCCTTTAACCCCGTCCTGTCTGAGCGAAGAACAGACGCCCTCCGGCGACCTACACGCAGAGGCGGAGCGAAATCCAAAGCTGAATCCCAGGAGCTGTGCGAACACAGAAGAGAAAGGGAAATCTCTCCCAGCAGCCGCAGGAGCAGCGGATTAAATCTGCATAATCAACTTGACGTACCCTGCATCTGTGGAATACCTGAATAGGCAACGAATCATCCCAAATTGAGGAGGTGGACTTTGGGAACAACGATATATATATATATTTTCCCCCTTTTTCTCTTTTTGTGAGTGTGTATGTGTACACTTCTGTGTGGGATTTTGTCTCTATAGCTTTGCCTTTACCATTTGTCCTAGGGTTCAGTCTGTCCATTTTTTTTTTGTTTTTTTGTTTTTTAAGTATAGATTTTAGTGCTTTTTATCATTGGTTGATTTCTTTTTTGGTTTGGTTGCTCTCTTCTTTCTTTTTTTTATTACTTAAAAAATTTTTTAATAATTATTTTTTATTTTAATGACTTTATTTTATTTTATTTTATTTTATATTTTTCTTTCTTTCTTTCTTTCTTTCTTTCTTTTTTTCTCCCTTTTATCCTGAGCCATGTGGATGACAGGATCTTGGTGCTACAGCCAGGTGTCACGGCTGTGCCTCTGAGGTGGGAGAGCCAACTTCAGGACACTGGTCCACAAGAGACCTCCCAGCTCCATGTAATATCAAACAGCAAGAATCTCCCAGAGATCTCCATCTCAACACCAAGACCCAGCTCCAGTCAAGGACCAGCAAGCTAGAGTGCTGGACACCCTATGCCAAACAACTAGCAAGACAGGAACAAAGCCCCATCCATTAGCAGAGAGGCTGCCTAAAATCATAATAAGTCCACAGACACCCCAAGGCACATCACCAGACATGGACCTGCCCACCAGAAAGACAAGATCCAGCCTCATCCGCCAGAACACAGGCACTAGTCCCCTCCACCAAGAAGCCTACACAACCCACTGAACCAACCTTAGCCACTGGGGAGAGACACCAAAAGCAATGGTAACTACGAACCTGCGGCCTGCGAAAAGGAAACCTCAAACACAGTAAGTTAAGCAAAATGAGAAGACAGAGAAACACACGGAAGATGAAGGAACAAGGCAAAAACCCACCAGACCTAACAAATGAAGAGGAAATAGGCAGTCTACCTGAAAAACAATTCAGAATAATGATAATAAAGATGATCCAAAATCTTGGAAATAGAATGGAGAAAATACAAGAAACGTTTAACAAGGACCTACAAGAACTAAAGAGCAAACAAACATTGATGAACAACACAATAAATGAAATTTAAAATTCTCTAGAAGGGATCAATAGCAGAATAACTGATGCAGAAAAACGGTTAAGTGACCTGGAAGATAAAATTGTGGAAATAATACTGCAGAGCAAAATAAAGAAAAAAGAATGAAAAGAACTGAGGACAGTCTCAGAGACCTCTAGGACACCATTAAATGCAAAAACATTCAAATTATAGGGGTCCCAGAAGAAGAAGAGAAAAAGAAAGGGACTGAGAAAATATTTGAAGAGATTATAATTGAAAACTTCCCTAATATGGGAAAGGAAATAGTTAATCAAGTCCAAGAAGCACAGAGAGTCCCATACAGGTTAAAACCAAGGAGAAACACGCCAAGACACATGCTAATCAAACTATCAAAAATTAAATATGAAGAAAAAATATTAAAAGCAGCAAGGGAAAAACAACAAATAACATACAAGGGAATCCCCATATGGTTAACAGCTGATCTTCCAGCAGAAACTCTGCAAGCCAGAAGGGAGTGGCAGCACATATCTAAAGTGATGAAGGGGAAAAATCTACAGCCAAGATTACTCTACCCAGCAAGGATCTCATTCAGATCTGATGGAGAAATTAAAACCTTTACAGACAAACAAAACCTAAGAGAATTTAACACCACCAAACCAGGTTTACAACAAATGCTAAAGGAACTTCCTTAGGCAGGAAACACAAGAGAAGGAAAAGACCTACAATAACAAACCCAAAACAAGAACATGGTAATAGGAACATACGTATCGATAATTACCTTGAATGTAAACGGATTAAATGCTCCAACCAAAAGACACAGACTGGCTGAATGGATACAAAAACAAGACCCATATACATGCTGTCTACACATGCTGTCCACTTCAGACTTAGGGACACATACAGACTGAAAGTGAGGGGGTGGAAAAAGATATTCCACGCAAATGGAATCAAAAGAAAGCTGGAGTAGCAATTCTCATATGAGACAAAATAGACCTTAAAACAAAGACTATTACAAGAGACAAAGAAGGACACTACATTAGGATCAAGGGATTGATCCAAGAAGGAGATATAACAATTGTAAATATTTATGCACCCAACATAGGAGCACCACAATACATAAGGCAAATACTAACAGCCATAAAAGGGGAAATCGACAGTAACACAAAAATAGTAGGGGACTTTAACACCCCACTTTCACCAATGGACAGATCATCCAAAAGGAAAATAAGTAAGGAAACACAAGCTTTAAATGATACATTAAACAAGATGGACTTAACTGATATTTATAGGACATTCCATCCAAAAACAACAGAATACACATTTTTCTCAAGTGCTCATGGAACATTCTCCAGGATAGATCATATCTTGGGTCACAAATCAAGCCCTTGTAAATTTAAGAAAATTGAAACCATATCAAGTATCTTTTCTGACCACAACGCTATGAGACTAGATATCAATTACAGGAAAAAATCTATAAAAAATACAAACACATGGAAGCTAAACCATGCACTACTTAATAACCAAGAGATCACTGAAGAAACCAAAAAATACCTAGAAGCAAATGACAATGAAAACACGAAAACCCAAAACCTATGGGATGCAGCAAAAGCAGTTCTAAGAGGGAAGTTTATAGCAATACAATCCTACCTTAAGAAACAAGAAGCACCTCAAATAAACAACCTAAACTTACACATAAAGCAATTAGAGAAAGAAGAACAAAAACCCTCAAAGTTAGCAGAAGGAAAGAAATCATGAATATCAGATCAGAAATGAATGAAAAAGAAATGAAGGAAACGATAGCAAAGATCAATAAAACTAAAAGCTGGTTCTTTGAGAAGATAAACAAAATTGATAAACCATTAGCCAGACTCATCAAGAAAAAAAGGGAGAAGACTCAAATCAATAGAATTAGAAATGAAAAAGGAGAAGTAACAACTGACGCTGCAGAAATACAAAGGATCATGAGAGATTACTACAAGCAACTCTATGCCAATAAAATGGACAACCTGGAAGAAATGGACAAATTCTTAGAAATGCACACCTTCCAAGACTGAACCAGGAGGAAATAGAAAATATGAACAGACCAATCACAAGCACTGAAATTGAAACTGTGATAAAAAATCTTCCAACAAACAAAAGCCCAGGACCAGATGGCTTCACAGGCAAATTCTATAAAACATTTAGAGAAGAGCTAACACCTATCCTTTTCAAACTCTTCCAAAATATAGCAGAGGGAAGAACACTCCCAAACTCATTCTATGAGGCCACCATCACCCTGATACCAAAACCAGACAAAGATGTCACAAAGAAAGAAAACTACAGGCCAATATCACTGATGAACATAGATGCAAAACTCCTCAACAAAATACTAGCAAACAGAATCCAACAGCACATTAAAAGTATCATGCACCATGATCAAGTGGGGTTTATCCAAGGAATGCAAGCATTCTTCAGTATATGGAAATCAATCAATGTGATACACCATATTAACAAATAGAAGGATAAAAACTATATGATCATCTCAATAGATGCAGAGAAAGCTTTTGGCAAAATTCAACACCCATTTATGATAAAAACCCTCCAGAAAGTAGGCATAGAGGGAACTTTCCTCAACATAATAAAGGCCATATATGACAAACCCACAGCCAACATCATCCTCAAGGTGAAAAACTGAAAGCATTTCCACAAAGATCCAGAACAAGACAAGGTTTCCCACTGTCACCACCATTATTCAACATAGTTTTGGAAGTTTTAACCACAGCAATGAGAGAAGAAAAGGAAATAAAAGGAATCCAAATCGGAAAAGAAGAAGTAAAGCTGTCACTGTTTGTAGATGACATGATACTATACATAGAGAATCCTAAAGATGCTACCAGAAAACTACTAGAGCTAATCAATGAATTTGGTAAAGTAGCAGGATACAAAATTAATGCACAGAAATCTCTGGCATCCCTATACACTAATGATGAAAAATCTGAAAGTGAAATCAAGAAGACACTCCCATTTACCATTGCCACAAAAAGAATAAAATATCTAGGAATAAACCTACCTCAGGAGACAAAAGACCTGTATGCAGAAAATTATAAGACACTGATGAAAGAAATTAAAGATGATACAAATTGATGGAGAGATATACCATGTTCTTGGATTGGAAGAATCAACATTGTGAAAATGACTATACTACCCAAAGCAATCTACAAATTCAATGCAATCCCTATCAAACTACGACTGGCATTTTTCGCAGAACTAGAACAAAAAATTTCAAAGTTTGTATGGAAACATGAAAGATGCTGAATAGCCAAAGCAATATTGAGAAAAAAAAAAAAACGGAGCTGGAGGAATCAGGCTCCCTGACTTCAGACTATACTACAAAGCTACGGTAATCAAGACAGTATGGTACTAGCACAAAAACAGAAATATAGATCAATGGAACAGGATAGAAAGCCCAGAGATTAGCCCACGCACATATGGTCACCTTACCTTTGATAAAGGAGGCAAGAATATACAGTGGAGAAAAGACAGCCTCTTCAATAAGTGGTGCTGGGAAAACTGGACAGCTACATGTAAAAGAATGAAATGAGAACACTCCTTAACACCATACACAGAAATAAACTCAAAATGGATTAAAGACCTAAATATAAGGCCAGACACTATCAAACTCTTAGAGGAAAACATAGGCAGAACACTCTATGACATAAATCACAGCAAGATCCTTTTTGACCCACCTCCTAGAGAAATGGAAATGAAAACAAAAAGAAACAAATGGGACCTAATGAAACTTTAAAGCTTTTTCATGGCAAAGGAAACCATAAACAAGATGAAAAGAGAACCCTCAGAATGGGAGAAAATATTTGCAAATGAAGCAACTGACAAAGGATTAATCTCCAAAATTTACAGGCAGCTCATGCAGCGCAATATCAAAAAAAACCAACCTAATCCAAAATTGGGCAGAAGACCTAAATAGACATTTCTCCAAAGAAGATATACAGATTGCCAACAAACACATGAAAGAATGCTCAACCTCATTAATCATTAGAGAAATGCAAATCAAAACTACAATGAGCTGCTTCCCTGGTGGCGCAGTGGTTGAGAGTCCGCCTGCCAATGCAGGGGACACGGGTTTGTGCCCCGGTCCGGGAGGATCCCACATGCTGCGGAGCCATGGCCACTGGGCCTGCACGTCCAGAGCCTGTGCTCCACAACGGGAGAGGCCACAACAGTGAGAGGCCCTTGTACCAAAAAAAACCCAAAAAACAAAAAAAACTACAATGAAATATCATCTCACACCAGTCAGAATGGCCATCATCAAAAAATCTACAAACAATAAATGCTGGAGAGGTTGTGGAGAAAAGGGAACCCACTTGCACTGTTGGTGGGAATGTAAATTGACACCGCCACTATGGAGCACAGTAGGGAGGTTCCTTAAAAAACTAGAAATAGAACTAGCATATGACCCAGCATTCCCACTACCGGGCATATACCCTGAGAAAATCATAATTCAAAAAGAGTCATGTACCACAATGTTCATTGCAGCTCTATTTACAATAGCCAGGACATGGAAGTAACCTAAGTGTCCATCAACAGGTGAATGGATTAAGAAGATGTGGCACATATATACAGTGGAATATTAGCCATAAAAAGAAAAGAAATTGAGTTATTTGTAGTGAGGTGGATACCTCTAGAGTCTGTCATACAGAGTGAAGTAAGTCAGAAAGAGAAAAACAAATGCCATATGTTAACACATATATATGGAATCAAAAAAAAAAGTGGTCATGAAGAATCTAGGGGCAAGATGGGAATAAAAACGCAGACCTACTAGAGAATGTACTTGAGGATACAGGGAGGGGGAAGGGTAAGCTGTGACAAAGTGAGAGAGTGGCATGGACATATATACACTACCAAATAGATAGCTAGTGGGAAGCAGCCGCATAGCACAGGGAGATCAGCTCGGTGCTTTGTGACCACCTAGAGGGGTGGGATAGGGAGGGTGTGAGGGAGGGAGACGCAAGAGGGAAGAAATATGGTGATATATGTATATGTATAATTGATACAATTTGTTATAAAGCAGAAACTAACACACCATTGTAAAGCAATTATACTCCAATAAAAATGTAAAAAAAAAAAGTTCAAACCTTACTGCCTAAAAAGCCATTCTTACAGAAAAATAAAATCTGTAAACTCCTGCTTGAGACGAAAGAGACTGATCATTCAACTTTTTAATATACCTGTACCTAAAAAGGAAAGCAAATTGCTATTTTATGTTTAGATATATTTATATAAAGTCATGATATTTGACTATTTTGAAGTTGTTTATTCTCTTCATTAATATGGCACTGACTACATATAACAGCTACTTCTGATTAGGTCACTTCAGACCTGGTGCCTGAGTCTCCACAAAGCTTTAAGTTTCACACATCATATGACTTTTGTTTCTGTATTCTCTTCACATGGAAACAATTCCAAGGACGTAATCTGCAATGATGCTTTGGTTTCTTTGGTAATAACATTTGAAGATGTTTGCTTCTTGGAAACATGAATTGCCTAATAGTTTTAAAAATTTATTTTATTGACGTATAGTTGATTTACAGTGTTGTGTTAGTTTCTAGTGTACAGCAAAGTGATTCAGTTATAATGAATTGCCTAATTAATTTTGTTCCATCTTAACCATTTTTAAGTGTCCAGTTCCATAGTGTTTACTACATACACTTTGCTGTGCAAGAGATCTCTAGAATTTTTTCATCTTGCAAAATCAAAACTTTATACCCGTTAAACAATTCCCCACTTCTACCCCAACCAACCCAGCCCTGGAAACCACCATTCTCCTCTCTGGATTTTTTTCCCCAGTTTTAAAAAATTGTAGTAAAGTACACGTAACATAAAATTTACCATTTTAACCATTTTTAAGCATACAGTTCAGGGGTATTAAATACATTCATAATGTTGTTCTACCATTACCACATTCATCTCCAGTACTCTTCTCATCTGTAAAACTTAAATTCTATACCCACTGAACATTAACTCCCAATTTACCCCTCCCACAGGCCCTGGAAACCACAATTATACTGTTTCTATTATTTTGACTTCTCTAAGTACCTCATATAAGTGGAATTATACAGTATTTGTCTTTTTGTGACTGGCTTATTTCACTTAGTATAATGTCCTCAAAATTCATCCATGTTATAGCATATTGCAGAATTCCCTTCCTTTTTAAGGCTGAATACTATTTTTTAAAATTTATTTATTTATCTATTTACTTTTGGCTGCATTGGGTCTTCGATGATGTGCGCCGGCTTTCTCTAGTTGTGGGGAGCAGGGGCTACTCTTCATTGTGCACGGGCTTCTCATTGAGTTGGCTTCTCTTTTTGTGAAGCACGGGATCTAAGCACAGGCTTCAGTAGTTGTGGCACATGGGCTAGATAGTTGTGGCTTGCGTGCTCTAGAGCGTAGGCTCAGTAGCTGTGGTGCACAGGCTTAGTTGCTCCGAAGCATGTGGGATCTTCCCTGACCAGGGCTTGAACCCATGTCCCCTGCATTGGCAGGCGGATTCTTAACCACCTGCATCACCAGGGAAGCCCCTGAATACTATTTTATTGTGCATATATACTACCTTTTCTTCACCTATTCTTACATTGATGGACGCTTGGGTTGCTTCTACCTCTTGGCTATTGTGAATAATGCTGAAATGAAACATGGATGTACAAATATTTTTTCTGGATATATAACCAGAAGTGGAATTGCTGGGTAGTTCTAGTTTTAATTTTTTGAGGAATTGCTTTCCACAGCAGCTACACCATATTACATTCCCACCAAGAGTGCACAAGAGTTGAAATTTCTCCCCATCCTTACCAACACTTGTTATTTTGTTGTTTTGATAGTAGCCATCCTAATGGGTGTGAGGTAATATCTAATTGTAGTTTTGATTTGCATTTCCCTAATGATTAGTGATGTTGAGCATCTTTTCTTGTGCTTATTGGCCATTTGTATACCTCTTCAGAGAAATGTCTATTTAAGTCATTAGCGTATTTTTAATTTGGGTTGTTTCTTTTCTTGTTGTTGACCTTTAGAAGTCCTCTATATATTCTGGATATTAATCCCTTATCAGATATATGATTTGCAAATATTTTTTCCCATTTTGTGGATTGCCTTTTTACTCTGTTGATAGTTTCTTTCGATGCAAACAAAATTTTATTTTTATGAAATCGAATTTATCTATTTTTTCTTTTGTTGCCTGCGCCTTTGGTGTCATATCGAAAAAATCATTGCCAAAGCCAATGTTGTGAAGCTTTTGCCTTATGTTTTCTTCTGAGAGTTTTATAGCTTTACATTTAGGTCTTTGGTCCATTTTGAGTCAGTTTTGTATATGGTGTAAGGTAAGGGTCCAATTTCATTCTTTTGCATGTGGATATCCAGTTCTCCCAACACCATTTGTTGAAGAGACTCTCTTCTCCCTTTGTGTAACCTTGGTAACCTTGCTGAAGATCATTTGACCATATATACGAGGATTTATTTCTGGGCTCTCTATTCTGTTCTGTTGATCTATATGTCTGTCTTTATGCCACTACCTAGAGTTTTGATTACTGCAGTTGTCTAACATGTTTTGAAACCAGGACGTCTGAGGCCTCCAGCTTTGTTTTTCTTTCTCAGGATTGTTGTGGCTACATTAGTGTTTTTTTAAAGTGAACGATGTTAGGCTATATTAAGGAGAATATGGTGTTCAAATGTTGGGAAATAAGAGTTTGCTTTCTTCTGCACTCATCATACCACATACACTACAGCCCACTGTGCTGAATTCTGTCTCCACATTCTATGAGAAACATTCTATTCATAGACGGTAATTAGAATGGGGAAGGTCTGGAAATTATTTCATATAAAGAACATTTAAAGGAATACGAAATATAAAAAAGAGGAAACTATTATAGTCATCTTTGATTATTCAATCATTTGTTCATTCGTTTAAAAATATATTCATTGAATTCCTACTATGTACCAGGCATTCTGCCTTCTTGCTCATATCTGGTATTTTGCCTGTTTCCTCCATCCCTACACACAACCTGGGTAGACCATCCATCCTCTAAGATAGGACAGGAAACTTACTTATCTTTAAGTCCACTCTGAGTGCTTATGAATAAATCTTATTATCCAGCAATCAAAAAATTCCATACTGGTGCTTTTGCCTTTGCTCAGACTAAAAAACAAGCAGTATATTTGTCTACAGATCAACACACTCCATATCAAAATCCCTGCTGAACTTCAAAACACACTATTAAGACAACCAAAAGACAAGCAGTAGACTTGGACAAAATATTTGCAAAACTCATATCTGATTAAGCTCTTGTGTACAGGATTTAAAAAGAACTAACACAACCCAATAACAAGAAGACAAACAACCCATCCAAAAAATGGCCAAAAAAACCGTGAATAGACATTTTATCACAGAAGCTGTATGAATAGTTAATAAGCACATGAAAAGATATTCCATCATTAGTCATTAGGGAAAAGCAAATTAAAATCACAATCAGATACCATTTCACACCAACTGGAATGAATATAATAAAAAGACTATACACACACACACACACACACATATTATATATATTTTAGAGAGAGACACTAGATAGATAGATAAATAATATATAATATATAAATATATACAATATTAAAAAGACAAAAATAAACGTTGGTAAGGCAGAAACCTTCATATATTGCTGAGGGGAATTTAAAAATGGCACAGCCGGGCTTCCCTGGTGGTGCAGTGGTTGAGAGTCCGCCTGCCGATGCAGGGGACACGGGTTCATGCCCCGGTCCGGGAAGATCCCACATGCTGCGGAACGGCTGGGCCCGTGAGCCATGGCCGCTGAGCCTGCGCGTCCGGAGCCTGTGCTCCGCAACGGGAGAGGCCACAACAGTGAGAGGCCCGCGTACCGCAAAAAAAAAAAAAAAAAAAAAAATGGCACAGCCACTTTGCAAAGTGGTATGGTGTTATATTAAAAAGTTAAATATAAATTGACTATATGGCCTAACAATTCCATTCTTAGGCATCTACTCAAGAGAAATGAAAACATATATTCATACATAGACTTGAACATGATTGTTCTTAGTAACATTATTCAAAATAGCCCCAAATTGGAAAAAATCTAACTGTCCACCAATTAGTGAATGAATATACAAAAGTGGTATATCCATACAATGGAATACTACTCAGCAATAAAAGGAACAAACTACAGATATATGCTCCCATATGGATGAATCTCAAAAATGTTATTCTCAGTAAAAGAAGGCAGACACAAGAGACCACATATTGTATTATACCATTTTTATGAAATATTCAAAAAGAGCAAAGCTATAGAGACAGAAAGTAGATTAGTGGTTTCCTGGAGCAGGGGTGAGGAGAAAGAAATTAACAGTAAATGTGCATCAGAGACTTTATTGGGGTGATGAAAATGTTCTAAAACTGATTCGTGGTGGCGGTTGTATGTTCTAAAGAAGATGCTGATAAATTTACATTTAAAATCATTGAATTGGGCACTTGAAAAGGGTGAATTATATGATATGCAAAATATACCTCAATAACATTACTAAAATATGTTTAGGCCAAACTAAATATACTGCTACTTTGGGGGCAGAAATTGCCAGCCGGACCCTAAAATTAATATGGAATTGCAAAGACCCAGAATAGCCAGAACAATCCTGAAAAAGAAGAAAAAGGTTGGAGAACTTACACTTCCCAATTTCAAAACTTACTACAAATCAATAGTAATCAAGACACAAACAATGATCAGTGGGATGGAATTAAGAGCTCGCAAATACACCTTTACATTTATGGTCAATTGATTTTTGACAAAGGTACCAAGAAAAGCACTAGGAAAAGAACAGTCTTTTCAACAAGTTGTGCTAGGACAATTGGGTATGCACAAGCAAAAATAAATAAATAAATTTGAACCCCTTCCTCACACCATACACAAAAATTAGCTTGAAATGGATCAAAAATCTAAATGTAAGAGATAAAACTAAAACTTTTAGAAGAAAACATAAGAGAACATCTTTATGAGCTTGGATTAGGAAAGCAATAAAAGAAAAAATTGATAAATTAGATTTAATCAAATTTAATAATATATTATCAGGAAAATGAAAAGACAATCCACAGAACTGGATAAAATATTTGCAAATTATACAGCCAATGAAGGACATACATCTAGAACATATTAAAAAGTCTTACAACTCAACAACAAAAAGACAACCAAAATCTAAAAATGAGCAAAGAATTTGAATAGACATTTCTCCGAAGAAGGTAAACAAATGATCATTAAGCACATGAAAAAATGATCACTATTATTAATCATGAGGGAAATGCAAATCAAAATCACAATGAGATACCACTTCACACTCCCCAGGATAACTATACTCAATCAGACAGATAAAAACAAGTGTTGGTGAGGATGTGGAGAAATTATGCTCCTCATACGTTGCTGATAGGAATGTAAGATGGTGTAATCATTTGGAAAACTGGCAGTTTCTCAAATTGTTAAACATAGAGTTTCCATATGACCCTGCAATTCTGTTCCTAGGTATCCACCAAGGAGAAATTAAAACACACGTTCTCACAAAGACTCATATGCAAATGCTCATAGCAGATTATTCACAATAGTCAAAAAGTGGAAATAACACATGTCCATCAATGGTGAATGGATTAAAAAAATAGAACAAGGAAATATCATTCACCAATAAAAAGGATCGAAGTATTGATACATGTTTCAACATGGATGATCCTTACAACATGAATGTATTTCAAAAACATCTTGTTCAAAGAAGCCAGGCACAAAAGAACACATATTGCAGGATTCCATTTATATTGAATATCCAAAAAAGCAAATCTAGAGAGGGAGAAAATACTTTAGTGTTTCCCTAGGACTGGGAGTGGGAATGGAAAGTGACTAAATGGGCATGAGATTTCTGTTCATTGTGATGAAAATATTCTAAAATCAGATCGTGATGATGGTTGCACAACTTTGTAAATATACTAAAAGTCATTTAATCATACACTTAAAAATGAATTAATTTTGTGAAATGTAGTATACCTCAAAAAAGCTGCTAATAAGAATAACATTTAAGAAAAGCTATATTAGAAATGGAAAGGACCTAGAGATCACCTAGTCTAGACCTCTCATTTTATAGATGAAGTAAATGAGGTTGAGTCAGGCTCAGTCAGGTGCCTAAGGTCATAAGAGCAATTATTATCCTAGTAGGATACAGAGCCCAGGCATTTGGAGGTTGGCGTATTCACCAAGTGTATTTCTTGGATATACATTCCTGATTACTGAACTAGGAGGGGTTACTTTTTAAGATGTCACAGCACAGAGTATATTTCCTGTATGGCCTTTAATACAGCTTGTCATTGTCCTTTGTCTCTGACATGACAGCCCTCTCCATGAGAGATGATCCTTTTCCATTTTCGCTCACCATTTTATCCCTAGTGCCTAGTACAGAGTGCAGGAGCAAGGTGGACTCTCAATAAATATTTGTTAAATGCGTGAATAAATGAATAAACTGATGGACCTGAAGTCCAAACATTCACAATAGTCATTGTGCAGTGATGCCCCAAGTGGAATCTTCTGATGGAAAAGCTGGGTGACACCCTGCACAGAGGTCTTCAGAGAAGTACATTACCCGCTTGTAGCAAAGCAAGGCTGAGTATTTCACTGGATTTTATAATAAGAACAAATAGCTTCTTTAGATTGGAAAGAGGGGCAATATCAAAGGAAAAGACCCTCTTGGCTTTGGCTAACTGTAGGGAAAGAAGAAGAGAACTTCTAGGGAGACCCTCCCCTAAGAAAACAAAAGCCTCTAAAAAGCTGTAGACCAGGACAGCTGATGTAAGGGCTTCATAGGCTCTGCAACTGCTCCATTCGTTACTTTTGTTATCTTTCTGAATATGGGCTAGGGGAGGGGACATGTATGAAGGGAAGGGGAGAATCCAGGTATGGGCAAGAGTCACACATTTTTAAATGTTTTTTAATTGTCTCAACAATTTTAAGTATCATGAAGATGACCTAAAGAATAGCCAAACATAAAACTTCCTATTACAAGTATAAGACTATGAATGATTTCTCCTCCTAACTAAACAACTTTTTGGTCACTGTACTGGCAATGCATTGTTGCAGTTTTCACAGTTTCCAACCCAAGGAACATATGATGCTAAGGGAAGGCAGACAAGTAAACTGTTGATTATAGTACAGAGTGACAAGTGCTGAATCCATACAGGCTCTCGGGGTGCAAGCAACATATGATAATCTGCTGTCTCAGGGGAAAAAAAAAATCTGTAGAAGGATATGAGGCAGCTCTTACAACTTAAGGAAAAAAACAAAGGGCCAGGACCTCAAGAAAAGTAGAAACTTGAATAACTCCAAGGATCCAGAGGACAGAAAAGAATAGAGAGCCTTCACAGTTGGAATAAATTTGCTCCATCATTTCCCAACATCGTGTCAATTACTCTCAGTGCAAATTCCAGAAGAGTCTGATTGATCAAGATTGATCACATGCCCATCACTTGGCCAGGGAGTGCCAGGCAGCTTCACTAACAGTCCCATCAAGACTGCGTGTGGCAGGGAGGAACAATTCCCCAGAGGAAAAATGAATTCCCAGAATAAGGGCTGATATAAGCTACAGACATCACCATGAGAGTGTTAGACAAGCCATCAAGCCAGGGCATTATGAAGGCATAGCCCTAACCAAGTTGTGGAGAGTTTCCGTTGCATTTCAAGAGCAAGTAACATTTAAACAGAGATTTTTCTGGGAGAGATTTCTTTTTTTTGTTTGTTTAATTTTTTAATTTAATTTTATTTATTTTTTTATACAGCAGGTTCTTATTCGTTAACCATTTTATACATATTAGTGTATATATGTCAATCCTCTGGGAGAGATTTCTGTGAAATTCTTCCCATCACATCTCCAGAAACAAGCAAAATTAGACCTTCTAATTTGACCTTCTCAAAGTTCAACTTTTGTCCTCTTAAATAAATTCTAAATCTTGAGGGAATCAGAAGGAACCAAAATTCTTAAATATATCAACATGCGATAATAATAATAACAGCTAGGCTACCATTTAAGACATGCTGATTATGTTTCAGACACTATGACTACATTATTTCATTTAAACCTATCAAGAACTGGTGAGGCTGCACTAGATCCCTATAAGGTAGATACTCCAGTTTCTCCCTTACGAAAGGGAAGTGTGGGCTTGGATTTGTCAGAAAACTTGCCTAAGATGCCCACAAAATGTAGTGCCTTGGGATTCAGACAGGCTGGTCTGACTCCAAAGGCCATGTTTGTAACAAACATGCACTAAAAAGTCCCAACATCTTTACCATAAAAAATCAATTATACATCCCTTTGTTACTTTTGTGTTGTTTTAAAGTTCAAATTAGTTTAAGTTGGCTTATTTCTATTTGGTAATATTGTTAAGGCTATAAAAAATTATTAAACTTTTCAAACTTAAAAATCAGTCTTAGGACCCTAACCTTACATCATATACAAAAATTAACTCAAAATGGATTAAAGACCCAAAAACTGTAATACTTTTAGAGGAGAACATAGGGGGGAAACTCCACAACACTGGATTTGGTAATGATTTCTTGGATATGACAGCAAAAGTACAGACAATAAAAGCAAAAATAGACCAATGGAACTAAATTGAACTTAAAAACTTCTGTACATCAAAGGAAACAATCAACAGAAAAAAAGGCAACCTATGAAATGGAAGAAAATATTTGCAAATCATATTCCTGATAAGGGATTAATACTCAGAATATATAAAGAACTCCTACAACTCAACAACAACAAAAACCAAATAACTTGGTTAAAAATGGCAAAGAACTTGAACAGATATTTATCCACAGAAGATATACAAATGGCCAACAAACAGATGAAAAGGTGCTCAGTAACACTAATCATCAGGGAAATGCAAAGCAAAACCACAATGAGATAGCACCTCAAATATGTTAGAATGGCCATTATAAAAAAAAAACACAAAACACAGAAAATAGCAAGTGTTGACAAGGATATGGAGAACTTGGAACCCTTGTTGACTGTTGGTGGAAATGTAAAATGGTGTCCCAACCATGGAACAGAGTATGGACGTTCCTCAAAAGATAAAATATAGAATTACCATATGATACAGCAATTCCACTTCTGGGTATATATCCAAAAGAATTAAAAACAGAATCTTAAAAAAACAAAAAAAAAACAGAATCTTGAAGAGATATTTACATACCCATGTTTATTGCAGCATTATTCACAATAGCCAAGAGATGGAAGAAACTCAAATGTCCATCGATGCATAGATAGATAAACAAAATGTGGTATATACTTACAATGGAATATTATCTAGCATTAAAAAAGAAGGAAATCCTGTCACATGCTACAACATGGACAAACCTTGAGGACATTATGCTAAGTGAAATGAGCCAGTCACAAAAAGACAAATACTGTATAATTCCCCTTATATGGTGTCCAGAGTTTTTAAACTTTCAGAAAGAGAAAGCAGAATGGTGGTCACTGCAGGCTGGAGGTGGAGGGAAAGTGGGTGGTTGAGTTCAATGGGTGTAGAGTTTCAGTTTTGGAAGATGAACAGGTTCTGGGGATCTGCTGCACAACAACTGTGCATATAGTTATCATTACCTTACTGTACACTTAAACATGGTTAAGATGGTAAATTTTATGTTGTATGTTTTTTTACTACAATTTTTTAAAAAGCACTGTTGGCTCAGGTTAAGCATGTGTTCACATGAATTCTCCAGTTCCTAACACACAAGTTACCACCAAGTCCAGTCTCTGTCATCCTGTACCTATGAGATTGATTTTTTTTCCAAAAAACTTAAATGGAGAACTTTGCATTTATTGTTCTAAAATTTCATCACTCAGGCTTTAACTCATCATTTCAAGTTTAAAATAATGTAGGCTCTTTATGTCACTGACTAGTCCCATCAACTTTGTATGACATGAAGTGTTTGTTTAATACATCTCCTATATCTCCATCCAAGTCACTGAAATCACGACTTAGCAACCAAGGTGAAGGTCCACGAATGACCTCTCTGCAAGCACTTAATCTGCACTTTTGTTTTTAATATACTTGCTTAACCAACCCAGGTATTTATTTATCAAACTTTTATTGATTATCTACCATGTGCCAGGCACTGTGCTTGATGTTGTTGATACACTTATGAACATACATCACACATACACACACACACACACACACGCATACACACACACAGTCTCTACTGTCTCTTTCTTCAAGCAGTCCATATTTCTGTAGTTATTAATAAATATATCATAAAAGACTACAAAATGCTTCTCTGAAATTTCAGAAACAATGATCCTTAATATCAAATACTTAAAATAGCAATTGTATAGCAAAGGTGAAGTCTACCTTTCCCTCAAATCCAGGCTGATCAACTTTTTTCTATGATTGCTATGACAAGTTCCTATGAATACATTTAATTTTACTTCACATTTTTATGGTCTGGCTTGCTCTAAACATTTGGGTTTTTTTTTTTGGCTGTGTTGTGTCTTCATCGTTGTGCGTGAGCTTTCTCTTGTTGCGGCGACCAGGGACTACTCTTCGTTGCGGTGCGTGGGCTTCTCATTGCGGTGGCTTCTCTTGTTGTGGAGCACGGGCTCTAGGTGCGCGAGCTTCAGTAGTTGAGGCACGTGGGCTCAGTGGTTGTGGCTCATGGGCTCTAGAGAGCAGGCTCAGTAGTTGTGGTGCACAGGCTTAGTTGCTCCGCAGCATGTGGGATCTTCCTGGACCAGGACTCGAACCCGTGTCCCCTGCATGAGCAGGAGGATTCTTAACCACTGCACCACCAGGGAAGCCCCCTAAACTATTTTTTAACAATTCTAACCAATCATTAAACAATTTTTATGGTGAACATAAATATTCAGTAACGAAGTAAAGATTCTGTTTGGTTTGAATTTGTATAGTTCCTTAAACTCATGGTTTTCATTACAGAAATATTTAGAGGACTAATTATCTCTGAGTAATCACAGAGCATGAAGCAATTTAAATCATTCCAGCACAGGTTAGAAGGAAATTTACCTATTAAATTATGAATGTTTTACTTTATACTGGTCATTGAATAATTTAAAAATGAACATGACACCATTTCAAAGATGAAAAAATAGATGCAATGGCAGTAGCTTTGCATCAATTCAGAAGTCTGAAATTTTCTTAAAAAACAAAAACTTTGTATTTTTGAGTTGTAGTTTCAAATGTGATTTTCAAGTAATTTATTTCACTAAAAATTTTTTAAAAGTTAGACTCTATTTTGGAGCTTAATGAACATTTATAAATAGGAGTTACCAACTTTTATTCCAAAAAATGGATTCAGTTTGTTAGCTGGACAATGATAATACAGTATTAGGTTGAACCAAATATTGCAATTTTTATTAAGTCAAAAATGATTGAAAATTGGCAGTTTCATGTAATGTATATTTCCAAGCATATTATAGGTCTTTAAAAATAGAAATTTCCAGAAATTATAAATAGAATTTAAAACACTACGTGAGACTTGGAAAAATCTGTAATTTCACCACACAAATACAAATTCTAGGGGCTTCCCTGGTGGCTCAGTGGCTAAGAATCTACCTGCCAATACAGGGGACACGGGTTCGAGCCCTGGTCCGGGAAGATCCCACATGCCGTGGAGCAGCTAAGCCTGTGTGCCACAACTACTGAAGCCCACATGCCTAGAGCTCACATGCCAGCCACAACAAGAGAAGCCACCGTGATGAGAAGCCCGTGCACCTCAATGAAGAATTGCCCCCACTCGCCGCTACTAGAGAAAGCCCACGCGGAGCAACGAAGACCCAATGCAGCACAAAATAAATAAATTAAATAAATTAAAAAATTTAAAAGTTGTAATGACATTTGTTGTGTTCCCAAACACAAATAGATATATAATTAAAAAAAAATACAAATTCTATAATTGCTTCTGTACATTGCCTCCCATTATTTTCTCTTGTGCATATTTTTACATGCTTGTAGTCATTGTGTACATAAATGTTTGCATGGATAAATTTTGAAAACTTACATCATTTATATTTTAAAATTTGTGATATAATCTTTATATTTATAATTTTTAATAATTGCATAATCCACTAATTAAATTACTATAATTTACTTACTCATTCCCATATTGTTAAGCATTTAGGTTGCTCCTAGTTTTTTAATATTACAAATGGTGTTTTGATGAACATTCTGAGTTGCTAAGAAAAGATGCCTTATATTTATATAATCTATTAAAAAAATCTATGTCTGTATTTTTCCACTGTTTGGATTTTTTTTAATCATGTAAATTATGATGAATACTCTAGGTACATCAGGAAATAAAAAGCAGTTCCATAAGTTTTTCTCTGTAATTTGCCATTACCACTCAAAACTGATTTATTTTATAGTCATTAATTCATAATGACAACATAATAATAATCTTCAGAACTCACATTCCACCACCAGACTTTCCACTGAGATTGTAATTAAAATGTCAGAATTCATTCCTGTCCTTAAAAACATTTTTTTTTGCTTCTGATGATTGATTCAAAATTCTGTTTTATAAATCTTTTTTTTTTTTTCTTTTTGCAGTAAGTGGGCCTCTCACTGTTGTGGCCTCTCCCGTTGCGGAGCACAGGCTCCGGACGCGCAGGCCCAGCGGCCATGGCTCACGGGCCCAGCCGCTCCGCGGCATGTGGGATCTTCCCAGACTGGGGCACGAACCCGTTTCCCCTGCATCGGCAGGCGGACTCTCAACCACTGCGCCACCAGGGAAGCCCATCTGTTTTATAAATCTTAATTCTCACATCTATTTCAGCAAAATGAATCCTCAAGGTAAGAAAGAAAATAAGAGTTTAGAATTTAAAATCTGCTCTTATTAGGTTGACATAGACAACAGGGTCAGACATTGTTGATTTTTGACATTTTTTGTACACATTTAAAAATAAAAAATTGAATTGTACAACCAAGAGTTTACACTTTTCTGTTGGACTATTGATATAATAGAGTTACTAAATTTTAAAGAGGGTTATTTTTGTGTATTTTAAAGAGGATTATTTTCATGTATTTTAAAGAGGATGTATTTGGTTCATTCTTAAGTTAAACTCATACAACAACTTGATTTGGCTCAGACTTTATATTCCCACATGTGAAAGTAGAAAAGACTGCCAAAGTATAGTGTAAGCTAGAGATATTCACCAATGCAACCTATTACCCACCTTTGGGCCTTACTTCCAGCCTGTCTGCAGTCAACAGGTTAACTGGAGTTCTAGAATTCATGATTCAGTTGGATAACTTTTCACTATTATTCCACCTCTGAAGGGTGGTAGCAAGTGTTAGGAGGTGGGTAATATACAGGCCTCTTTGTTTTGATTATTTAATCCAGAACAGTGCAAGTAGAAATACATGTCATCTCTCACTCAATCCCTTTAACAATTCTTGATGCTAATACTCAATAGTTGGCAATACCTACATAATTAACAAGAATGCAATATCTAGAATTAGAATAAACCATTTTTATCAAAAATGTCCCAATCTACTTTCTGTCCACTATCAAATATTCTATAAGGACAGACTATTCAATCTGACAGATATTTGAGTGCCTTCTCTATGTAGAGTAAGATGTGTGTCAAGGAAAGCTGTGCTCTTGAATTTTTACATTTCTCCTAGTCTAATGCAGGGCTAAATTCTTCCAAAACACATCCTGTGGCTGAGAATGTTTTTGTTAGTAGTTATGCAACCTTATGAAAAAGCATGGTCTTCTCCAAATTGGATACACTATAAATTGAAGACATTAGTCATAGCTGGTGCTTTTTTCTTCCATTTGAAACACACACACTTTAATACTTTCTTTCAGGCCAAATTTTAAGTGGTGTATTGAAATATTGGAGAAGAAATACCATATGTAAAAAAAAAAAACTTGGACAGATAATACTTTAAAAAGCAGTATGCATCAGAAGGAGGAGAAATAGTGTCATTTTCTCACATTTCAACCCCCAGGCATCCATGTATAATTTAACAAAATGCAATATGATACAGCATTCATTTATATACTCAGCGTGTAATTATTGAGCACTTGTTATGGATGTCACACGGTAATCATCTCTGTGGGGGATACAAGGGAAGGAAGGGCCCATCCCTGCCCCCAAGCAGCTTAGAGCACCTTTGGGGAGATAAAACAAGAATGAAAGGTTTAATAACAGAGTGGACTACTGACTCTATACACAGACGATAGTGCTTCAGGAATACATGGGGGAATGGTCCTGGGAGGGCTATAGAGAAGCAGTGGGGCTTGGGCTGGATCTTCAAGAATGAATAGGATTTAGCTAGGGGAGGAGAGCCAGGGAGGGCACTCTGGACATTTAAGAAAAGGGGGAATTGCGTGACAGTGTCCAGGAGATGGTGAGAGAGTAATGGACAGACTGGCTGAAGTGGAGGGTCATGCCATGGAAAAATGAAGTGGAATGAGATTTGGGGTGGAGAGGGCCAGGAAAGGTGAGTGACTCTTACTGCTACCCACTCTATGCCAGGCCCTTTATTTATCTTATTGAATTCTTCCAACAATCCTACTACTTCCCAGCTTTATAGAGGAGAAAACTGAGGCTTAGACAGATTGTGTGATTTTTTCAAGGTCATAAGACTGGCTGGTGACAGCATCAGGATTCAAACCGAAGTCTGAAAGCACATCCTTAGTCCTTCTGCTACGCTAGTTCCCTTAAATGCATTGCAGAAGGACTTGAACTTGGTTTTGGATGAATGTGTGAACATGTGACTAAAGAGAGCATAACCAGACATGGTGTCTTGTCCTATGAGTGCCTTAGTCTCCAATGGCCTGAGATCCTAAACAAAGATAAAATAAGTCCAAAAATGACCTAACTTTGTTAGATCACAAATCTCATGAATCTCAAGGTTTATGATGGTAGAAAAGTCAGGTTGGAGTTCAAGGGTGCTTGGGTTTTACATGTTATGTAATTTAACATAACATTTTAATTTAGTTTTATAGAATGTAGTCCTAGTTAACTCCTGTTCTGAAAAGCTTTCAGGTGTTCTCTGAAATTATCCACCCTAAACTTCATGCCAATAAATTTTCTGGAGGAGGATGAATAATGGATTTTCTGTTTGATAATAATGTTTACAGGCATCATCTGGTCTCAGTTGCTGAAGACTGGTATTTTGAAATCATGAGACAATAAAGGTTCATTTTTTTTCAAATTAAATAAAATAGCTGACTCTTGACAGTAAAAAGAAACCGAGAATCCCCTTTTTGTCTGCAGTGCTTTCTCAGTGTTCCTTCTTCATTGGACATCATAACATCTACACTATACGGTACATTAAAAAAGGAATGGGGTGGTTAAATATTCATGGCCACTTGCTATTCATTGTGTGTTTTTATTATTTTTGGCAAATAGTAGGCTATCTAATGATTCATTTAATCCAGTTTACAAATGTCCAGTATCTAATTTTTATCTATCGCTGATAGATTTCTGCTTTTTCTGGAAAAGAAGGTATCAGCCTTGCCTTTATGCAGCCTTTCAGCCTCTTGGAAGCCCACTGGAAGGTCCCAGGTGCTTAGGTTTTAGGATCTCAGGTCTCAAGGGTGGGCAAAGTGCAACAAGTGCAGACCAGAGAGAGTGTAGAGACAGTCTCTCTTCCCTAGGAGCAGAGGCCCTCCAAAATACTAACCAGGGTTAATGGGATAGAAAGGTCAAGGGAAAAGTTCTGCTCATTTGCTTTCTGTTTTATTGTTATAAAACGGGTGGCATTTTTCATAGGTTATTCCCTTGGCAAGTCAAAGAGAAAATTAAGCAGAGAAAGGGGGAGAATGTTTCCTAAAATGTGTTTACCTTTGGGCCTAGCAGGGCTGGCTTCCTGGGCAGCTGTGCGACCTGTGTGGTCACACAAGGCCCTGCATTCAGTAGGGCCTCGTGCTTGCTTTCATGCTCTGTCCCATCACTGTCTAGAAATTCTTAATACTTTTTGAACCAGGTACCATGTGTTTTCATGTTTCACTAAGCCCCACAAATTATGTAGCTGGTCCCGCAGACTACTGAAGTATGTGATGAAGAATCAGCTCACTTTGCCCTAAGCAAAAGGCTTCTATCAAGCTGGCTGAAGAAAAGAAGGCAACACCAGGAACCAAAAGAAGTATAGGGAGGAGGGAACAGTCAATGAAACAATGGTAATGCACCTTTTCGTGACTAACAGTGATACATAAGCAACTTGTTCTCAAGGGAAAAAGAGAAATATGGTTGGAAAGAGAATCATTTATTGCCACTTCTTCCCATGTGGCTACTTTTTATCCAAATTCTATATTCCTTGTTTATACCCTCCCTGTACCTCCACTGCTCTGTGCTAATAGTCATTTGGACATAGTCTGTAACTTTGTTTATACAATCCACAATTGCTACTGATACAAAAGGTAAAGAATCTTATGTTGATAATATTAAAACCAAGAGTCATACCATTATTTCTATTTTCTCAAGTGTGGAAATAAATAAAAACCAACCAAATGAGAAAGCAAAGGCTATTTATTCTGAGCTTACTATTGCAAGGGAGTCAGCCACCATCACTTGCATTTTGGCAGAGACTCAAAGGAAGGCAGAGGAATGGGAAAGTTTTGTAGTGGGAAAAGGAAGGCTTCAGGTATACCCTGTTTGGAGGCTGTTGGCCTGGGGAAGATGTAGGCAGGCCAACTAGAAGGGGGCATTCCATGTGATTGGTTAGGGGGGCACATTTGGCTTTCTCTGGTTGGGCCCAAGTTGAAAGTAGAGACGAAAGTTAGGGAAGCTCTCAGTTATTAGTCATGTCATGGCCATTTGGGGCTGACTGTTACAGAAGTCTTTATTTAGCTTCTTGAAGGGTACTAGAGATAGCAATCTGACTCCCTACAAGTCTGACTTCCAGCAGGTTGGCTTCCTGGGCTGTTTACTGTGGATAAGGGGTTTGCTTTCTGGGCAGGTGGCTGCAGGTTGTGGGTCAGAGTTCTTTTTTTATATGGTCTGGCCATTCTCCATTTGTGTATTCAGTCTCTCACAAGACACCCCTTAATAAAAAGGCTCTGTTGGTCTGGTTAGAATCGATTTCCTATTTCAAATGATCCCTATACAACATGTTTTCTTCCCTTCTAGTCCAGGTAGCAATTGTTTTTCATACTTGTACCAGATAATACATTGCTTATGTAGTCTTACTAAAGAGGCATTATTAGCCAATTCATTTAGAGAGTTTACATATTAGGAGAAGAAAACAACCTGATTTAAGCCAAGCCTTTAATGATTCTCTTGTTCTGCTTCAGGAGAAACAATATGTATCCCCTCAATTCCTCCTAGATATATAAACTGCAGTCATCAGTTGCCTTGGAGATGTTACCACCAACCATTTTTGGAGACAGACCCAGGGGGCTGATCTTGGGGGCCAGGGCAGATGTGGCACCAACTTCCCCACCAGTGCACCTCAGGTCTAAGACTTTGATCTCACTGGGGTCAAACTTAGGAGGCATGGTGGATATGTCTGGTGTCAGATGAACCCAGATTCGGGATGATGGAAAAAAGCTGCACCTTGGCCTCCTCTAGCCGAAAGCAAAAAGCTAGCCATCAATTCTTTTTTTTTTTAAATTAATTAATTAATTAATTTTATTTTTGGCTGCATTGGGTCTTCGTTTCTGTGCGAGAGCTTTCTCTAGTTGCAGCGAGTGGGTCCACTCTTCATCGCGGTGCGTGGGCCTCTCACTGTCGCGGCCTCTCTTGTTGCAGAGCACAGGCTCCAGACGCGCAGGCTCAGTAGCTGTAGCTCACGGGCTTAGTTGCTCCGTGGCATGTGGGATCTTCCCAGACCAGGGCTCGAACCCATGTCCCCGGCATTAGCAGGCAGATTCTCAACCACTGTGCCACCAGGGAAGCCCTAGCCATCAATTCTTAACAAATAACTGGGCATCATTTTTCCCTGCTTGACCTGTGTAGACTAAGAATATTGTGTCTGACAGAGTTTTTGTTATACCATGATTCCATTTGACAGACGTGGATTTCTGGTTGATGGTTGTTATAATGGTATTTGATGAGTTTTAAAGCTTTAACTGAATTAGTAGAGATCCCCCCAACCCCATCAGGTTAGAAAATAGGTTAGGAAAATAGCCATAGGGCCTCCCTGGTGGCGCAGTGGTTGAGAGTCCGCCTGCCGATGCAGGGGATACGTGTTCGTGCCCCGGTCTGGGAGGATCCCATATGCCGCGGAGCGGCTGGGCCCGTGAGCCATGGCTGCTGAGCCTGCGCATCCGGAGCCTGTGCTCCACAACGGGAGAGGCCACAACAGTGAGAGGCCCGCTTATGGCAAAAAAAAAAAAAAAAAAAAAATAGCCATAATTCATATTAATTTCATCAGTAACACAGGCTAAAAGTTCAAGGCCTGGATCATGAAATAAAGTAAGAATTGTTGTCGTTACTGAGATTTATTGAGTAGCACTTAAAAATAAATGTTAAAATACTTGATGAAATATATAATCATTCTAAAAATACATATAATTTATAGAGTAGAATACAAGACATAGAATGTGTATAATTCTAAAGTTTCTCGCAGCCACGTTCATAATTTCTACTCATGCTGCTGTGTGCTCACTGTTTTCCTTCTTCCCCTACCAAAGCCAGCATCCTAGGCCAAATTCTCACCCTTTCACATCTAGGTTGTTCCAACAGCCCCTTCCCTACTTTTACCCGCTGCCAAGAAGAGTTTCCACAAACATCCTTTCCATTACATCCCCAAGACCTCAGCAACTCAGTGGCATAATAAACATAATTAACATACGTGGTCACTTCGTATGTTACTACCAGGTATTGTGCTTTTTTATGTGCACAATAGTTTTAGGAGGTGGGGTCCACAATTTTGAGAAACAGAAACTACTACTGAGAAGGTTAAACAACTCACTGAAGATCTCATCACCAGAAGGTGTGGACCACAAAGCCCAAGCTCTTCTCTTAACCACTAGGCTCTTCTTTGTAGTGGAAAGGGCATAGGCTTCAGCATCAGAGGGGCTTGGACTTGAGCTATCTCTGCCATTACTAGTTATGTGGCCTTGGGCAACTTACCCTATATGGGTCTCAGTTGTTTCATATGTAAAATGTGAATGTTTGGAGGACTGAATGATGTAGTAGAGCTATGAGGCATCAAGTCTACCTCTTAACCACCATGCAAGGCAATTTACACTAAGTGCTTTGCACCAAATCTGGAACAGAGTGGGTACTCGATAGAGGTTGTCAACTAGTGAAAATAACTTCTTAGACTAGTTCCCAAGATTCTCCATCGGTTAGATCCTCTTCCTCCCTAGTAACTCCTCAGTCTCTCCAGGTTAACCTCTCTAATCTTAACAGCTCAGGAAGCAAGACTGAAAGAAAAGAGGGCATTCGTTAGGGGTCAGAACACCTGGGTACCAGTCCTGGCTCTGTCTTATGAGCAAGATCAGTAATTGGCCTTAGGGAATAATGTAAAATGTCACAGATGTGGGGGACTTCCCCGGTGGCGCAGTGGTTAAGAATCCACCTGCCAATAAAGGGGACAGGGGTTCGAGAGCTGGTCCGGGAAGATCCCACATGCTGCGGAGCAACTAAGCCCATGCGCCACAACTACTGAGCCTGCATTCTAGAGCCTGTGAGCCACAACTACTGAGCCCACGTGCCACAACTACTGAAGCCCATGTGCCTAGAACCCGTGCTCCGCAACAAGAGAAGCCACCGCAATGAGAAGCCTGCGCACCACAACTAGAGAAAACCCATGGGCAGCAACAAAGACCCAACACAGCCATAAATAAAAATAAAATAAATAAGTAAAATTTTAAAAAAATGTCACAGAAGTGAAAGCTACATAATTCTGAACCCTAGGAAATTTAGAGCAGATATAGAGCCTGTCTTCATGTGTTGAAGGGTTGCCATATGGAAGAGTGAGTATATGTGGGTCATATGTATTTTTAGAAACTGCAGAAGGCAAAGTTACATTCATCATGTATTCAACAAATATTTAGTAAGTAACTGATATATACCAGTCACTGGTCTAAACATTGGAGATATAACAGTGAACAAGGCACATAAATTCCTACTAATGTAAAACTGACACATAGTGGGGAAGCAAATGATAAAAAGAATTGCACATACGTACTTATAATGTTAAATAGTGCTAGGTAACCTGGAATAAATAAAACAGGGTTAAAAAAAAATAAAGCATGGAGGCTGGACGATAAAGCAGCGAGATAGATAGTGATATTTGAACAGAGACCTGTTTGCAGGGAGGGAGCAAGCCCTACAGATGTCTGGGAGAAGAAATTCCAGGCAGGAATAAAAACAAGTGCAAAGGCCCTGGGGTGGGAACAGATATAGCATATTTGGAAAACATCAAGAGGCTAGTGTGGCCAGAGATCAGTGAGTAGCAGGAAATGAGACTGCAGACACAATCATGGGCCAGGTATTTAGGGCCTTACAGGCCAAGGTAATGCATCCTGACTTATTGTTAATGTTATGGGAAACCATCTTGAGCTAGAGAATGACATCATTTGACTTACATTTTCTAAGGATGATTCAAGTGGCTGCTGGGTAGAAAATAGATCATAGGACGGGCAAGCGTAGAACGAGGAAAACCAGTCAGAAGGCTACTGCCATGGTCCAGGTCAGAGATGGTGGTGGTAACAGTGGGTGGGAGTTTCAGAGAGATTCAGGGTAGCTTTGTATAAAGAAAACCTCCAGGTATTATAGCTATCCAAATATAGAATTATCTGGGTGCTATGAAAGAGGTTTCTGTATTGGGAGAGGTATGATCTGGAACAGGGATCAACAATCTATGGCCCACAGGCCAAATTGGGCCCACCACCTGTTTTTATAAATAAAGTTTTATTGGAACGTAGTCATACTCATTATGGTCTGTGGCTGCCTTTGCACTAAAACAGCAGAGTTGAATCATTGTAGAAAAACCATATGGTCTACAAACTTAAAATATTTATTGTCTGATCCTTTACAGAAAAAGTTTGCTGACCTGGTCTAGAGGACTCCTTGGTGCTTGAGTCCACGTGTAATTGTTCACTTGACACTTCTATGTTGTCTTTATTCCATCTAGTTAATAAACTCCTCATGGGTGTGAAGCTTGTTTTCTACTTCTCAAATATTTCTTCCTACTACCTGAATATAAATGGCTCAGCAATTTCCTTAAAATATACTCTCATTTGGGAGGTCAAGTAAAGAGGCCATCCTCGCACCGTGAAGGAAAAAGAATTGTTCCAAGGTCCCAAGGGTAACAGTAATATTTCCTTCTAGAGAAAAAGTCTATCCCATTGGCAATATCCACAAGGTAGTGTAACCAAGCAGGACCCTATGAGGCCTTCCCAGGACAGACCCCTCCCCTATAACTTCTGCTTTAGCTCCTCTGTGAAGTATCTAGATAATAGTACTTGATGCACATTTCCTGAGTTGTTTTACAGATGCTAAAACCATCACCAAATGGAAGAAATTAACTACTTGATGACCATGAGCCCCCAGACCTGCTGGTGCCTAAGAATTGACGATGTTAATCACTGTGACACCACCCTGTTACCTCAGCATCAACCACGAGCTGATCACATACCCTGCGACCCCACTCCTGGCTTTTAAAAATGTTCTGTTGGGCTTCCCTGGTGGCGCAGTGGTTGAGAGTCCGCCTGCCGATGCAGGGTTCATGCCCTGGTCCGGGAAGATCCCACATGCCACGGAGCGGCTGGGCCCGTGAGCTATGGCCGCTGAGCCTGCGCGTCCGGAGCCTGTGCTCCGCAATGGGAGAGGCCACAACAGTGAGAGGCCCACCTACCGCAAAAAAAAAAAAAAAAAAAGTTCTGTTGAAACCCTTCAGGGAGTTCGGGGTATTCTGAGCACGAGCCACACATTCTCCTTGCTTGACCCTGCAATAAACCTTTCTCTGCTCCAAACTCTGACGTTTCGGTTTGTTTGGCCTCACTGTGCATCAGACACATGAACTTGCATTCAGTAACAGCAGCTCAATAGCTGCTTAATAAAGTCATCTTGATATTTTTAAGAAATGATATGTGGGATTAAGGACGAAATGTTTGAAGTCTAAAGATGAAGATCTTGCTTCTGGTAATACACCTAGACCAAGAGTAATGGAAACAAGTAACTCACCAGCAGAGACAGGCTGGTCCAGCTCTCAAGTCACACATTTGGAGAACTGAGGAATTCCATGCCTGAACAGTCAGTTACATTTCTTTTAATGAATGAGAAGAATGTTTGCACAAGATACAAACAAATGATTACAAAAAAAAAAAAAAAAAAAAGAAAAGAAGCAGCAAGAGCTTCATCTCTACCACATAAACCCCTGGAATTTGAAATGCAAACAAGCCTTATTTTCTCACATGAAGAATAGAGCATTGGAAGAACAACAAGGCTGAGCAAAAGCAGAAATTCTTTAAAGGAAGAAAAGGGAGGGTTTCTTACTTAACGATAGGCTCAAGATCCTGAAAATGATGAGAGAGAACAGGGGGCAAGGAAGGGGCAGAATGTTTCATTGAGACATACTGTTACTTGGGGTGAGCTAATGACACTGCTGCCGGCTTCCAGAAAGTAGGTTTTCCTCTCCCCTTTGCCTCCACTAACAAAAACATCGGATGGACTTCTACTTTGAAAAATGCTATCATTAAGACCAATTATGGGGAACAGATTTTTTTTTTTTTTTTTTTTTTTTTTTTTGCTGTACGCGGGCCTCTCACTGTTGCGGCCTCTCCCATTGCGGAGCACAGGCTCCGGACGCGCAGGCTCAGCGGCCATGGCTCACGGGCCCAGCCGCTCCGCGACACGTGGGACCCTCCCGGACCGGGGCGCGAACCCATGTCCCCTGCACTGGCAGGCAGACTCTCAACCACTGCGCCACCAGGGAAGCCCAGGAACAGATTTTTTAATTGAAATTCTTTAAATCATTTTCGAGTCTCCATATAGCTTATATACATACAAAAAATTAAATTAGAGACAATTATTCAGACAATTCAAACCAAAAAGAAATTCCCAAAGCTGCTTTTTGTGTTCTTTGCGTAGATCGATTAATGATTATATGGAAAGCCTAAAACAATGTTCACTGTTTGTCTCAGCAATTGCTTTACGCGGGCAGTGGCAATCACTGCAAAATTGTTAGTTTCCTCTGTGTTTTTAGTGATATGTTATAGTAATCAGTTTAAATAATTTTGTAGATTTTTTTTTTTTTTTTGCTGTACGCGGGCCTCTCACTGCTGTGGCCTCTCCCGTTGCGGAGTACAGGCTCCAGACGCACAGGCCCAGCGGCCATGGCTCACGGGCCCAGCCGCTCCGCGGCATGTGGGATCTTCCCGGACCGGGGCACGAACCTGCGTCCCCTGCATCAGCAGGCAGACTCTCAACCACTGCGCCACCAGGGAAGCCCAATTTTGTAGATTTTTAACAGGACTGTTGCATAAAAACCTTCACTCTGGAGCCTGGCTTTACAAATTCTTCCCAGAGTGCCCTTCTTCAAGCATATCTAGGCTAATAACTATTTGGTATGTGACTGTCCATTTATGTATCACACCCATGCCTGTGTGTCACTTAGGGCAGATTATCTAGCTAACCTTTACAGGCTGCATGGTGAGTGATAACACAAATGCCACCTTATATTTTTTTACATAGGAGAGGCAGAGCACTGGTGAAGGAGTTGTAAAACCACCAATCAACTTGGGACAGGCCACCGGACACCTCTGAGCTTCTGTCTTTTTCCATCTATACAATGGCAATAGTAATATATAAGAGTTATGTTACTCGAACAAACTATTTTAACATCATAATTGTGAATGGACTAATTATGAATGGAGAGCACAGAAAGGATTATCATCATTATAAAATACCTTGTCTTATATTGGACCCCAGATTTCCTTGGAATGATTCTATGTCTGGGGAAGAATGCACTGGCAACAAGTAATGGTCTTGGTAAGAAAATACAGCTGACCCTTGAACAGTATATGTTTGAACAGTATATGTTTGAACTGCGTGGGTCCACTTATACGTGGATTTTTTTTCGATAAATATACAGTCTGCCCTCTACTCATGGGTTTCACATCCACGGATTCAACCAACTGCAGCTAACCGAGGATCAAAATTTCTATCCTTGGTTCATTGAATCCTCCAATGCAAAACCTGAGGACACAGAGGGCCAGCTGTCCTAGGAGTGGATGATTGTGAACACTAAGACTTCATCACTAATACAGGAGACACTGTAGCAGGTCTAGCCATTCCTTACAGCAGTTTGCTTCCTCCAAATTCCTCTATGTCTCTTTTAAAACTTGGGGTTCTGGTGGCCACATTCTCTAAACCCTAAACCAGGATATGTAATTTGACCTGAAACTTTTGTCCTGTGATCAAGTATAAGAGACATTTTGTGGGACATACTGTATAGCACAGGGAACTATACTCAATATCTTGTAATAACCTATAATGGAAAAGAATCTGAAAAAGAATATACAGGGTGGGAGGGAGGGAGATGCAAGAGGGAAGAAATATGGGGACATATGTATATGTATAACTGATTCACTTTGTTATAAAGCAGAAACTAACACACCATTGTAAAGCAATTATCCTCTAATAAAGATGTTAAAAAAAGAATCTACATATATATGTATATGTATAACTGAATCACTTTGCTGTACACTTGAAATTAACACAACATTGTAAATTAACTATACTTCAATTTTTAAAAAAGAGATATTTTGTAAGCTATATTGTGGACACCAAATTACTGGAATTTCTGGGACTTTTTTTCATGGGAAAGAATCAGAATATTTGAAATCTAGAAAGTCCCTGATAATCAAGGATTTATGGACATGATGCTTATGACAGATAATCCAAAAATGCCAAGTTTTTAGAAGTAGAGTCCAACTTTAAATGCAGAAAAATCATCTGCAACTTGGTTAATACCAGCTTTAATGAGGCAAATGTGTTTTCTATCTAGTAAATTAAAATGAAGAGAAAAAGGCAGAAAAGCAAACACCCCTTTATCATCAAGTGATGATCTCAGAATTTCCTTTTGAATCCTGTGACCCAGTGAAGACATTGCTCCCCTTTCTGATTTGCCTTAGTTTAAACAAAGAGGTCTGGGTCTTCCCTGGTGGCGCAGTGGTTGAGAGTCCGCCTGCCGATGCAGGGGACACGGGTTCGATCCCTGGTCCGGGAAGATCCCACATGCTGCGGAGCGGCTGGACCACAACGGGAGAGGGCCACAACAGTGAGAGGCCAGCGTACCGCAAAAAAAAAAAAAAAAAAAAAAAAAAAAAAGAGGTCTGAGGTGAAAGGTGGGGAGGAATAGGGCAGGAATTATTTAAAAAGTAAAAAGTCTGTACTATTAACTATACAGATCAAATATGGAACATTCTACATGAATGACTACTGTTATTCTTAGTTTGTTAAAAACTTTGCAAATTTTGGTTTTGAATAGCATTTGGGTTTATCTGATTTAGTAGGAGTAAAGGCAGGGGGGAAAGAGAGGTGGAAATTATATTTTAGCAAAAACATGGAAGAAGAAAGGGATTGCAAAATTTAGCTTCCTAGTAACCAAGGCAAAGAGGAAAATAAGACGAGTTACTCAACTTCTTTCTTCTAGTAGAAGCAAACAGGCCAATTACTCAGGAGAGACAAACCTTTTCTGACACTGAGCTCTGAAAATAATTTGTCACAGAGGTTTTTGTATAAAGGACCTTGAACAATTTCATGGATGGTATTTTCCAGTTAGGAGATTTTACAGACATTTGAGAGCTAAGCTGTTAGAGAAATGCTCTTTCATGCAGGATAGGAAAGACAGAATTTTTTTCTCTCTCTCCCTCTCACCGCCCCCCAAACGGCCCCCACCCAAACACTTACATCCTAGTCCAGGCACACATGCCTTCAAAGGACATGTAGCCCAGATGCAGCAGGGCCATCGAGAAGCCACAATTAACGTCATTACTCACAGCTTTTCAGGGAGGTGATAAGAGGTATACTCCCTTTGTAGCTGGCATAACCATTCATCCTGTCCCAGCAGCCTGCATACCGAAAGTGGGATTTGTAGCAGCTCTTTCATTTTGCTGCCTGTTCTGCCATTCTTTCTCCCATAGAGGAGTTAAGAAAGAATAAAAGGTAGGGGAGAAAGTTGCTCACATTATCTCTTTCACCCAACAAGGTTTGTGGTTAGCGTCATTCTTGGCCTGAAGGAGAGATCTGAATCTCCACGCTGTGATCCTAAGGGGCAGGAAGATGATGGCAGATATAGATGAAAACAGTAGATTCCCTGGGTCCTTGGTGTCATAGAACATGACAACTCCATAGAGAGAGAGGTGAGAGTCAGAGCACAGAGGAATGCGTTTCTCAGAATGCTACCCTCTGCGCTTGACTGCTTATTAAAGACCCATCAAAACAAAACCCTGAACAGACCGCTAACTGGTGCTTTGGTGGATTAACACTGGGCTGGATCCCACATTCTGAGATTTCAAAGTTCCTTTGAAGTTAGCATATTAGGAAATCACATTGCAAATCGTACCACTGTAAATTTTAGATGTTTCCTGAAAGCTCTGTGATGGAAGAAGAGTTGACTCATTCTTTAGGATTTAAAAAGGGGGAGAAAGAAGTCTTTTTTACGACAAACGCAAAAGTAATAATACCCCCCAATGAATGAAGAAAAGAACATGGAAGTCTCGTGGATTTGCCAAAGGCAATTTTTTTCTTCTAAAGATTCAGTTCCTTTCAGAAGTTCATAACATTTCTGTTTCCTTAATGTGGCCCTACATCTTAATAGTCTTAACATTAGGGTAATTTTTAAAAAATATTCAAATGCGACTCATCATTAAAATGGCCATTATCATCCTTGACTTTGTTAATGTTACTTTAGTGGCTTCTCAGTCTGAGGGACCTGAAGTCCTCAGTAGAAGGAATTAGTTTACTGCTTCCTCTTAGGATCACTGAGGTTGACCTGGGGATTAGGCTGTGTGAGGCCTGGAGGACACAAAAGTGAGGGACAGTGTTCTGTCCTCAAGGAATCAGATCCTGATTCCTGTCACAAACTGGAAGTTACGGCTTTCCAGGTATGAATGCAGAACACATACCGAGTTCCTGGAGGAGCCTTCTTTACATCAGTGCTTCTTAGAAAAGCTAAAAACAAATCACACAAAAATAAAGAAAATATCACACTCATTAAAGAGTACGTAAGAGAAAGGCACTGCTATTTAAAGGTAGCTGTAGCATTTGATGTGGATCTAATGACTTTCCTGTTATCACATCTGTGTATATTTATACCTATCTCAGCACAGAAACATGCGTCACCACTGATGCCTTGAAAGTAGCCGAGGTTATGGTGTGGGGGATGAACACAAAATTTAACTACAAGATGAAGCTTCTTGAAAGGTCAGTGGGGTGGAGAATAGTAATTGTTCCAGCTGAGCAACTCTCCACAATACATTTTTGATGCAATGACTAATTATTGTGATTATTTTCATCAGCGAAGGCTCTATTAGAGTTAAACACATTCATTTCCTCTTTTCCTCCTCAACAGTATTTCAAGCTTTGGAGGAATTCCATATGTTTTCTACCTATACTTAGGAAGTGTGCTCTCGTATGTTTCCATAAATGGTGAACTACCTTTCTTCCCACTGCTCTGCTGCCTATGAGGCAGTAGTTTTCTCTCCTTTGTGTCTATTCTAGAAAGCAAAATGGAGCTAAATGAGAACAATTAGCACCTAAGTTGATAAAATTCTCTTCTGACCTTTGGAGACCCCTGGGCTCACAGCCTGTAGCCAATAAGCTACAGTTGAACATAATGAGTTGACACATCATTGCAATAAAAGGGAGTAGTAAGTGTAGAAACTGTAGGTCTTTAAACAATTAATTTTAGCCCCTAAAAAATTACTGTTTACAGTTTTACAGATTTATATCAAATATGGCCTCCTTACTGAGCATTTTTCCCAAGAACTTGTAGAAGAGAGTGTGGTTTTGGAGCTGACACATCTGCATGGTGGGAAGGATGAAAGATTAACAGAATAATTAAATATAAAAGATCACTTATAACACCATCATCATAATAATGTCTTAAATTCCTATAATGTCTTAGACTTTTTTTTTTTTTGGCCACGCTGCACGGCATGCAGGATCCTAGTTCCCCGACCAGGGATTGAACCCGGGCCCCCTACAGTAGAAGCTCGGAGTCCTAACAACTGGACCACCAGAGAACTCCCTGTCTTAGACTTTTCAAAGGGTTTTCACACATATTCTTGTTTGCTCTTTGTGGACCTGGGCATGACACACCTATTGAATTTGAAACTAAAGAGCATAGATGAAAAGCATACTTCTCAAGACATGACCTGGGAAGAACAGTCCAGTTTTCCAGATGGTGAGATGTCTACACTACCATAAAGACAAACATTAAGATTGGGTCTTCAGAAGCAAAATGGAGAAGAGATTTGGGGGAATATTAACCAGATTGTCATATTCCTTCTCCTTCCAGCTCATCCCCAAATTTTAATTAAGGAAAAAACTGTCTTGGCCTGTCTTGTTTGAATTCATGTTGTTGTTGAATTCATCTGCTTTGTTTGAATTCATGGTATAATTGTCAGCTATTTATTTGCTCAGGCAACTAGGTGGTTAATTTGATTTTTCAGTCTTTGAACAAAATCTTTGATAGTTTAAAATGCCTGATGAGTGGAAGATATTGGGACCACCCTTCTTTTCACAGGGATGACTTCTGAGAATGATCATGCACAGGAATCAAACTTCATTTCAGTTTGCTAAAGTCAATTTAAATAAATCTAAGCACAGTACATTCATTTGGCCAATGAGTTTAAAATTCAGAACCCCAGAATTTTATAAACTTATTTTGTAGCTAGCAGCCTTAAATGTGTTTTTTATAGTTTGTTGTTTCTCTTGGTTTTTTAATTTTTATTTTATTTTATTTTTGGCTCTGTGGCACAGCTTGAAGGATCTTAGTTCCCCAACCAGGGATCAAATCCATGCCCACAGCAGTGAAAGCACAGAGTCCTACACTGGACCACCAGGGAATACCTAGAACCCCAGAATTTTATAACATTGGGACAGGGTGGAAAATCAGTAACAGAGGGATGTTAAGATATCTGTCCTTTCAATGAAAACATGTGAGAGTAGACAAAGAAGTTATGAGTATAGATTTCAGAAAGTTTGGTTTAAAATTGTGCTGGAACATGCTAATATCTTAGGGAAGACTACAAATGTCAGTGTATTTTACATTGTCTTCACTCATAATAGCTCCCCTTATACTCAACTTATGGCTATTTTTTACTTAACAAATTGTTTAAATGTCTTCAGCCTTATCTAGAGATATAACAAGGAGTTTTCCTTTCAGGCATTTCGGAAACAGTCCAAAAATAGACTCTTCATCTTTAACTGCATAGCATGTCTTAATGGAATAGCTATAATGGTAATTATTCATATTTATTGTATTTTCCTTAGAGATGCTTTAAATGCATATTTCATTACGTCATAATGCGACATCATAAACATGAAACCACTTTGTGTTACAGCACAATTACTAAATATCCCTATAAAATGGGAAATTCTCTTTATTTATTTACTTTTAAAAAATATTTATTTTGGCTGTGCCAGGTCTTAGTTGCGGCACGTGAGATCTTCGTTGTGGCATGCAGGGTCTTTCAGTTGCCGCATGCAGACTCTTAATTGTGGCATGCATGTGGAATCTAGTTCCCTGACCAGGGATTGAACCCCCGTTCCCTGCATTGGGAGCATGGAGTCTTACCCACTGGACCACCAGGGAAGTCCCAAGGAGATTCTTTTTAAACGGCACCTTCTGAAGAACTATTTTTCTACATTTCTCTAGGTACTGCATTTCATAACTCGATTCTTTTCAATTTTAACAATAATTGGCTTTGCATAAAATCTTAAAGTTGGAAGGTATATCTGTTGAGAGGATTGTTTTCCACTACCAGCAGTGAAAAACTTGACAAACAGTAGCTTAAAAAGTAAGAGGTGGGCTTCCCGGGTGGCGCAGTGGTTGGGAGTCCGCCTGCCGATGCAGGCGGCATGGGTTCGTACCCCGGTCTAGGAGGATCCCACGTGCCGTGGAGCGGCTGGGTCCGTGGGCCATGGCTGCTGGGCTTGTGCGTCCGGAGCCTGTGCTCCGCAGTGGTAGAAGTCACAGCGGCGAGAGGCCCGTGTACCGCAAAAAAAAAAAAAAAAAAAAAAAAAAAGTAAGAGGTTTATTGGGCTCTGACAAATTTTGTTCATCCTCTTTAGCAAATGACCTTTGTCTTCATTACCATAACATGGCCACTGTACCTCAGGCCTCCCCTCTGCACTCCAGATCAGAAGAGAAGGGGTGGGTGAAGGGCAACAGTCAAGAGGCCTTACTGGTAAGCCAGCTGAGTCTGTCTCTGTTTTCCTTTTTAATTGAGATATAATTCACATACAATAAAATTCACCCCTTTAAAGTGTAAAATCAGTGTTTTTTAGTATACTTACAAGGTTGTGCAATCATCACCACTATCCAATTCCAGAACATTTCCATCATTCCAAAGAGAAACCCATACTCATCTAGCAGCCAGTCCCCATTCCCCCTCTTCTTTCCCATAGCCCATGGCAACCACTACCTACTTTTTGTCTCTGTGCCTATTCTGGACATTTTGTATAAATGAAACCATACAATGTGTGGCCTTTTGTGTCTGGCTCCCTTTGTGTCTGGCTTCTTTCACTTAGCATAATATTTTCAAGGTTCATCCACTGAATGGAAGTATCGGTACTTCACTCCTTTTTATGACTCAATAATATTCCATTAGATGGATATAACACGTTGGTATATGGACATTTGGATTGTTTCCACTTTGGGGCTATTACGAATAATGCTGCTGACAGGACTAAAAAGCACTAACAGGCATTGTCCCCTAGCTAATTCGTCATTAGATATTGTCCTTCATAATACCTACTATGTAGTCGCACACTTTCGCTCTGTGCTCTCAATGGGAGCTGTTTTCGCTATCATAGGTGGATTTGTACACTGATTCCCACTATTCGCAGGATATACACTCAACTCAACATGAGCAAAAATTCACTTTGCAATCATATTTGTGGGTGTCAACATAACTTTCTTCCCACAACATTTTTTAGGCTTATCTGGCATGCCTCAACGATACTCCGACTACCCAGATGCCTATACAACATGAAATACTATTTCATCAATAGGCTCATTCATCTCATTAACAGCAATCATGCTGATAATCTTCATTATCTGAGAATCATTCACATCCAAACGAGAAGTACTAACAATAGAACTCACTACTACAAATTTAGATTGACTAAATGGATGTCCTCCACCATACCATACACTTGAAGAGCCAACCTACATCAATCTAAAGTAGTCAAGAAAGGAAGGAATCGAACCCTCTTCTGTTGGTTTCAAGCCAACACCATAGCTGCTATGTCTTTCTCCATGAACGAGGTACTAGTAAAATTTTATATAACTTTGTTGAAGTTAAGTCACAGGTGGAAATCTTGTATATCTCTATGGCATATCCCTTCCAACTAGGTTTTCAAGATGCAACATCACCCATCACAGAAGACCTACTACACTTTCACAACCACACACTAATAATTGTTTTCTTAATTAGCTTCCTGGTTCTTTATATTATTGCACTAATACTAACAACTAAGCTAACACATACTAGCACGATAGATGCACAAGAAGTAGAAACTATCTGGACTATCTTACCAGCCATTATCTTGATCTTAATTGCCCTGTCATCACTACAAATCCTTTACATAATAGATGAAATTAATAATCCCTCTCTTACTGTAAAAACTATGGGTTACCAATGATACTAAAGCTATGAATATACTGACTACGAAGACCTAAATTTTGACTCCTATATAATCCCAACATCAGACCTAAAACCAGGGGAATTACGACTGCTAGAAGTAGACAACCGAGTAGTTTTGCCCATAGAGATAACAATCCGAATGCTAATCTCCTCTGAAGATGTACTGCATTCATAAGCTGTACCTTCCTTAGGCCTAAAAATGGATGCAATCCCAGGACACCTAAATCAAACAATCCTAATATCAACACGACCAGGCTTATATTACAGACAGTGTTCAGAGATCTGTGGGTCAAATCATAGCTTCATGTCAATTGTCCTTGAGTTAGTACCTCTAAAATACTTTGAAAAAAGATCCGCACCTATGCTATAAGCTCATTAAGAAACTAGGTTAGCGTTAACATTTTAAGTTAAAGACTGAGAGCTAAAATTCTCCCTAATGATACGCCACAACTAGATATATCAACATGATATTACCATTTCATCTATATTTCTAACACTATTTATTATATTTCAACTAAAAGTCTCAAAACATATATACTACCCCAACCCAGAGTCAACACTCACTAAAGTGCAAAAACAACCTACCCCTTGAGAGACAGTATGAATGAAAATTTATTTGCCCCTTTCATGACCCCAACAATAATAGGCCTCCCCGTAGTCATTCTAATTATTATATTCCCAAGTGTTTTATTTCCAACATCAAAAAGACTAATTAACAATTGCATAATTTCCCTTCAACAATGGCTAAGCCAGCTTACATCAAAACAAACGATGAGCATCCATAATCATGAAGAAAAGACTTGATCACTAATACTAATATCACTCATTCAATTTATTGGGTCAACCAACCTTCTTGGACTACTGCCTCAGTCATTTACACCCACCATGCAGCTCTCAGTGAATGTGGGAGTAGCAGTTCCCCTATGAGCGGGTAGCGTGCTTATAGGTCTCCGCAACAAAACAAAAGCATCTCTAGCTCACTTCCTACCACAAGGCACGCCCACCCCCCTCATCCCCATGCTAGTAATTATCTAAACTATCAGCCTATTCATCCAACCAGTAGCACTAGCTGTGTGACTAATGGCCAATATCACAGCAGGTCAATTATTAATACATCTAATCGGAGAAACAACCTTAGTGCTAATAAGCAGCAGCACATTCACGGCTCTCGTTACATTCATTATTCTCACCCTACTCACTATCCTCGAATTTGCCGCCGCTATAATTCAAGCCTATGTGTTTACCCTCTTAGTAAGCTTATATCTGCATAACAACACATAATGACCCACCAGACCCGGACATACCACATAGTAAATCCTAGTTCTTGGCCCCCTACAGGAGTCCTTTCAGCCCTCCTCATAACATCAGGCCTAATCATATGATTCCACTTCAACTCAATAATTCTACTAATACTAGGCCTACTAACTAACACTCTCTATATATATCAGTGATGACAACTTGTTATTCAAGAAAGCACTATCCAAGGCCACCACACACCAACCGTCCAAAAGGGACTTCGATACGGAATAATCTTATTTATTGTCTCAGAAGTCCTCATTTTTACCCGCTTCTTTTGAGCCTTCTATAACTCAAGCCTCACCCCTATCCCTGAGCTAGGCAGGTGTTGGCCACCAACAGACATTCACCCTCTAAACCCCCTAGAGGTACTGCTTCTCAACACTTCCATGCTATTGGCCTCTGGCGTGTCCATCACTTGGGCCCATCACATCCTTATGGAAGGAAATCGTAAGCGCACACTTCAAGCCCTCTTTATTACAATTACTCTTGGTGTCTATATTTTACATTCCTACAAGCCTCAGAGTATTACGAAGCCCCATTTACGATCTCAGATGGGGGTCTATGGATCGACTTTCTTTGTGGTCACAGGATTCCACAGACTACATGTAATCATTGGGTCCACTTTCCTTGTTGTTTGTTTCCTGCACCAATTAAAATTCCACTTCACATCCAACCACCACTTCAGCTTTGAAGCCACTGCTTGATACTGACATTTTGTAGATGTTGTATGATTATTCCTTTATGTATCTATCTATTGATGAGGCTCATAGTTCTTTTAGTATCAGTTAGTGCAACTGACTTCCAATCCATTAGTTTTGGTACACTCCGAAAAAGAATAATAAACCTAATACTGACCCTATTAACAAATACAACACTAGCCTCATTACTCGTACTCATCGCCTTCTGACTTCCTCAACTAAACACTCACGCAGAAAAAACAAGCCCTTACGAATGAGGATTTGACCCTACAGGATCCGCCCACCTACCTTTTTCCATAAAATTTTTCCTAGTAGCAATCACGTTCCTCCTCTTTGACCTAGAAATTGCTCTCCTACTACCCCTCCCCTGAGCAACTCAAACAAACAACCTAAAAACAATACTCACCATGGCTTTACTTTTAATCTCATTATTGGCAATTAGACAGGCCTACGAGTGAACTCAAAAGGGACTGGAGTGAGCTGAATATGGTATTTAGTTTAAAACAAAATAAACGACTTTGACTCATTAGATTATGATTAGACTCATAATTACCAAGTGTCTTTAGTACATATAAACATTATCATAGCTTTCACTGTATCCCTCATAAGGTTACTAATATATCAATCCCACCTAATATCCTCACAACTATGTCTAAAAGGCATAATATTATCACTATTTATCCTGGCGGCACTGACAATCTTAAATTCACACTTTACTTTAGCCAGCATAATACCAATCATCTTGCTGGTGTTCGCAGCCTGAGAAGCTGCACTTGGGCTAGTAATAGTATCAAATATCTATGGCACTGATTACGTACAAAACCTCAACCTTCTCCAATGCTAAAATTCATCATCCCCACAATCATACTAATACCCCTAACTTGATTATCAAAAAGTACTATAGTCTGAATTAACTCCACAACCTACAGCCTACTAATTAGTCTCACAAGCCTACATCTTCTTAACCAATTCAATGACAATCACCTTAACTTCTCATTAATATTCTTCTCCGAATCCCTGTCCGCACCATTCTTAATCCTAACAATATGGCTCCTTCCCCTAATACTAATAGCCAGTCAGTCTCACCTACTCAAAGAACCACTAATCCGAAAAAAATTATATATCACAATACTAATCATATTACAAACATTTCTAATCATAACATTCACCGCCACAGAACTAATTCTATTTTACATTATATTTGAGGCTACACTAGTTCCTACCCTTATTATCATCAGCCGCTGAGGTAACCAAACAGAACGCTTTAATGCAGGACTCTACTTGTTATTCTACACACTAGTTGGATCACTCCCACTGCTAGTGGCATTAGTATATGTACAAAACACCACGGGCTCTCTGAATTTTCTAGTACTTCAGTGTTGAGCCCAGCCACTATCCAACTCCTGCACCAACGTCTTTATATGACTGGCCTGCACGATAGCCTGTGTAGTAAAAATACCCCTCTACGGCCTCCACCTCTGACTACCCAAAGCACACGTAGAGGCTTGCAGGTTCTAAAGTCCTCGCAGCCGTATTACTAAAACTCGGGGACTACAGCATGACGAATCACGTCAATACTCAACACCCTAACAGAATTCAGAGCGTACCCTTTCCTCATGCTCTCTCTATGAGGAATAATCATAACCAGTTCTATTTGTCTATGTCAAACAGACCTAAAATCACTCATTGGCTACTCTTCAGTCAGCCACATGGCACTCGTTATTGCAGCTATCCTGTTTCAAACCCCTTGAAGCTACATAGGGGCTACCGCCCTAATAATCGCCCACGGCCTCACATCATCTATATTATTCTGCCTAGCAAACTCAAACTATGAATGAATCCATAGCCGAACTATAATCCTAGCCGAAGGCCCACAAATTCTCCTCTCACTAATAGTCACTTGATGATTGCTAGCAAGCCTGACAAACCCGGCCCTGTCCCCTACTATCAATCTAATCGGAGAGCTGTTCATAGTCATATCAACTTTCTCAGGATCAAACCTCACTATCATCTTAATAGGAACTAACATTGTAATTACAGCCTAATGTATGTACATACTAATCACATATCACAATGTACATACTAAGCCTCTATGTACATACTAATCACAACACAACGCGGTAAATGTACACACCACATCAATAATATTATGCCCTCCTTCACACGACAAAATGCCCTTATAGCTCTCCACATCCTACCACTCCTGCTCCTGTCACTAAATCCTAAAATCATCCTGGGCCCCCTATACTGTAAATATAGTTTTAAAAAAACACTAGATTGTGAATCTAGCAACAGAAGACTAAAACTTCTTATTTACCGAGAATGTATTGCAAGAGCTGCTAATTCATGCCCCCATGCCTAGTAGTATGGCTTTTTCAGACTTTTAAAGGATAGTAGTTATCCATTAGTCTTAGGAACCAAAAAATTGGTGCAACTCCAAATAAAAGTAATAAACCTGTTCTCTAATTTTGCCTTAGTCACATTACTAGTACTAATTATCCCAATTATAATAACTAACACAAACTTCTACAAAAGTGATAAATACCCATCATATGTAAAAAGTACTGTTTCATGTGCTTTTTTTTTTTTTTTTTTTTGCGGTACTCGGACCTCTCACTGTTGTGGCCTCTCCCGTTGTGGAGCACAGGCTCCGGACGCGCAGCCCCAGCAGCCATGGCTCATGGGCCCAGCTGCTCCGTGGCATGTGGGATCTTCCCGGACCGGGGCACGAACCTGTGTCCCCTGCATCGGCTGGCAGACTCTCAACCACTGCGCTACCAGGGAAGCCCTCGTGTGCTTTTATTACCAGCCTAATCCCAATGATAATATTCCTTCACACAGGCCAAGAAATAATCTTTTCAAACTGACACTGGATCACCTTCTAAACCCTTAAATTAACACTCAGCTTCAAAATAAATTACTTCTCAATAATATTTGTACCAGTAGCATTGTTTATTACATGGTCTATCATAGAATTCTCAATATGATACATACACTTAGACCTTACATTAATCAGTTCTTCAAAAACCTACTCCTCTTCCTCATTACCATATTAATCCTTGTTACTGCTAACAATCTCTTCCAGCTTTTCATTGGGTGGGAGGGGGTCAGAATCATATCTTTCTTACTCATAGGGTGATGATATGGACAAACAGACACAAACACAGCTGCCCACCAAGCAATCTTATATAACCGTATCAGGGATATCAGATTCATTATATCAATAGCATGATTTCTATCCAACTCAAACGCATGAGACCTACAACAACTTTTTATACTCGACCTAAACTCTTTAAACCTCCCCCTTACAGGACTTGTATTAGCCGTAGCCAGAAAATCAGCTCAATTTGGACTTCACCCCTGACTCCCCTCAGCAATAGAAGGTCCCGACCCCGTAACAGCCCTACTCCACTCAAGCACAATTGTCATAGCAGGGGTCTTCTTACTTATCCGATTTTACCCCCTAACAGAAAACAATAAACTTATTTAAAAAATAACGTTATGCCTGGGAGCCCTTACAACTCTATTCACAGCTATATGTGCTCTCACCCAAAATGATATTAAAAAAATTATTGCTTTCTCTACCTCAAGCCAATTAGGTCTAATGATTAACTATCGGCATCAACCAGCCCTATCTAGCATTCTTACACATTTGCTCACATGCTTTCTTTAAAGCCATACTATTCATGTGCTCCAGATCTATTATCCACAACTTAAACAACGAACAAGATATTCAAAAAATAGGAGGTCTATTCAAGACCTTACCCTTTACCGCAACAGCCATTATCATTGGGTGCCTAGCACTGACAGGAGTGCTTTGCTCACTGGTTTTTATTCTAAGGACCTAATCATTGAAACCGCCAACACGTCTTATACCAACGCCTGAGCCCTATTAATAACTCTGTCACCTCCCTCACAGCCATCTACAGCACTCTCATTATCTTCTTCGCACTACTGGGACAACCCCACTCCTCCCCCTCAGCTCCTATCAGTGAAAACAACCCCCTCCTAATTAGCTGTATCAAACGCCTACTAATCGGAAGTATCTTTGCTGGATTCATCATCTCCAACAGCATTCTCCCAACAACCATACCCCTAATAACCATACCTCTGCACTTAAAACTAACTGCCCTTATAGTAACAACTCTGGGCTTCGTGCTAGCGCTCGAAATTAACCTCAAAACACAAAACATACCTACTCCTCAAGCTCCTTTAAATTCTCTACTCTCCTAGGATATTGCCCCACAATTATACACCACCTACCCCCTTATCTAAACCTATTAATGAGCCAAAAATTAGCATCCTCTCTCCTAGACTTAATCTGATTAGAAACTATCTTACCAAACACCACATCCGTCATTCAACTAAAATCCTCCACACTAATCTCAAACCACAAAGGTCTTATTAATCTATACTTCCTATCATTTCTCATCACCCTCACCCTTAGCATACTTTTATTTAATTACCCTGAGTAATCTCCATGATAACCACAACACCAATAAACAATGACCAACCAGTAACAGTCACTAACCAAGTACCATAACTATATAATGCTGCAATCCCTATAGTCTCCTCACTAAAAAAAACAGAATCACTGGTATAATAAATAACCCAATCCTCCAACCCCTTGAACTTAAACACAATTTCCACCTCCTCATCCTTCAAAATATAAAATACCATTAAAAACTCTACTATTAACCCTAAAAGAAACACCCCAAAAACAACCTTATTAGAAACCCAAACCTCAGGATATTGCTCAGTGGCTATAGCCGTTGTATAACCAAACACGACTAACATTCCCCCTAAATAAATCAAAAACACTATCAGACCTAAAAATGAACCACCAAAATTCAACACAATCCCACATCCAATACCACTGCTCACAATCAACCCTAAACCCCCATAAATAGGTGAAGGTTTTGAAGAAACTTCCACAAACCTAATCACAAAAATAATACTTAAAATAAATACTATGTATGTCACCATTATTCTCACATGGACTCCAACCATGACCAATGACATGAAAAATCATCATTGTCGTTCAACTATAAGAACACCAATGACCAACATCCAAAAAAAACCACCCGCTGATGAAGATCACCAACAACACATCCATTGACCTCCCAACCCCGTCAAACATCTCGTCATAATGAAACTTTGGCTCTTTATTAGGCATCTGTCTGATCCTACAAATCCTAACAGGCCTGTTCTTAGTGCTACACTACACACCAGACACAACAACTGCCTTCTCATCAGTAACACACATCTGTCGAGACGTCAACTATGGATGAATTATTTCATATATACATGCAAACAGAGCTTCTATATTCTTTATCTGCCTCTACACTCACGTAGGATGTGGCCTGTACTATGGGTCCTACACCTTTCAAGAAACATGAAACATTGGAATAATCCTACTACTTACAGTTATAGCTACCGCATTCATAGGTTATGTACTATCTTGAGGACAAATATCATTCTGAGGCACAACAGTCATCACAAACCTACTCTCAGCAATCCCATATATCGGCACCACCCTTGTTGAATGAATTTGAGGAGGCTTTTCTGTAGATAAAGCAATTCTTTTCCTTCCACTTCATTCTCCCTTTCATCATTACAGTGCTAGCAGCCATCCACCTACTATTCCTTCATGAAACAGGATCCAACAACCCCACAGGAATCCCATCCAACACAGACAAAATCCCGTTCCATCCCTATTACACAATCAAAAATATCCTAGGCACCCTACTACTAATTCTAGCCTCACTAATACTAGCCCTATTCTCACCCGACCTGCTAGGAGACCCCGACAACTACACCCCAGCAAACCCACTCAATACACCACCCATATCAAGCCAGAATGATACTTTCTATTTGCCTATGCAATCCTACAATCAATCACCAACAAACTAGGAGGAGTCTTAGCCCTATTACTCTCAACCTTGGCATTTATTCCAATACTCCACACATCCAAACAGCGAAGCATGATATTCCAACCTTTCAGCCAACTCTTATTTTGAATGTTAGTAGAAGACTTACTAACACTAACATGAATTGGAGGACAACCCATAAGACACCCATACATCATTATTGGACAACTTGCATCTGTTTTATATTTTCTTTTAGTCCTAGTGCTAATACCAGTAACTAGTATCATCGAAAACAAATTTCTAAAATGAAGAGTCTTTGTAGTATAACACAATACCCTGGTCTTGTAAACCAGAAAAGGAGAATGACACACCTCCCTAAGACTCAAGAAAGAAGCCCTAAACTTCACCACCAGCACCAAAAGCTGAAATTCTATATAAACTATTCTCTAAAATAAGTTATAAGACATTCATAAAATTACAGTACTATGTCAGTACTAAAACAACCCATCTTATCACATACATGTTATGTACATTGTGCATGTTTGCACTACCACATCAATAAGTACATGCATTCCATACGTACATGTATACACTGTATGTATAATTGTGCATTACATTATTTACCACATGCCTAATAGGCATGTACGCTAAACCATTGTTATTGCATAATACATACAATTTATTGGTTGTATATAGTACATTAGGTTAAATCAATCCTTAGCCAAGGTACTTATAATCCCGCACATTACACCACAAACTTGATCACCAGGCCGTGTGAAACCATCAGCCTGCTCAGCAGGTGTCCCCCTCCTCGCTCCGGGCCCATAGCTTGGGGGTTTCTATCAATGGACTTTATCAGACAATCCGGTTCTTACTTCAGGGCCATCTCACCTAAAATCGTCCACTCTTTCCCCTTAAATAAGACATCTCTATGGACTGATGACTAATTAGCCCATGCTCACACATAACTGTGGTTTCATGCATTTGGTATTTTTTAATTTGGGGGGGAGATGCTTGGACTCAGCTATGACCTTAAAAGGTCGTAACACAGTCAAGCAAATTGTAGCCGGACTTGATTGGAATTATTTACTGGCACGAGCAAACTGCATTGTGCAATTCAGTCAGTGGTCGCAGGACATAGCACTCCACTCTCCCCGCCGGCTTAAAATATTTACCTATCACAATAAATTAACCTTAACACCCCCATCATACCAATGAGCTACTTAGATATTCACCGCCCATATAGACAGACATACCCCTAGATTCACCAGCCATTTTATCAAAACTTTAATACTAAGTCTGACATAAACCACACAACGCCACCATACAAACACCACCTATATATATAATAGTTACCTATTAATGTTACGTGAACACTTCTTAAAATGTCCAGATGGGCTCACTGGCCCCATGAACATAAAGGTTTTGTCCCAGCCTTTCTATTAGTTTTTAATAGAATTACACATGCAAGTATTTGCACTCTGGTGAGAATGCCCTCTAAATCACTGAGATTAAAAGGAGCAAGTACCAAGCACGCCACACCTGCAGCTCACAACACCTTGCTCAACCACGTCCCCATGGAAGACAGCAGTGATGGGAATTAAGCCAAAAATGAAAATTTGACTAAGCCATATTAATCAGGGTTGGTAAATTTCATGCCAGCCACCAAAGCCATAGATTGACCCGAATTAATAGAATTACGGCGTAAAGCATGTTAAAGGATTATACAAGATAAAGTTAAACCTTAATTAAGCGGTAAAAAGCCATAATTACAGTAAAAATAAACTATGAAAGTGACTTTAACATATCCTGATCACATGATAGCTAAGACCCAAACTGGGATTAGGTACCCCACTATGCTTAGCCCTAAACCCAAATAATCACAGCAACTAGACTATTCGCCAGAGTACTACTAGCAACAGTTTAAAACTCAAAGGACTTGGCGGTGCTTCACACCCCTCTATAGGAGCCTGTTCTAAAATGGATAAACCCCCATAAACCTCACCAACCCTTGCTAACCCAGTCTATATACCACCATCTTCAGCAAACCCTAAAAGGAGCTAACAGGACTAACAAGGACTGTTACGCTGAATACTTGCATACAAGTTTTTATGTGAACATATGATAATTCAATGATTTAGCTCTCTGAAGAGCTGCCAAACTGTTTCCAAAATGGTCACACCATTTCACAGTCCCACCAGCAGTGTACGAGGGGTCCAATGAGTCCATCTCTTTTAAAACCTTTTCTCGGGCCTCCCTGGTGGCGCAGTGTTGAGAGTCCGCCTGCCGATGCGGGGGAATACGGGTTCGTGCCCCGGTCTGGGAGGATCCCATATGCCGCGGAGCGGCTGGGCCCGTGAGCCGTGGCCGCTGGGCCTGCGCATCCGGAGCCTGCGCATCCGGAGCCTGTGCTCCGCAACGGGGGAGGCCACAACAGTGAGAGGCCCGCATACCACAAAAATAAATAAATAAATAAATAAATAAATAAATAAAAAATAAAAAAAAACCTTTTCTCAAAAGCCTCTCCCACCCCATCCCCCATCCCAGAGACTTCTACAAACATCTCATTGTCCAGAACTGGATCATGTGGCTACTCCTATCTTCAACTGAGTCTGGTAAAGTGGGCATTCTAGCCTTCAAACCTCAATTGTAGAGAAGGAAGGGAGGTTTGCATCTTTGTTAAAGAAGTGATGCTGGTCATTTTTTTCTGATAGGAAATCCCCTCTTCAAAACCCCTGACAAAGAGGCATCCCACCTCTGCTGGAACATTGCACTCAAGATGAGACTCCTATCTCCTAAGGAGCTCCCTCTCCACATTTGAATGGATCTTATTGTTAGTTCTTCCTGTGTACTGAATAACATATCTGATATTTTCCCTTCAGAAATAACAAAACAACGGGAATACAGGAATGCAAGTGAAATAGTCATTAATAATGTAAATGTGATGTTCCAACTATTATTGCCTAGCTCACAGGAGGGTTTGGTAATTGTTTATATTCCTCCCTTCCACCCCCAACCCCTCCTCCTGTCTTTCCCTTCTTTCCTCTGTAATGGCATGGCAAGAGGATACATTTTGTTGTTCTGTTAAATTATACATTTCTAGGACATCAGGGATGGTATTGTCTAATTGACTTTGGTCCACACCTGCTACAACTTATGCGTATATGAGCATTAATGACTTTTTTTTCTATAGAAGAGAAGGAAGACAACTGGTGACAGAATAAACCACTCACAGACCCACCATTCGATTATAAGCATGCTGAGTGCTTAATGAGTTGCTGAATAATATAACACTTTAGTTCTTTGGCTGCCTCATGATTAAATGCTATAAATATTTATGATTTATTACTGATGCTTTGGCTAGGATAGGTTTTGGAAGGCTCATGGATCACAGTGATTCTAAAGGAAAACAAGAAAATAAAACTGTATAAAGCTGCTTATTTATAATGCTGCTCAAATGGGTTATGTAATTTTTCAGAAGCTAGTGGAGGTAAAGCTATTCAGCAGCAATGCCATTTAAATGGTTTCTTTTATAATTGGTAATGTATTTCTCATAGGAATATATTTATAATAAGTGGGAGTTATGGTTATCACTTTCTACTAAGAACCCACTCACCCCTGAAGGTTTCAGTTAGGCTGCAAGATCAAAGAACTCAGCATTAGGTTTACTGCAAATCCTTTCTTGCTCTATGTGCCCACCAAGGACTCATACATGGGGGTCTTTCCCCTAAAGTCAGAAACCAGGTCTCTGAGAAGCAAGGCAAGCACGTATCTGTACCACTATCCCCAGCTGCACCTAATAATCCACTTACAAAACTTTGTGCTCCCTGTTTCCTTGGTTCTGCTGGCTTAGAGGATTTGTGCCCAAGAAACGAACACTTGCACGAGGTACATGGCAGTGCTGAGTGAGCACTGTGATGTGGACTCCAAGTTCAGATAACTGGGCTTGACTCCTAACTCCATCAAACTGCACAGCCCTCAACAAGTTATTTAACCTCTCTGGGCTTCAGTTTCTTCATGGCGTTCCTGTGGATTGAATGAATTAATACATGTGAAGCACTTGCCAAGAGCAAGTGCTCGATTAAGTATTAGGTATTGTTATTTCCATTAAAAGGAATCATAAACAAATCTTTTGACTTACAGTGTGTCTTAGGACAGAGTAGACATCTCTAAACATTGTACTAGAGAGCTCATTGCTCAGACACAAGGAAAATTGAGCATATACAGAAAAAGAGAAGCATTAAAATTTTCTCCCTGAAACTGATTCTGTACCTTAATATCTACGTGGAGAAAAAAATTAATGAGTTTGGCCTTTTCACATATCTTATCTCACTGCATCTTTGTATCCACCCTTTGATATTGTTATTTGTTATTATTCTCTTCACTTTACTATAAATATGAGGAAACCAAGAAGTTGAGAGATGAAATGATTTGCCCAAGAGCACAAAACTACTAAGCGGCAGAGCCAAGATTTGAACCCAGTTCTTTGGATCAATCAATCAATCTATACACAAAGTGATGACAAGAATATGTTTTAGTTTTGTTGTCGTAAAAAATGGAAAGGCGGGCTTCCCTGGTGGCGCAGTGGTTGAGAGTCCGCCTGCCGATGCAGGGGACACAGGTTCATGCCCCGGTCCGCAAAGGTCCCACATGCCGCGGAGCATCTGGGCCCATGAGCCATGGCCGCTGAGCCTGCGCGTCCGGAGCCTGTGCTCCGCAACGGGAGAGGCCACAACAGTGAGAGGCCCGTGTACCGCAAAAAACAAAAACAAACCAAAAAACAAAAACAAAAACAAACAAAAAAAATGGAAAGGCAAGTTTGGGGGTAGGGGAGAGGAGGATGGAAAGCATCACTTCGTATAATTCTCAATGAAGGAAACATTGGTTCTCCTTGAGAAAGGGTCAACATAGCCCTCCTGTCGTGCAGACATCCATCACACGATTGCAGAACAGATCTGGGTTTCCAAAATTGACTACTTTAAAATATAAATCTCCGCTGATTTTGAATCGCAAAGGCAGGGCACGCAAACAAAATTATAGTTTCTTTTTAAGTGATAAGTATAGTCAGAGTCTAAGCAACCTTTACATTATAGACTGAAGTGTTTTACTATTGCATTTACTCACACCATTTAAGTGAAGGATAAACATTTCACATTTTCTAATACATTAATGCCAACGTAGAAAGAAAAAGGTTGCTGGAAATTTGTGACTGACAGCCCCGAGCTGTCAGCCAGTTAATGAAGTCTCTCCCTCATGCACAGCTACCTCATGTACTAAGGCTCAGGTCAGGTATTCATGTCACTGAGGGGATGTCATCTGGTTCCTTATTTGAAAAAGGATTCTTAATACCTCATCACTCCCACATACCCCTAGTTTGCTTCAGACAAAAAGGAATTAGATAGTCAAGTCACATACAGAGAAGAGAATATGTATATACAATACTCATGAGAGTAAAACCTTTTCAGGACTGAATGGAAGGTCACTCAGTCTCCCTGAAACATAAAGTGCTGACTGGAGGGAACAAAAACGCTAGCAAAACCAACCTGGCTCGCTGTATCATGCTAAAGGGCCCCTGAGTGAAAGGCGTAACTATTCCCGTAGGTGAGGTCCATGGCGATGGATAGCATTTTTTAAACATTTCCTACTTGCCACATATACTATTTATCTGGTTTACTAGATCTACTAAATACTATATCTGGTTTACTCCTGCAAACAGCACATGAGGTGGAAAATATTATCTTCATACTAGAGATGTGGAAAATGAGGTTGGAGAAGATATGGAATTAACCCCAGGTCACACAGACGCTAAATGGCACAGGAGGGACTCAAACCCAGGGCTGTCTGTTACCTAAGCCCATGCTCTTTTCAACTTCCTACATCTTCTCCTTCTTTCTTTGCAATGTGACACCCTCCCCACGTTTTATCACTGAGGACTGTAATAGTTATCTATTGCTATATAACATATTACCACGCACTTAGTGGCTTAAAGCAACACACACATTACCTGTGAGTCAGGAATCTGGGCATGACTTAGCTGGTCCTCCACTATAAAGTCTCTCAAAGATTGCAATCAAGGTGTTATCCAGGGTTGGGGTCTCTTCTGGGCCTTGACTGGGGAGGGAACTTCTTCTGAGCTCACATCCTTGTTGGCAGCACTCAGGTCCTGGCAGGTTGTTGGACTGATGGGCTCAATTCCTGAGGGCCTCTGTCAACCAGAGGCTGCCCTTAGTTCTTTGCTATGTGGGCCTCTCCATGTGTCAGCTGACTTGATTGAAGCCATCGAGGGAGAGAGTCAATAGGGAGAGTTTGCTGGCAAGAGGGAAGTTACGATGGTATGTAATATAATCATGATGGCGACGACGTTCCACCACCTTTGCCATATTCTATTGCTTAGAAGCAGGTCACAGACCCTGCTCACACTCCAGGGGAGGGGATTACACAGGATGTGAATGATAGGAGGTGGGGGATGCCTCTTAGAGTCTATCAACTACAGGGAGTCATGTCAAGTGTTCTGTCTTTTCCTTTATATTTCTACCAACTCCACCAACTTGTCATAAAGCTCCTTGCCCAGGATCAGAGAAAGGCTTATAATTTTTAAAAAATATATTTAAATCCCAACTGGGATGTTTATCTCATGCTGGTTGTTAAAAATAGTATTATTTCTTAAGACGTGGGCCTTAATTCTTATTAGTTGCATTACCACCTTGTTTCTGGAAATAAACTCATTACTTCCAGCACCCCAGGGAAGTGTACATTTAGTGGGGTTAGCAGGGTCATTGAAATAAATATATGGCCTTAGTTCTAAACACTGTGTGTTAGTCCTAGTAGCCTTTCAGTCCAGACCCTCATAGGTTAGCAGAGGTTATCTCTATGGGAAAGGCAAGCAGAGAAGTCCTACAGAATCGCTCTAGCACAAGGCTTCTGGAGGCCTAAAGGTGAAGGCTTACAGTAAACAGAGAACATAATACTTACAATGAGAAATCGGTTATAGAAGTTATAATTCATTGCTTTTTAGTGTCTCAAACCCCATTGTACCATTGGAACGTAGCCTGCTTGAATTATAGCAGCTTTAAAAAAAATCTTTTCATCACTATTACCACATGCATATGTCTGTGTGTATATATATGTATGCATGACACTCAAAATTTAGCACTATGAATTCTCACTGCTGCTGCAAAACTGTGTTCCTTCTCAACTATCTTGACGTACACTGCATCCAAAAGAGGCTTTAGAAATCTTCCAGAGCCCAGTTACCCTGGGGGGGGGGGATGCAAACCCACTCATTGTCCATCTCCCTGTAATTTCTTCAATAATTTCAGCATAGAGTGACATCGGTTTACCAAGGAAAAGCTAACAGATTTTTTTCTATATATAACGGGTTGACAGTGCTGTGGTGACAGTTTATATAATAGAACTCATGCTTAAATAATAAGGTAACAGCTTTGGACTGTGAATTTTTAAATGTTTTATTGAAATGTAGACTGATTAACAGGCAAGATTCTTCTTCTAATTATTTTAATTATAGTCTCTTAATGACAAGAAGCTGTAGAAATAAAAACACGTTAAAATTACATTTTTAATGAAGTGGAACCTGGAAGCCCTAACTTCTCCAAAGCAAGTAGGGAAAATCTATTGTTACCTAGAAACAATGCATGTGTACATAGAAGTTAAGATGTTCTTTGGGGGAATAGGATTATTTATGACCCAATTTCTCTGAATGAAAGTAGAATGAAGAAAACATGTGATAAAATGGATACTGGGCTCAGTTAAGGGGCTGATTTTTAGCCCTGGGTCTGTTAAACTGCTTGCCTGTATGTCCATTTCACCTCTCTTGGCCTCAATTTTCACATGTAAAATGTGGAAGTTGAAATTAATGAGCTATTCAGTGTTCATAGCAGCACTATTTACAATAGCCAAGACATGGAAGCAACCTAAATGTCCATCGACAGATGAATGGATAAAGAAGATGTGGTACATATATACAATGGAATACTACTCAGCCGTGAAAAAATGAAATAATGCCATTTGCAGCAACATGGATGGACCTAGAGATTATCATACTAAGCGAAGTAAGCCAGACAAAGACAAATATCATATATTATCACTTATATGTGGAATCTAAAAAATGATACAAATGAACTTATATACAAAACAGAAATAGACCCACAAACATAGAAAACAAATTTATGGTTACCAAAGTGAGAAGAGGGAGGGATAAATTAGGAGTTTGGGATTAACAGATACATACCACTATATGTAAAATGGATAAACAACAAGGACCTACTCTGTAGCACAGGGAACTATATTCAACATCTTGTAATAACCTATAATGGAATGGAATCTGAAAAAGCATATATATATATGTATATGTATAACTGAATCACTTTGCTGTACACCTGAAACTAACACAATATTGTAAATCAACTATACTTCAATAAAAAAGAAACTAATGAGCTCTAAACCCTCATAAACTTTATAATACCATGATTTAATTACTCTATTATAGTGATAAACTTTTAGGGAAAATAGATTGATCATATCTGTCACTAAATATTAATTCATATGCACACATAATAATGTCAGCTTTTAGGATATAGACAAGGCTTTACATGGAATTTATTGAAACCAAATGTTATTTGGACGTGTATCCGTGTATCCATATACCCAACACTGCACTAAGCACCATGTACGTGTGAGTGAGTAAGATGGCGAGGTAGAGAAAGGATAGTATTCATCCACCCACCTATTCATTCATTCATTCATTCATTCACTTGCTTCTATCAGGCAGGGTCTCACCAATAAGGTAACATCTGAAAAGAAATAGAAAGAGAATGAGGGAATGAGCCATACAGATTATCTTGGGGAAAAGCATTTAAACAGAGAAAGAGCAAGCACAGAGGCTCTAAGGTAGGAGTGGCTTTGTTTTTTGTCCAAGGATTAGCAAGGAAGCCAGTAGGCTAAAGCAAAGTGAGCAAGGAAGAAAGCAATAGGAGATTAGGCATGGAGCTAGGAGGGAACCAGGACATGGAAGGCATTTCAAACAAATGTATCCTGTTCAGCACTAGTTGTACACTTTTGTCTGTCTTCAATCCAGAAAATCATCAGTCATAGTCTCTACAAATACATCTCATCAGCCCCGCTCTTGTTCTCTTTTTCAGGAATTCCTATTAGGTTGGAGCTGTTCCATCTCTTTTCTGTTTTCTAGCTGACATTTCTTAGTTTTAATCTCTTACCATTCAATGCTGCTTTCTGAGTGGATTTCTCAAAACTATTTTCCAATTCTTTAATTATTTGTTCAAATATGTCCAGTCTAGAGTTTAACCTATTCGTTTTGATTTTAATTTCAGTGATTGTGTTTTTCTATTTCCAGGATTTCCAATTAGGGTTTTTTTATATCCATCTGTTCTTGTTTTATCTGACTATTTTGCTTCAGAATTTATTGTTCTTGTTTTTTATGAGTACTATTCCTTCCTTTATCTCTTTGCTGATCTTAAACGTACCTGTTTCAGACATTTTCATATTAATCTCTTATTTTCATCTCATCTGGAGTAAATATATCTCCTAGTTATTTATATCTTTTGTCTAGTTTTTCTCCATGTGTTTTGGAATTTGAAGGCTCATCATGGGCAGGAGGTTTTACTGTTTTTCTCTCTTTGTTTTCCCCAAGTCTGATAATTTTTTTTTTTTTTTGGGGGCTGTGCTGGGTCTTAGTTGCGGCATGTGGGATCTTTAGTTGCGGCATGCAAACTCTTAGTTGCTGCATGCATGCGGGATCTAGTTCCCCGACCAGGGATCAAACCCGTGCCCCGTGCACTGGGAGCATGGAGTCTTACCCACTGGACCACCGGGGAAGTCCCCGAGGTCTGATAATTTTGTGGTTGCTTTATCTTGGCCCCCCCCCCCAGGTCTCAGTGTAGATCTCAGCATTTTTTCCTTCCTCCCTCCTTTCCTTCTTTCTTCCCTCCATTCTTTCCCCTTTCTTTCTTCCTCCCTCCCTTCCTTCTTTCTTTCCTGTTCAGAAGCTTCTGTCCCATTGAAATTTTTTAAAATCTAGTTACCAACCCAGTGAGCTGTTGGACCCATGTTCTGGCTTCAAGGTGAGATCCATTATTTCCAAACTTTCAAGATACTCAGCTTCATATACTCCACTGCTCCAGGCAAGAGTCCATTGCATCTTTTTCATCTTCCTTTTACAGGTGGAGTGGTCCACAGAAGTACTGGTTTCACTCAGTGAAACTGGCTCTCTTCCCCACCTCTCTCTCATAGGACACGTCTGGTCCCTGTTACCACACAGATACTAACATTTCACAGCCTGTGCCTGCCTTCACAACTAGCAGTCCATGGCTTCAGCCTTGCTTTATGGTATTGTGTTTTTCTTTTGTCTTTGGTCCATAAAAAAAGGTTTTGTTTTTCAACATGGCCATTGTGTTCAGGTTTCTTTTAAAATATTTTTATCTACATTGTCGTGTGTTTGGAGCCCAGGGACAGGGTGTGGATCTAAAAGTGTTAACTTGGATGCCATCTTCACTAGAAATCTCTTCAGGAGGAATGTGAGATACAAGACAGGCCAGAAAGTATTTATAGGCCCTGAGTAGCCTGGGTAAAAGTATAATCCCAGACCTGACATCAGGAGTATGTAGGACGTGTGCATGGAAATGGGTGGAAACCAATCTGGCTAGAGAGAACACCGGCAGTTCAGACTAGGGGATCCCAAAATCAGGGTTAGATGCCCTTTGCTTGTGCTTCTGTTAACACACTGTTCCTCCTCTCTTGTCACACTCGTCATTCCTTTGTAATTATCTGAAGGCAGAACCGTGTATATATTAATAACCACTGTGTCTTCTCTACTACAGCAACTATACATAGTAGGTACTCAACAAATACATGTGGAATAAATGAATAAATATTGGGCAGACAAATCATAGTGTGAAAAAAAAAACCTTGACCGCATGTAACTTCACTAAACACGAAGCATTATTAGTCTTTTTCTCTTCAGCTGATCAAGACCCAGTTCCTACTCTCTTTTTTTCCAGCAGTGCCTCATAATCTGTCATCCATTCTCAAAACTGCAATAAAAATGCTGCACTTAAAAGTCTCCAACAGCCTCCCAGGCACCAAACACAACTATCTATTTTCAATTTCCACCTCGTAAACCTCTCTGCGGCGCACCCCTGACCTTGGCTTCGGCGCCACGACACTATCCTGTCCTGCAGGATTCGTAACAGCTGCTGGGCTGGACAGCTGAAGACACAAATACCTGCTCATGAGAAAGCATTTGACTAAGAGACTAAACGGGGAGTGACCTGCTGCTAGGTTTTAGAAAATCCAATCTGAATGTGAGAGGCAGGGCCGACTGAAAACGGCAAGATTGGAGGCAGGGAGAAGCCTGAGACCCTTGCACATGACTTATCTTGCAGGTCTGTCTTGTATCTTTCTTCTCCATGAGGCATATCCTGATCTACACGTCTGCTCCGTGCTCAATTGTGTGGCCTGGCATTTTAGCACCTCTTCCTAGGCCGGCAACCCCACTGATGGACGTTTTGTAGAGCTCTTGCCAGACCCATTCTCTGGGGTCCAGTCGTGTCTCTGAGACCCCAGCTGCTGTCTGGGGCACTAGTGCATGTGAGTGAAGAATGGTCACCTCCTATGAAACGCCCCGATGTTGCTCTCGCCCTGCATTCACTGGGACTACTGAAACAAGGCCTGAGACGCTGACTGGGCCCCCCAGCTTCCCTCTCCACACTCAGCCTTTGCTTCTTCTGTCCAGGCCCCTGCTCCCCTGCTGCTGGAGTGTCTGGCAGCTGTTGTTGGGCTCTGCCTCCCTATTGGTTCTCTCCCATGTTGCTGAGGACCTGAAAGCCTTGCACTCCTTGCCTGTTTGGAGTTGAGACAGAATGGGGTGATTGGGGCTTGTCAGAGCCCAGTCTTAGAAAAGCTGGAGTAGTAGTCAGTTTATCTGAACAAGATCTCAGGCACAGGGTTCCCGAGGTAGAAACCTATTAGCAATCCTGGGGTACAAGGAGATGATGGGGTATTTTAATTAATACAGAAAGCTCATTATCCAAATGGGGACACAAGGCCAGGGCTGGACTTGTAATCAGATGACCTGATGGTTTGCTCCATGAGGCTGGGTTGTAGCTCCAGAAATGCCTGCTGTCTGAGGTCAGAGCTGGTCACATTTATGAGAGCAAGGGCTTAGCTTGTAGGTAGGAATCTAAATGGCTAGCTATCTGGATTGAGACCAGGCATAGCCTGCAGAGTGCCACGTATACACCAGGACATGTGTACATACACTTAATATAGTAATATAACTCATATATAGTATACAACTCTTACATAATTTTACATATCAAAGTGTGTTAAAGGTATAAACATTGTGACTCAGAATCTAAATATCCCTTCTCTCTCTGTAGGTGCTTTCTTATTCTAAAATTATCGTCCTGTATTCATGTTCTTTTTTCAGCTCCCTGAATTACTTGAGAGTTTTTTGTCCTGGGGCCTGACTGAGGATATTAGGGACCCCCTTTAAAGGAAGCAGTCAACAAATGACTCACATAAGATGAAGATTTTTCTTTCAGCAGCCCCGCTGGTGGAAGGCCCAATTCTCTACACTCAAATTTCTTCTTACTAGTCTTATTCTTTCCTTCCCTTTCTTGTCCTAGGTTACCTTGTCTAACCCCAGGTTACCGAGGGACCCCTTTTTCCCTCTCTGTCGTTCCCCACTATATCTTTTCTTATTTTTATTAGTACAGCCTGGGGGGCAGTGGGGTGCCAGTCTTGGCCTAAGCAGCAGCCTGCAGTTGGACACCGCTGGGAGCTGGGTGGGCGGGGAGAGCTTGTAAACCCTGAGCTTGGTCCAGGAGACTAAGATGTGATTTGCTCAAGCTGCTTTTCATAAGACACCTGACAGTGTCTTTTTGTTGTTTCTGTTTCCTGATGCCTTCGTGGAATTTGGGCATTTTATCTCATTGAGGTAATTGACTCATCATCTGGTTCAAATCCCTACATTTCCCAAGTTGATGATACAAGCCATTAAAAAAAGCAGGAAGTTGGCTCTGCTACAAGAAACTGATAGTGATTTCATGTTCTCTTGGACTTATTGTGAATTCTGGGTCCAAAATCACTTCCGCTCTTCCTGGCTCTGGGTTTCACCTGCCTCCTTTATTTTCCTTTGAATCTGATTGAGTGAGTTGGCTGTGTCATACATTCACCCAGAAACATTTCTCCTTGAAATTGGCTTATGTGGCCGGAAAGGGAGATGAACTTTTTCTACTTCTCTCCCTTCATCCTTCCTCCTCACTTTCCCCGTTCTGCCCCTCATGGCCAGGTTAGCACAGTCTTCTAAAGAGATCCTGGCTATTTCTGGAAATGCTATTCTTACAAACCAAAATGGTTTGGATGCTTTAGAAGGGGTAAAAGAGCTATGAAATGATTCATTGGCTCCTCTTCAGCTGTTCTGTCCTCCGAGTGTGTCAGACACTGTGCTAGGTACCAGAACGGTTTGTAACCCCCGAGTGTAAATTAATTTCCCTTTAGTGACTTGTATAACTTAGGGTGAAATTGTCAAAGCCTCCGGTGCTAACTTTTTCCATTTGGTACCCAGAAACCATTCATTGTAGCTGCAATTAATTAACAGTGGCCACCAAAGAGCCCTTTATTGGAAACCTGGTATCTGGGACATGAGGTACCTGGAAAAATTCCACAATAGTACCTGTGCGGATGCAACACAGAGCAAAGAATTCATTTGAGTTTTATACAGGGTGTACTTTTTATGAAACTATATTATTCCCCCTGGTCTCTCTGAAGCTCTCTTTACTTCCCTGCTCACTTCTGTTCCTTTATATAATCCATGAGAAACATTTTTCTTCTGATTTGTTGGGGACCCTCGCACGCCCATCTTCATGTCTGTCTCAACTTCGGTTCTTATCTTTCTCCCTCTTCACAGTCAGTAAGCAGCCCCATCCTTGCCCCGCGCTGAGGTCTTTGTGTCTTTCATGGGATTCTTCTTATCTCTGATTACTTTGTGTGCTCCCTTATTCATCTCCTGCGTTGCAGCACACAAAGCCCTCCAGAAGAGGCTGTGTAGTGTTTTCCTGCTTAACATCGTGTGGGTTTGGGCTTTTTGATTTCATTTTGTTTCAAGTGTTGGAGACTGGGGCTGGTCAAATTCGTAAGGAGGCTATGCGGACCTGGTTGCCGGCTCACATTTTCCCTCTGTAGGCGCCCCAGCACTGGAGTTTGCCCTCTTCACTCTGTTTCCTTGCCCATCATCTTCTCACTGAGACCTAGTGGTCCAGTATCTCGCACCCTTAGGTCACCTGTGCTGTTCCAAATATACAAGGGGACAATTTCAACGTGCACTGATGCCTATCCCTGTTCTAGGTGCTGCTGATAAACAGTCTCAGGCCTTAATCTCAAGGAGCTCCCAACCTTGTGTGGAAAATACACATAGAGACTCAACAATTAGAATTCAGTAACCATGAAGTGTTATGACAGCTGCATGCATGGGGACTATGGGAGCACATAGGAACACAGATGATTTTCCAGTGAAAACATGGAAGTAGAAGTTAAGTTTTAAAAAGAATGCTCTTAAGCTTTGACGTATCATACACTTTGGTGTGTAAGTGGGAATGGAATTGGAGGCAGAGGGAGGGGAAGGAGTGTCTTCTCGGAGACTGTGTTATTTGAGCACATTGAATCATATGCACACTGAAGATTAAATAATGGAGGACGCACTTACAGCACTCCTAACAAATGGGAATTTTCCAGACGAATGAGGAAGGAAAGGTTGTTACTGGTGGAGGAAAATCCAAGTTACAAAGGCAGAGCTGGTACTTCACGGTGATGGTGGCATGATGGGGAGTGGAGGGCCATGTGAGTGGAGAGGCTGATGAGGTCAGATGGGAATGAGCAAGTCCTGGGGGAGAGCTGCCTATAAGGGCCCGTCCTGGGGTAGGGTGTGAGGACCAGCTGAATCTGGGGCAGTATTCATTCAGAGGAGCCAGAAGAAGATATGTTCTAAAGTGGTGTGGTTTTAAACTCTTGACTGTGTTTCACAGAAAAATATATATTTTACATGGCAAATCAATACATACACATTAAAAATTTATTCTCATACACGATTCACTCTGACATTTTCTATTTAATTCTGTTCTTTTTTTTTTTTTCTATTTCAGCTAAAAAAGAAATGCTAGTCTGTCTCTCGAAACTTAAATCATGACCCAATGAGTCATGACTCAAAGTTTGGAAAACACTGATCTAAAGGGTGAGTTTAAGTTACAGTCAAAGAGAGAAGTAGGGTCAATTCAGTTTGAGGGGCAACCAGAGCAAAGGAAACCAGGAACTTATCAGGAAAGAGAGGTACAAGGCACAAATTTTAGGATATAGTTGGTGAACCAGACAAGGGTGTCAGGAACCAGTTTTTACAGTGATAGCTGCACATCATCAGAGTGGGCTGGTTAGCCTAAATGTATGGAGTTCAGGAAGATGATGAAAAACCTTACATGTTATTAAGTTAAGGAATTTTGGTTTTGTTGTGTGGGCAGTTTGAGGCAGTGAAGAGTTTTAAATAGGTGTAACAGTTAGCCAATGCTGAATAATAAAGCATCCCAAAGCTTAGAGACTTAAAACAACTTTTGATTTTTTTTTTTTCACAAGTCTACTGGTTGGCTAGGCAGTTCTGCTGCTCTGGGCTGTGCTTGCCATGCACTTGTAGGCAGCTGGCAGGTAGGATGGCCTTGACCGTGGCAACTTGTTTTTCTCCACGTGTCACTCACCTCCCTCAGCAGGCTTGTGTGGGCATGTTCTTATGGTGCTAGCAGGGGTCCAAGAGAGGAGGAAACATACAAGTGTTTTTTGAAGTCTGCTGTGGCAAGTTTGTCATTATCTCCTTAGCCAAAGCAAGTCATGTGCCTAAGTCTAGAATCAATGCAGAAAGGCACTATCCAGGGGTGTGGACACAGCAAGGCATGAAAGATTGGGCCATTAATGCAGTCAGTCTTCATAGTAGAGAAGAAATAGATGAGATTTGTGTTTCAGAAAGATTGGCCATTCTGGATTGGAAGGAGGTGAGGCTGGAAGCAGGGAAGCCAGGTAGGAGGATGTTTTAGTGATCCATATGAGAGATGATGAGGGTTCAAACTAAGGAACTAAGGTTGTGAAGAAAGGGAATGCAGGGTTCTAGGGAGTCAATGAATCATACCCTCTTTCCTCTTGAGTTCAGAACCAACTGAGAGATAGACACAAGGGTTAAACAGAGAAAGCCCATCAGAGAATGTGGCTTTAAATCTGTTGCCAGAAGAGCCTTCTCAAATTCTCTGGATGCTGTTATTATCCCTCCCCTAGGCTAGGCCTTGAGACGGCCCCTCCCAGGGCAAGTCAAGGTCTGAAGAGTAGATATAGGTACTCACTTGTCTAGGAGAGAAGAGAAAGAAAAGGGGATGAAATCTTTCAGTCTTTAATAGATTGGATCTACCCAATCAAGAGATTCAGCTGCAACCAGGAGTTGAGTAAAGAGGGAAAGACCCGGGATGGCATCTAGTACAGGGGTCACAGATTTTCCTGTAAAGGGCCAGAGAGTAAATAGTTTACACTTTGCAAGCTATTTGGTCTCTGTTGCTACTATTCAATTCTACTACAGTTGTGAAAGTAGCCATAGGCAATACATAAATGAATGAATATGGTTGTGTTCCAATAAAACTTTATTTATAGACCCTGAAATTTGAATTTTCAAGTGTCACAAAATATTCTTCTTTTGATTTATTTTTCACCATTTAAAAAATGTTAAGGACCATTCATAGATCGTGGGCTATACAAAAACACACAGTGGGCTCAGGGAGGAGGTGGAGGAGGGTGGAGAGCGGATCTGGGGCAGCTGGACAACTTCCAGCACATTCCCTCCTAGGAACTGACTAGAGGGATAGTTAAGAGGAAGATTAATAGGACTATGCCTTCCTCTCAGGGGCCTTGGCTTCTCATCTGTAAAATGAGAGGATAAGGTTAAATGACCTTTAAGAGCCACTTCTAGCATTTTTTGGTCTATGATGATGTTTCTGATGTTTCCCCTGTGCTAAGGAAAGAGATCTAGAAAAGGAGGGTCTTTCTTCCTTGATTTCTGGTCCCAGACAAACAGACCTCCATCCCCTTCTAAATCCCTCACTCTAAGATTACGTACCAGTGCAACCACAACCTAATGAGGCTCATTTCTTAGGCCACTGTTGTTGCTGCCTCACAGGAAATGACTTCTATGATAAGTTCAAGTCAAGTCAGAGGGCAAGGTGAGGGGGCTGGGAGATGGGAAAGGATGGGACATTTACTAGTGTCTCCTCTGTGCAAGACACACTGCATGTAATATTAATCTTTTCCAAAACTACTACCTACTGCGTAAGGTAGTTTTTATGATCCCCAATTTGCTAGTGAGGAAACAGAATTTCAGAGAGGTTAATTACCTTAACCTCCCCAAGGCCACACAGTGAGTGGGGGCAGAGTTGGTTTTTAAATCTAATGCCCCTTCACCTGTACACGGCTGTTTTGGGCAGATGAGCCTTTGGGGTCCCCAGCTCTCACCAGGTAGGCAAACTTGTTTCCAGTGCAATTGTTCTTCACTGGACTCATGTCCTAACCCAGAATATCCAGAGAATGAGAGAATCTTCAAAATGCCAGATGTCTGCTAATAAAACAAGAGGGCTGAGATACTCACCCAGCTATTTCAGGCCCCCAAATGTCCCTTCCTTTCCAAACATTAGCTTTCTTTTCTTCAGGGACAATGGACAAAGATTCCCAAGGACATGGGGTTCCTCCTTTCCCGTTTTGTGCCTCTTTATAGCACATTTCTTAAAAATTAAGATGAGGGACCTCCCTTGGTGGTGCAGTGGTTAAGAATCTGCCTGCCAGACTATACTACAAAGCTACAGTAATCAAGACAGTATGGTACTGACACAAAAACAGAAATATAGATCAATGGAACAGGATAGAAAGCCCAGAGATAAACCCACGCACATATGGTCACCTTATCTTTGATAAAGGAGGCAAGAATATACAGTGGAAAAAAGACAGCCTCTTCAATAAGTGGCTCTGGAAAAACTGGAGAGTTACATGTAAAAGAATGAAATTAGAACACTCCTTAACACCATAAACGAAAATAAACTCAAAATAGATTAAAGACCTAAATGTAAGGCCAGACACTATCAAACTCTTAGAGGAAAACATAGGCAGAACACTCTATGACATAAATAACAGCAAGATCCTTTTTGACCCACCTCCTAGAGAAATGGAAATAAAATAAAAAATAAACAAATGGGACCTAATGAAACTTAAAATCTTTTTCACAGCAAAGGAAACCATAAACAAGATGAAAAGACAACCCTCAGAATGGGAGAAAATATTTTCAGATGAAGCAACTGACAAAGGATTAATCTCCAAAATTTACAAGCAGCTCATGCAGCTCAATATGAAAAAAACAAACAACCCAATCCAAAAATGGGCAGAAGACCTAAATAGACATTTCTCCAAAGAAGATATACAGATTGCCAACAAACACATGAAAGGATGCTCAACATCACTGATCATTAGAGAAATGCAAATCAAAACTACAATGAGGTATCATCTCACACCAGTCAGAATGGTCATCATCAAAAAATCTACAAACAATAAATGCTGGAGAGGGTGTGGAGAAAAGGGAACCCACTTGCACTGTTGGTGGGAATGTAAATTGATACAGCCACTATGGAGAACAGTAGGGAGCTTCCTTAAAAAACTAAAAATAGAACTACCATATGACTCAGCAATCCCACTACTGGGCATATACCCTGAGAAAACCATAATTCAAAGAGAGTCATGTACCACAATGTTCATTGCAGCTCTATTTACAATAGCCAGGACATGGAAGCAACCTAAATGTCCATCAACAGATGAATGGATAAAGAAGATGTGGCACATATATACAATGGAATATGACTCACCCATAAAAAGAAACGAAACTGAGTTATTTGTAGTGAGGTGGATGGACCTAGAGTCTGTCATACCAAGTGAAGTAAGTCAGAAAGAGAAAAACAAATACCATATGCTAACACATATATATGGAATCTGAAAAAAAAAAAAAAGGGTTCTGAAAAACCCAGGGGCAGGACAGGAATAAAGATGCAGATGTAGAGAATGGACTTGAGGACACGGGGAGTGGGAAGGGTAAGCTGAGACAAAGTGAGATAGTGGCATGGACACGTATACACTACCAAATGTAAAATAGATAGCTAGTGGGAAGCAGTCACTTAGCACAGGGAGATCAGCTCAGTGCTTTGTGATCACCTAGAGAAGTGGGATAGGGAGGGTGGGAGGGAGACGCAAGAGGGAGGAGATATGGGGATATATGTATATGTATAGCTGATTCACTTTGTTATAAAGCAGAAACTAACAAACTCACCATTGTAAAGCAATTATACTCCAATAAAGATGTTAAAAAAAAAAAAAGAATTCGCCTGCCTATGCAGGGGACACGGGTTCAAGCCCTGATCTGGGAAGATCCTACATGCCGGGGAGAAACTAAGCCCGTGTGCCACAGCTACTGAGCCTGTGCTCTAGAGCCTGCGAGCCACAACTACTGAGCCCACGTGCCACAACTACTGAAGCCTGCCTGCCTAGAGCTCGTGCTCTGCAACAAGAGAAGCCACTGCAATGAGAAACCCACACACCACAACGAAGAGTAGCCCCCGCTCGCCGCAACTAGAGAAAGCCCACAGGCAGCAACGAAGAACCAACACAACCATAGATAGATAAATAAATAAATTAATTAATTAATTTACAATAAAAAAACAATTGAGACGAAATTCACCTAACATAAAATTGACCTTTTTAAAAATTTATTTTTGGCTGCGGTGGGTCTTCATTGCTGTGCACGGGCTTTCTCTAGTTGTGGCGAGCGGGGGCTACTCTTCGTTGTGGTGCATGGGTTTCTCATTGCAGTGGCTTTTCTTGTTGCGGAGCACGGGCTCTAGGTGCGCAGGCTTCAGTAGTTGCGGCATGCAGGCTCAGTAGTTGCAGTATCCAGGTCCTATAGCGTGGGGGTGGGGGCTGCAGTAGTTGTGGCTCGCGGGCTCTAGGGCGCAGGCTCAGTAGTTGTGGCGTTCGGGCTTAGTTGCTCCGCAGCATGTGAGATCTTCCCAGACCAGGGCTCGAACCTGTGTCCCCTGCATTGGCAGGCAGATTCTTAACCACTGTGCCACCAGGGAAGTCCCTGACCATTTTAAAGTATACAATTTGGTGGTATTCAGTACATTTACAATGTTGCACAGCCACCAACTCTATCAAGTTCCAAATTTACAGCACATATTGCCTCATATTTGGTAGATGTTTATCTAACACAGTAGACAGTTCCCTTCTCGAGGCCCAGGACTGTATCTATTTCTTCTATGTATTCTGAGAGTATCTTGTATTCCATGTCCTGCAAATCCTAGTTAAATGGAATTCCAGATAACCTCTTCCCTATTTCTTTTTCAGAACAGCACTTTAAAGGCTGAATTTGGCATCACAATCTAGACCTTCTTCCTGCCATGTACGTGCATTATGTCATTGAGGCAAAACAACAAGCTTCATGGTGAAAAAGATTCTCTGCCCTATCTTCTTTGAAGACATCCTTTTCATCCTTTTTCATCTGCCTGCGCATTACCCATGTGGGTATTAATTTGCATTGAGCTATGGTTAAAATTTAAATGTGCCTCCCAATTCATATTCTGTTTCTGCGCAAACAACCACAAATCTGAATATTGAAACTCATTAAATAATTAATTTTTCTAGTATGTCTTCCACTTTTGAGAGCAGCAAATTTTATAAGTACATAAATATGAACTGAGATCTTGGATATTGAGGCAGGTGATATGTGTACATCTTTAGTGCAGAATTAGGAGAAAAACTAGTGTGTTTTGTTTTTTAAATTGCAATTTATTAGTCAAGAGTCAAGTCAAATTGAAATTTATCATATAACTTCGAAAAAAGAAGACCCTAACCTATTTTGTGTTTTCTATAAATTATCAAATGGAAAGTAAACCTTCCACTTATTGTTACAGAATATTTTGGTCTCTAGACATAGCAATGAATTAGAACCATTCACCGTCAGAAAGCTCTGAGTTTTCTGCATTATAATTCTATACAATTTACATGCTATGCAAATCATGCTCCACTGAATACCATCTAATACATTTATACTTCTTCAAAATTAGCTAAACACTGCCTTCCCTTCCATTACATCAATCCCCCTGCAAAGGTCGATGTAAGAGCAATTGTCTGACACGTGCTATTTCTTCTTTGCTCCTCTTTGCCAAAAAATATAAAGCTGGACAATGGCAAAAAATCTGCGGGGCCTCATTTTGCAAAAACCTAATGTAACATCTGGATGATGCTCAAGGTATGTTGGAGGAAAGGTTAAAGAATAGAGGACAAGTTTCCTGGAGCTGGAGATGGGGACTTGTGAATAGAGCACAGAAATACAGGGGTTAAATTTACTTATATTGCTGTGAGATTTTTTTTAATGTGTATAGGAGAAATTGACTTCATTCCAGAATAGCATTTCTCACCCCTCATCTCATTGTAATCATCATCTGTACCTACTGGTATTATTGGAATAACTCCATTATTAAGATGTGCTGGAGGGCAGTCGCTCTAAATCTCTGAGTTTCAATTATGCTGTTGGATGGGAAGGCACTGGCATAAACAGAGGATTATTTATACCCTTAAGCCCAGATATGCTGGGCTCAGCAGCTACTTCACCAAGAAACATAAGGGATAACGCCTTAGAGCTGGGTCAAGCGAGAAATAGCTTTGATTTCTCTCAAGCAAAATTCAGTTGCAGCAGTCTGAAAGTGCTCTCTGCAGGAGTAATTTAACTGGGAAAGGGTTCCAGAGCTCAATTAGGAGGAATCAACCCCATCATCAACAAATCTTATGCTGTGAGAACTATGGAAGCCACCTCCCTCTCACAGGTCCTCCCAGATTCCCTGTGGATGGCTTTGAAGTCCAGGGCAAGGAACCTGTTCCAAAAAGGGGCAGCAGGCAACAACAGGATTTTATATTTGCATCGATGGGCCTGGCAGAGATATTATTTCATGGGCCCCAACCATTTGTCCCATGTGATGGAATAAGCAGCATCACTTTGCATATAATAACTGGGGTTCTATAGATAGACAGGGTTCAAGACCCTTCTATTTCAGCTGTGTGAGCTTGGGTAAGTGAAGCTATCTAAACCTCAGTTTCCTCTTTTCTAATGTGGAGATAAGATTACTACCCAACTCACAAAGTTATTCAAGGCTTAAAGAAAAGAAACCATGCACAGTGGCTGAGAATAAGTCCTCAGGAAATGCTAGTTATGCTCGACTGTCAGACCCACCTTATTCTTTCCCTACTAACCTTTATTTGGTCGGGACTGGGATGACCAACCTGATTTATTTAACCCAATAAATGCCTCACCTTCCCCTATACCAGGAGAAATCCTTTGGAAGGACACTAAATGCAGTTGAATATTAAACATCTAGGCAGGCCCCATGTACAGGCCTAGGCTCATTTTTGAAGTATGCTTGGTTTTACAGTTGGGGTAATGCTTCAGTGCACTAGCCATGCTCCTCCAGTGCTAATCGATCTATAAGGGGTTTATATCTCTGCTCTGTATCTATAAACCTGACAAACTTTCTTTCTGGTAATGGGTTTGCCCTGACACCTTCCCAGGTAAATCTCATTTTTTCCGTTAAAGAAATGATGTAGATGTTTAACTTATGTGATAGATCTTCACAGTAATGGCCCTCAATGGCTCTCACCTCCTCACACACACACCTTTGAGTAGTGCCTGCCCACACTGACTGTGGGCTTGGGTACATGACTTGCTTTGGCTAATGGGACATTAGCCAATTTGACTCGAGCAGATGATCGAAGCAGCCTTGCACATTAGGCCTGACTGTCTCTTGTTGCTGGGTCTCTTTTGACACCATGTGAAGAAACTCAAGCTAGCCTGCTGGAGACAAGGATTTAGCTAAAGGCCAGCACCAACCCCCCATACATACGAATGAGGCCATCTTAGATTACCATCAGGTCCCACCTGAGTTGGCAGATGATTGTAGCCACATGCATGGCCCCAGGCAAAACAAAGCCCAGAAGAGACCAGCTGAGTCCAGCCCTCACTGTCAACCTACTGAATAATGAGGAAATAAAATGGTGGCTGTTTTAAGCCACTAGGTGCTGGGGTGGTTTGTCAACGCAATAGATAACGGATATAACCGAAATTAAAATTCATAGATAGAGTAGCAGACATTTTCAGCCTCTTTTCTGTGTTTCTAGCAAAGCAAGGTAGAATAAATAAATAAATACTGCTTGATAAAAGAATGTGATTCCTTGTGGCAAATCCAGAAAGCCCATTTATTCATTTTAGTTGACGTTGGATAAATAAGAATAGAAGTGAGGTCTGTGTGATTTTCAAAAATTGTGGTGACAAAAACTTCACCCGAGCAGAGTGAGAATTTCTGAGTGGCAGGAGAGAGATATGCTGGCAGCAAGGACGTGCCAGTCTCCTGGGAATAACTCGCTGACATCATACTGTGTGTGTGCAGCACAGATTCCTTCTGACGGTTCATATGCATGATCGCACAGGCATTTTCAGCAGTTTCTGAAGAACAGATTTTTATCTGGCAAATGGATTTAACCAAGTGGTTGAGTAAAATCTGGGGGACACAGTTGAGGAATATGGCTGCATAATCTATACTTATGACAAGGAAGTGAAGGGAGAATTTACTTTAAAAGAGTCTGAAGGACTCAAAATAATGATGAGAAGCAAAAGAAATGGATGTTTTCAGAGCAGAGAGGTCATATGAAAGCTTCTGCCTTCTATGTGGTTCTGGCCCAACAGGTCAATAATAAACAACTGTCAATACTCAGCAACTTTCCCAAACAAAAAACGCAAGCCAGGTTGGAAGGGATTTGAATCCTTAGTTTAAGGCAACACCAAAATTGTCAGGACTGTGGGTGGAAAAGGTGGGGATGTCAATAAAAATTTGTAGGATTCAGTGGGGAAGCCAAGACTCCATAACAACCTCACAGGGACCAGAACGAAATATTTGTTCAATACTTTGTTCTGAAGAAGACCCCGTGGGGATCTGAGGTGATGCTGGTGGTAACAGAGGAGTATGGAAGGGTAGAGAAGAGACACAAATGGGAAAAACACTTCGGCTTCATTTAGCTTTCTTCAAACAATCACTATCTATAATTTTTTTTTCTTCTATTGGGACACCTCCTTGAAGTGAGGGAAGATTTTACTGGGGTGGGGGGGATGGGATTCACAGGTTGTTTTTCGGTTTTTTTTTTTGCGGTACGCGGGCCTCTCACTGTTGTGGCCCCTCCCCTTGCGGAGCACAGGCTCCGGACACGCAGGCTCAGCGGCCATGACTCACGGGCCCAGCCACACCGCGGCATGTGGGATCCTCCCGGACCGGGGCACGAACCTGCGTCCCCCACATCGGCAGGCGGACTCTCAACCACTGCGCCACCAGGGAAGACCCAGAGGTTGTTTTTAAAATTTAATTTTAATACTACAAAATGTAGCAAGGCCATTTGTTGTGCCCCTGCCCCAACACTGACTCCCTATCCCTTTTTATGGCATTGTACCTCAGCTCTGCACTGAGGCAGCTACCCCTCCTCTCTACACAGCCCATGTCCTTGAGTAAAATGCTGATCCCACACTGGCTCCCAGGTTGGACAGGTGACCTAGGTTAAGCCACAGTCACATTCTAGTCACTAAGGATGGGCACATGACCCCACCAGAGCCAATGAAATGCCCTAAGACTTCTGGGCTTGAGGCATGCACTCTGCTTTGCTGGAACCTGAAGGTTGCAGCTGTCGTTTCCTACCCTGTGCAATGGAGGAAGACAGCCATATGAGGTGGACCATGGCTTGCGATCTGAATCCAGCCACCTCCACACCTAGGCTTACCCCCTGGACATTTCATTTATAGAAGCCAATAAATCCCATTTTTGCTTAAGTCTATCTGGATTAGATTTTCTGTCACTTGCAACCAAGAGAGTACTAATTACGCATCCCTAATCAGATTTTTCATCCATAGAATGGGGGAAGTCTGCTAGAAGATAATATCTATCTGCAGCCTATAATTCTGATTTTAAGAGAATAATGGGGGAATAGAAGCCTTATAATATTCTGAAGCAAAACAGGTACTTTCAGATTCAATAAAATTTATTGAGTACCCACTATACTTTAAGTACACGTTATCTCTTCCTTTCTGCATCACCGTGGACGGTAAATGTATATAATCACATTGAATGCCACTTACATCATGGGTCAAAATGTGCCCTTGAGCATGATGTAGGTACAGTGATTTGAATCTAGTAGGAGAAAAAGCAATTAAAGTGAGAAAAGTACACTAACAACTTTTAAATAGCATTTGTTGGACCTGTGTGAATGTAGCCTACACCTTTATAAATATTGCCCAATACTGTGTGTTTTAACTAGAGCTATGCAGGCATAAAATGTTCTTGTCTTACAAATTTTCTACTAACATTAACATACTGGGAATGCTTAGCAGCAATAAAGTACTGAAAATGCCAAGGAAATGAATGGCTTTGTGCTGTACTACTGAAACATGTCCACTGATATTTAAAATCCCACATCCCAGGACATCACTCATATCTGCTGACTTAAGCTGAAAGGCCTGATTCTGTGAGATGGATAAAGCCATTTCTCAAGACTCTCCCTGTTGGGCATTTGGGTTTTTTTCTCTCTTTTTCCCTCTGTTCTCCCTCCCTCCATCCTTTTCCCCTCCCTCACTCTCAGTTTCCTGGTATTAATTGAGAATGTTACTCATAAGAGATCAAAAAAGGTTTATACATATGGAACAGGTTATAATCTGTCAGGATATATTTCATATTTCTTAGGGAAAAAACTCCAAATGTACTAAATATCCATGTCTCATTTTAAATATTCATGTGAAATCTACATTTATTGCCTTTGAAATCCACAGTTTTCAATGTCTTTGAGGCAGGCCTCATAGGCAGTGTATGATATTCATGCGGTCATACATCAATGTCACACCCGAGAGTGGCTGTCTGAGGCCTCCCGGTTCATGCTGTCCCTCAGGTGATGTCTGTCAGGGAAGGCAGGAGGGTGTCGGTGCCAACCAGGCCACGCACTGACCTAGTTGAGGACCCTTGGCATATCTTTTGTGCCACCTCACATCACCAGAAGCACCAGTACATATTGTATTCTTTGTTGCTGAGAATAAGGGCATGGTCTTACATGGAGATTTAATCCATTCACGGTGGCTTCATGCCTGTATTGTAAGGTCCCCACTTCATTTCTCCACAAACATGTGTTAAGCACTCCCTGGGCGCCAGGCACTGAGGCACTAGAATTATTTACCTGCTGCTCAACCTCATCTTTAACTTAAAACACCTGCCACTAATCTCATTCCAACTCCACCTGGACAACAGGAGTGACAGCACAGAGACAGCCAGAACAATTTACCTTCTCACCTCGGCATTCTCCACCTGACCCTAGTCCCTGGAGGTAAAAACCTTGGTCATGAGTCTCCCTTCCTGACTTTCTCACCCCATCCAATCATCTATGAAGTCCGACCATTTATCCTCCTCCTTCATACAACTCAAGACAACAAACCGCTCCATCCCCGTGATCCTGGCCTAGGCTCAGAATTTTTCTTGGCGACTCTCCCTCAGGAGTCTCAACTGTAATTTAGTCATGTGCTGCTGCCAGAGCTAATTTTCTCAAATCCAAATCTGACCATGTCGCTTCCTTGCTTACAAACCTCCTGTGGCCCCTTCCCTGCCTGTAGAATCAACGTCCATCTTCCCTCCATGACCAGGTCCTTCTAATCTGGGTGGTGTCTACTTCTTTCCCAGCCTCCTGCCTGGTCCTTTCCCACATGCTTTGCTGTCTCACCGCACCAGGCCTCACACATACAGTACCTGCCTCGGGTGCTGTGAACGTGATGTTCCCTGTTCCTCAGAAGCCCTTCTCTACCTTCTCTGCTTAGAGGGCTCCTATTTTCTCCTCATCCTTTAAGGGTCAGTTCGGGGTCACCCTGTGAGGCCTTCCCTGGTTTCTCCGGGGACTTGTTAGTGCCCTCCTCTGTTCTCCCCAGATCCTTGAGGCACATCTTTCCTCCAGCTTGTTTCATACCAGCCGTGATGCTGTGTTGACATGTTGAGCTGGACTATCAGTCTGTGAGCTCCTCATGTGTCTTTTCCTCTATTTTCCCAGTAAGCAGCACAGCACCAGGCGTGCAGTAGTCACCCACTCGGTACTGTGTGGGAGGCACAGAAATACAGAGCATGTTCCCTCCCCACTCCCCACCTATCAAAAAGGTGTGATAAGACACGTACATTATTTGTGAAAGATTAACTAGAGATGTGTGGTAACAGTCAGAGGTCAGTGAGTGGGACCGTTTCAGAGATCTGGGAGAAGAAGAGAGGTATTATTTGGGGATGGGAAGTCAAGGAAGGATTTGACTCAGATCTTGGAGAGTTGTCCTTCAGTAGCTACAGAGGAGGAAGAGGGACATAAAGGAAAAGAGAAAGATGGTGAGCTAAAGTGCAAAGGCAAGAAAACACTGGGCATGCTCAGGACTGGAAGGGATGGGGGTTGGTGGGGTCAGGCCGTGAACATGAAAGGCCATGTTCAGGCTCAAGAACATGGACTTTCTCCCGTAGGCAGCTGACAGTTTTATCCAAGGGAGTAACTGTTGAAAATGACATTTTAGGATTAATTAGCAGGATGAGCTAAGGTTAGAAAAACAAGTTAGGAAGCTATTACACAATCCAGGTTTGAGGGCATGAGGCCTCATCCATGGGAGTGACAAAAGGAATTAGAAAGAAAGTGTAGGGACCTACCTTGAGGAGGGAACTGAACAGCCAGGGTGACTCCTCAGGTAGAAATGAAGAGACATAGGTGACCCAGAGATTTTAAGTCAGGGAGAAAAAAATGGTGACTTTGACAAATGAAAAACTTAATGGAAATACTGTAGTTTGAGGGGAGATAAGTGAACTTTGTTTGAGACTGGTTACATTTGAGAAAACTGCGGGATATCTGAAAAGAATCATCCAGCAGGCAAGGGGGATTAAAGACACTATTGTGTGGTGGTCAAGTGCAGAGGTCTAGCCAGACTAGGTTTGCATCACAATTGCACGCGTTACTAGATGGGTGGTTTTAGTCTCAGTTTCCTCACTGGAAAAGAGACATAACTGTAGTACTTATTTCATAGGGCTGCTGGAAGGATAAATGAGATAATGTACATAAAAGCCCCCCTTATATGCAGTGTCAGGCACATGGTAGGGGCTCAGTAAATATTGGCCATTATCACTGATAACTAAAATTGATAAAAATTCTTTAGAGTGAAAAAAATATTTTTATTCTATTTTCCCAACAATTATGTAAGGCAAGTATTATTATTATTATTATTATTATTATCCCTTTTTTTTTTTTTTTTTTTTTTTTTGTGGTACGCGGGCCTCTCACTGTTGTGGCCTCTCCCATTGCGGAGCACAGGCTCTGGACGCGCAGGCCCAGCGGCCACAGCCCACGGGCCCGGCTGCTCCACGGTATATGGGACCCTCCCGGACTGGGGCACGAACCCACATCCCCTGCATCGGCAGGCGGACTCTCAACCACCGCGCCACCAGGGAAGCCCCTATTATCCCACTTTTGAGTGAGGAAACCATAACTCAGCAAAGTTAACTTAACTAGTAGGTAGTAGAGCCCAAACTTAAATCCAGGTTTTCTATGCCCAATCCTATGCTATTCTACTGAACCTGCTGACTCTGATCTCCATGGGAGGGGGGGTGGCGGGGCAGGATTGGGGAGAGAAGGAAGGGGGCCAGTCACACAACCTCCGAGCACAACCAAATTTCAGGATTGGGTTTTGATGTAAGGGTCTTATTGCCACAGTGATAATCCTACTTGAAATATACCAAAGCTATCAAGTCCAGCGAATAATAAATTCTTAGAAAAGTGGGTCCTTAAAGGTTATTTAGTCTCTGCCAAGTGTTTGTTTGGTTCAGGTACTCCAGTGCCCACCTCACCCACACCAACTTTCCAAGGCTCTGGTATATATTCAGAGACAGGTCTTCTCCTTTAATTTAGAGCACAGAATGCTAATAACAGTCTGATACCTGTCAGCAAGAATCTCACCTGGCTGGAACAGCTGCCCATAAATCTCACATTTTAAGTGACTCTTCCAACATTAAAAAGATTGGGAAATTGTGTTGAAGATGAAATTGACAATGAGTTTCTGCCTGGTAGCTGTGAAAACAGTTATGACTGACCCCTTTCTGTCTCTGAATTACTGCTTAGCTTTCTGTCTGGACATATGGAAAGAAGAATTCTTTGGGGATGTTGCCAGATAAAAGCTGGCTTACCTTGGATTCCTGAACGGACGGTATGTCTAAGAATAGACTCCAAGGGGAGATGCAAGAGAGCTGAGCAGAACCATAAGAACTGGGCATTTTGTTCACTTTTTCCAGTGACTCTTTTGATTTAAGAAGTGCTTAAAGTCATGGCATAATGCCATACAGTATGAATAGTGAAGAGCCCTGGAGAAATGATAGGCACTTTTGAGAAAGCTCTATTATTAAAAGACCGTAAGGAATGTGATGGCCAAATAATATTCTTCCACCAAAGAATCAAGGTAGGAGACTGGTCTGTTGGTTTTATGAAAGGTGGAGACAGGAAATTTCAAATTCGAATCCTACC